>NW_019174690.1:761194-833255 GCF_002260705.1 Seriola dumerili
TGGCATTTGTAACAGGTCCAGTACTTGTAAATGATTTTTAAGACTTTGTGTTACGTGATAAACTGACAATATATAGTTAGAATATCTATCTACGTGAAAATTTTTGGTAGATATTTCGACTGCGATCTGAGTCGCGATTTCAGCCGGTCGTTTTTACATTTGACGTTTCATTCTGTCGGGTCTCGTAACAAACAGACATCTTCCCTCACGTCGCTGCGACACATTTTACCTTTTATCAAAAATGATTGCAGCTGCTGCGATATGAATATTGCACTTGGCCATATTAAGATTTACATTATATTTGTGCATCTATCATTTCCATCCACTAAGCAGCTGATGGGGTGAGCTACAGTCAGAGGGGATGTTTTGCTTCTGACACTCATGAAATGATCACAGGGATCAAAGTAAATCTACCGATGTATGTATTCAAGATGGATCAATTGGTCTTTATTGTAAACTCACTACTTTTGTCCACCTCAGGCTCCTGTAGGCATCATGATTCCGTTTTTACCAGTGATCTGGTTACCATGGTGATCACGGTAAAGACATCTGCATGACCCGGTGATCTGGCCTCGTGATACAGACGCCTGGTTAAAGGTCAGAGTTCACGAGTTGACACGAGGAGGAGCTGAAACCCGGCCCTACCTGGAGCTGGGATGGAGACTGAATAAAGCTTTGACCTCTGAACAGTGAGCGAACATCTGGCCAGCTGCCGACAGCTTCTTCTTACAGCACCTGCAGGACGTCTGATATCAGCGGCGTGTAAAGGTCGTAACAAAACAGTTGTGCTTCTTTCAGTCCAGCAGGATTGTCGGTGGAAGTCCTCACTCATCGTTCTCACGGCTACGACCTCCCTGAGCGCGAAGGAGACCAGATCTCGTCAGAGTCCGAGTCGTCCATTCCCGATCCTAAACCCCCTCCACGGGACTTCCCTGCGTCGGCTTTGGCTCGCGAGGCGGCTCCGTTGATGTCGGTCAGCGGGACGTAGGAGTAGTCCCGGCGCTCGGGGAAGTGAGCCGCCACTGAGCCGCGACAGGCCCGGATGAGGTGAAGCAGCAGACTGGCTGACAGCAGAGAGGCCAAGGTGACGGTGATGATCAGCCATGTTCGCCTGGGGAGGGAGGGAGGGAGGGAGGGAGGGAGGAGTTTCAGACTGATCACAGCTCAGCAGGAAAAACTAAAACATCAGAGGAAGCAAAACTCCAAAACTCAGATTTGGATGAAATCTAACTCTTGTTCTGAAAACATCTGACAAATAAATGTAATGCATTTAAACTGAGCAAGTAATAATTGTAAATGTCACTGTCATGACAACAAACAGCTCACAATGTGTCCTAAATTCTGCAACTGAAGATTATTTTCATTATTATTTTCTAGATAAACTGAGTATTTGTTTTTTTCAATTTACATTTCTATTAAGTATCTTTTCAGAACAACAAAAATAATTTCAACAGTAAAATAAATATTGCCAGCATATTAACATGTGAGCATCCGTATTACTTTAATCTGCAACTGGTCAGACACACGCAAAGCAGCAACGTTACTGCAGGCGGGTCGGCCTGTGACCATGTACGGGTAGTTTTTTTGCTGCTGCTGTGAATATCTTGATAAAAGATATTTGTCATTTCCTGTCATTTCCTGTCATTACCAAAATAAAGCGATAGGCATGTCAATGGGATCTGTAGTCCCAGAAATCGCTGTGTGAGTTTCCAGACATTTGAACTGAGTATTTGTTTTGCATATAAAACATCAGAGAGTGAAACATATTGATTATAATTTTCTACAACTCTACAACTAAACAACTGTTCAAAACCTGAAGCTGTTTAATTTCTTTTTATCATGTGACAAAGAAAAGCATCAGATTTCAACATTTGAGAAGCTCGAAACATCAAATGTTTTTGACATTTTTGCTTCAATACTGACTGAAAACAATTAAACCGATTATCAAACATTTTCTGATTAAGTTTCTGAAGATCAATTAAATGTTTCAGCTCCACTGATTTTTATTTTTTTTTACCAAAGACCAAATGTTGAGATGCAGAAAGCGACTTATTCAAACTCCGAGGTTTCTAAGTGTCAGTTTCACATCTTTTGGATGGAGTTAATTTGAATTCCTCTCTATGTGTAATGATGCCTCCATTCATCCGTCACGGTGCTACTTCCTTTTCCCGAAGCTTTTCTTTTTACATGTAAACATGTAAAAAGAAAAGCTGCGTTCTCCTGGAGAAATCCGGGCTGGGAGTTCTGGTGCGTTCTTACTCGAGCCCTTTAAGAAATCCGGTTACTGCAGACAGTCTGACTGTAACATGGTTACATAAGTGCATGTAAACACAGTGATTGTCAATAAATCACGACATAAATACGTTGAACCCCCCCTCCTCCAGAGCGTCTCACTTACAGCTCGTGCGTGGCCTTTTTCTCTGTGTATCTGTACACACGGCTCTAATTTTAAAACAGGGAGGTTTCGCAGCAAAGTTCCCATGAGAGAGTTTCTGAATTCCTACACTCACCGACAGCTGGGAGAAAATGATTATTTAATGACGTATAAACAGCTCAACTAGTTTTCTTTGTCTGTAAGTAGGGAGAGAGAGAGAGAGAGAGAGAGAGAGAACGTTTTCCTGTCGCTAATTTACAGATAAAAGCTGTAAATACATTAATTACATCTGACTTTATTTTACATTTACCATGTTTTCCATATAAATTCCTGGAAACTTTTCATCCTAATTTCACAGACGCCCTGAAAGACAACTGGAATTTTTTAATTTACTCTTTTTGCAAGGATCATTCAAGTTTATTTTTATTTCTTCCATCTGGGAAAAAAAGTTTGTTTGTTTGTTTTTTTCTGGGAAAGAAAAAAACTAAATTTAGAAAAAATATTTGTTTTCACTTGCCTGGAGTTGTTTTCACAAATAAAAAACACAAACAAAAACTAAAAAAATATTTATTTATATTTTTATGATCCTGGCAAAAAAAAAAACTTTTATAATTTCTTACAAATATTGTTTATAATGAATGAATGAATTAAAATTATTATTTTTTTTAATAAATTTAGGAATTGGAAGTGTTCGTTACTACAGTTATTATGGGCCTGCTTGTTATATTTACCTAACGAGCTGTAGTTCAACCTGAACAAATACCAGATACAGATATAAGACCAGGTCACGCTGCCAAGTATCTGCCTATCTGCTCTTTGCTTAGCGGAGGAGAGGATTTAACAACAGGTCAGAGAATGGTCATTTTCTGATTCAACTGGTAACTACTAGTAGAACTAGTGGAGCCAGATAACCAGGGATAATGGCTGAAAACCAGTGAAGCTGAGCCTCAGCAGAGACAGAGTGCTGACTCGTCGCTCTGGTAAATGCAGGAGTTTTAAAGCAGCTTAAAGGTCAGTTTAAAGGTGCATTAGGTCGGGGCTAGAGAACGGTGTCATGGGGCCCAGCAGGTTTATGACGGCACGGCCTGAAACCCACTGCTCATTGGTCGGGAGTAGGAGTATTGAAGACTGAATTCTTAAGAAAAAAACGAGGAAATTGTGAAGCAGAGAAGTGGAAAATAATTCACAAACTGATTCAGTCATCTCACCTCTTCTGCTCCGAGAGGCTGGTGTGAAGTTAAATGTGCTCTAATCCGAGTTGTTTGGTGGAAGAAGGGCTTTGAGGGACGATGAAACTGTCCCTCCCTCCGTGTGCGACAAGAGCAGCCCCTTCACAAAGCACTTCACAGAAACCATGGCAACAACTAACAATCCCTAACTTGCATGTGAAAGGTAAGGAGGCTAATGAATGCGTCCCGACTGCAGAGCGTGGGCCTTGTTTACATGTGAAGCAGAGTCTGAGACAAGAAGCCAAATGTGTGTGTGTGTGTGTGTGTGTGTGTGTGTGTGTGTGTGTGTGTGTGTGTGTGTGTGTGTGTGTCCATTAATTGGAGCAGAGGACAGAACTGTTGTGTTATTCCTATTCAAATGTGTCACATCAAACCGTGAAATGTGGCGCTGCCGTTTGCGATCTTTCATCGTCTTGTAAAAACTTTCAGCTCGAATCAATCTCAGACTTTTATTCTTATTTAAGGAATTAGTGGTTCAGTTTAACTTTTAACCACAGTGACACACACACACACTTCCTAAGAAAGTGTGTTTAAGCGGCGGGAAGAGAAGATGAACGGAACCAGCTGTGGTTTAAAATTTCCCAACATTTGGCCGACAGATGGGTCGATTTCACACCTCGGCTCATGACGCGGTTTCTACATCAGAGCGAACAACGTTTGTGTCTGTAACCGTCAGTTCTGGAAAAGACTAAAAAAACACAAGGAATAAACTGTTCCGCAATCTTTTTTCCTCAGTTCTGCTCCGATGTGTTGAAGAGGGATCTGGAGCTGGGGGTGGTTTGTTAAACAGACACAAAGGATGGACAGCTGGGGTGAAAAGGTCAGAGGTCACGGAGGGCTCACGTGATTCGACCTGCGACACTTACTCTGATAGGTGAGGCTGCTCTCTGTGAGCTTCCTCCTCTCGTCTCCACGACGCCATCATCTGTTTGGCCAGACAGTGTCCAGCTGCGGAGGAGAAGAAGAAGAAGAAGAAGAGCAGGAAGAAGAAGAAGAAGAAGAAGAAGAAGAGGAGGAGAAGATACAGGATTAGCTTGATATTTTTCTCAGTTTCCTTCTAGAATAATAAAAGCAAACCAATCATAATCAATGTTTTTATTAAATTTGACTTTACATTTCATGTGTACAAAAGGTTAATTAATTCATTGTCTTTGGTAATTAGGTACTGTCACTTTAAGAGAGCGCACCTGGAGGAGGAATCTTAGACACTGTATGATGAGCGGTATAACCGAAACAATCAGTCAATTAATCAATTAGTCAACAGAAAATGAATCAGAAACTAATTTGATCATTTATTAATTGTTTCAGTTCATTTTTCAGGCTCCTCCAACATGAGGATTTTCTGTTTTTCTCAGTTTTATTTTTGGGTTTTGCCATTTCATGGACCAGACACCTGATCGATTAATTGAGACAATAATCGTTAGTTGCCGCCTTAATGACCAGTGTAAGATTATAATGAGCTGATGAGGAACATTTCCAGTCCTCCCTTCCAGAGCTGCTGTTTGACTGTTTTCATTTTGTTTTTTAGTTCTGCTCTATGCAAATATAACAGGTACACACACACACACACACACACACACACACACACACACACACACACACACACACATCACACACACACACACACACACACACACACAGTGGATGCGGAAAAGGTAGCTGAGGGTAGATAATTGTCTCAACTGTCATCAGCTGGATCAGTGAGTGAAGTGTGTGTGTGTGTGTGTGTGTGTGCGTGTGTACGTACCTCTGTGTAAAGTGTAGTTGGTCTCTCGCCGCAGCGTGGCGTTACAGCTTCCTGTCTGCGGGTCACATGGACACTGGTCGTCACAGTGACACTCCTGAGCACAGGACAGACCGAAGAAACCCAGAGGACACACTGACACGGAGAGTGAAATTCAAACAAACACACATTTAAATAAAAATAAAAATAAAATAAAAAAGTAATGGACTGATTCAGTGTCATTAAAGTGACTAAATCTAGAAAGAGGTAAATGGTAAATGGACTTGAAGTTGTAGTTGGTGTCTTCAGGGGTTCATCAAATTAATTTAATTTAAATTTAATTAATTAAGTTTTTCTTTTAGACTTTTTAATGCTGCATAGAATTAAATTTAGCAGTTTCTTGATAAAAGCGGCCAAACCAGGGGGAAAAGTAGCAGGGACGATGCAGCCGAGATTTATTTATGATAAAAACATGTGTTTCAGTCCTTTTCTTAATGATTTAATCAATTAAATTAATGCAACCTGGACCTGAGATAAGCAGCATAAGATGTTTTCTGCAGGTTCACCAAGGCAAATCTAGGACGTTGTGACACCTCTTAAGTATCGCACTGAATTCAATTTAATAGTGTTTCACAATCAAACCGGTGAAACCGTGTGTGAAAGTCTGATTGAAAACAGCAACAGCAATAAAATACATGACAATCAAGAAGGAAGGCATTCCAGTGACGCTCCAGTTAAACAGCACTACAAGAGGTTACTGGATCTAGGTCTGCATGTGGGTCTGGATCAGGCCATTACAGTGTAAAGTTTAAAGGGTATTCTCTAATCAATAAATCAGTTTATTCAACATCAATACACTTTAGATCTTCAGTTTTATATCCAAAATAAATGAAGTATCTTGATTAATCAATTAGGTTTGTATACAGAGACATTAGGTGTGAGGAGATGCAGCTCTACCTTCTTCACAGGTGTTGCCCCGGAAACCGGACGGACAGCTGCAGCGTCCGTGGACGGGGTCGCAGGAACCGCCGTTAACGCAGGTGCAGGTCTGATTGCAGCCGTCGCCGTAGAAACCGGGGAGGCACTCTGTAAATAAGGAACAAAACCAAACCCTCGTGTTATCGTTATCTGATTCAGCGGAGAAACAAATAGTCAGCGATCCGTGTAAAGAGACGTAGGAGGAGCGTAAACAGACACTTCATCACAGAGGTTTATTACTGAGGCAGATACAGATGTGGATTATCAGCTGTTTTCACAACGCTGAGGAAAAATACTGACACAAGCCTCAGATCTAATGTTAGTGCACATTTTCAAGACGGGAATTTTATTTTGTTGCTTATTAATTTAGTCAACTGACAGAAAAATGATGAATTTATTGATCGTTTTGAGTCATTTTTTAAGAAAATATATCAGAATTCTTTAGTTTCAGCTTCTCAAATGTGAGTATTGTTGGTTTTCTTGTATTTTTTATGACAGTAAATTCACTGTGTTGGACTTTTTATCTGACAAAAAACCATCTAAGACACGACTGTGCCTTTAGGGAAAATTTGAATTTCGATGAATTGAGAGAATAACTGATTGATAACTGATGATAAAAATAATCGTCAGCTGCAGCCCTAGCCACCACAGATGTTTATTTCATCACTTCAGTGTGTCTACACTCTCATATAATCCTCAAACACGCCCCCTACCTCCCTCCTCAGTGTCTCTCACATCATCACATGACCATAAACATCCTGTCAGAGAGCGACGGCCCGTCTTCTGCTTGTTGAAGGTCACTCCCTCTAATTCTGATGTTAAAGTCTCTGACCAACAAACAATAAAACCAACAGAGTCTGCTGGGTTGAATCAGTCTGCACGTTCTGTTTGAAAGAAAGCAACTGAACCTCGGCAGGTGAAGCTGTGTTTACAAGATGTTTGTGTTTTTGACCCGAGAGTGACCTTTGAACTCCAAGACATACGATTATGACTGAACACTTCTCCAACAAAATGACAGACCTCGGAGAGATGGCGCCTGATGGTTTAAAACCAAACAAGACTAACTGTGTGTGTGTGTGTGCGTGTGTGTGTGTGTGTGTGCGCGCGTGTGTGCTGTTTACCTTGGCTGCAGTTTTTCCCTCTCCATCCAGCGTCACAGACACAACCACCTGCAGCACAGAAGAGACACAGAGAAACACGATGAATCATCTTTAACTCTGAACATCAGCACAACACAAGTAACAAATAAAATAAAATAATAACAAACTGTAAAAAAACCCAGAAGAAAATGGAAATAACAAACATTCCTGTGTCCCTGGAGAAAAAAAGATTCAAATGTGAATGTTTGGAAACTGAACCTGAACTTTTCAGACTTGCTTGCTTGACCTAGTTTGTTGCAGCCACGTCATCGTGAACCCAGATCTCAGAAGCTCCTCTGAAATAAGAACCAGGCTGTAATAAACCAGGATAATCTCTGAAGGACTGAAATGAGCAGGTGCCACAGTTTCACTGCGAGCTTCAATTTTAGTCTCATTTTAATCCCTTTTCCTCTCTTTGTTCCAGATTTGTATCTGATTTAGTTTCTTCCTTTGCACACACACTCAAAGGGTTAATGTGATTTATTTGGCTGATTAGACCTCCTCTGTGTGGGCGTGTACAGACTGCGCTGACTGGCGTCTCCGTTACACCTCATTATGATTCTCACTGGAACATGGAGTCTGGTGAAAAAACAGATTTCAGACCAACGGTCCTCCCTTAATGTTGGTTATGATGTTCAGCTTTTTGATGAAGGTGTTATATCTTCTAATAATAACCAGTCCACACGTACTGGCGGTGCAGACGCCGTGGGGGCTGCAGGCCGGCGGCTGACACACCAGAGAGTCGCAGGCGGGACCCTGCCAGCCCTCGTGGCAGCGGCAGCGTCCGTCCGCGCAGTCTCCGTGTCCGCTGCAGTCCGGCGGCTGGCAGCGCCGCCGGTGCACACACAGGATGGTGGAGACATGGCGGCCACAGCGCCACCTGCCGTCTGGTATACTGGGATGAAGAGAGGAGGAGAGGTGGAGAGGTTTAAAACAGATGCACTAAAGCTCAAATCATCAATTAGATCAATCACGTAAGTCACGTGTGTCACTGTAATGTCTCATGGTGCTGTGTGGACATTGGCTCACCAGTGATCAGACGGGTAGCTGGCCAGTGAGCCATCAATCACGTAGGTGGAAGACCCGCCTCCATCCAGATTAATGGCATTGATCACTCCGTACTTCTTCAGGAACTCCGCCGTCTCCCACAGACTCATCCTGCACAGAGCAAAGTAAACACAGGCTGAAACACGGAGGGTGTGTTTGGGTTGTTCGTGTCTTATTGAGCGGGCGGAGCTGCACAGATCCTGATCATCAAGCCTGGTCATTTACAGCAACACATTAATCTCCAGGGTCAGCGCAGGTCTGAGGGGGGGAGAGTCGGATCAATAGGATCGATCGGCAGAGGGATCTGTGAGGGTTCTGACGGAGTGGATCTCTCCGGGGGTTAAAACGCCTCCGTCAGCTGCAGCGATAATCCTCCATCACACTGTTCTTATTCTCCGCCTCCAGTTTTTCTCTGTACTGACACTTTTCATATCTTGATCCTGTTATCTCAACTCATTTCCCATGATGCCTTGCTGCTTCCTTCACACCTTGTGTTTTGTGCGTGAAGAAATGTTTCATTTGCAGCCGGTTTTACTCTGATCGCTGCTGGTTTCTGATAAAGATGTTTGTTTCCTTTTAACGTCAAAACCATCAGGAAGAGAAACCAGGATTCTTTCTGTATTTTACATGTAATTTTTCAAATAAAGTTCTTGTTCGCACAAGTTTAAACACTGAGTCTGTGGGAGCTGTTGGGTTTCTCTCTGTAATAAAGCACGGTCTCGACCTCACCCTGTAAAGAGCCTTGAGATAATGAATATTATGATGTGGCGCTATTCAAATAAAATCGAATTGTTCCACGTATGCAAAAAGGGAACTGTCAATAAACATGCAAACTAAGGGATCAGCACAGTATTGCTGCGTTATCAATGCACAAAGTCTGGTATCTATCTGGCATACAAAGCTCTTCAAATATCTCCACTGAAGGATTTTCTCACGATGACCCGACAGATAAAAACGTTCAGTTCACAGAGTTTTTTTTCCTCGTGTGTTTGGTTCACACATGCTAAACCAAACCCTGCATATTTAATTGCCACTCGGGGCACTTTGTATTGACTCAAAGGCCCGTGAGTCACTTTATGTTAATGGAATAAATTATCACTCTCTCCTTCCTCCCCAGAGGGAACCCGACTCTTTCATCCACTCACTGGGCGGTAAAATAAAAATAAAAAATAAATGAACACAGCTTCGATTTCACTCATTTTAATAACTGGCTGGATGTTTTAGAGGGAGTCGGTTTCATCATCTCTCTCCCTCTCTCTCTCTCTTACCCTCTCACTCCGGTCTGTCCATCAATCTGGAACAGGACGAGTTTTCCCTCCGCGTCGTGACCCACCGCCGTCCGGGCCGAAACCACGTCCAGAAAAGTTCTGAACTCCCCTGTGAAGGGACAAGGACCAGGTTCTGTATCAAGGCTTAGTGCTAATAAAAGTACTATAAGACTAAATCAAACATTATTAATATTTCTAGAGTTACAAAAGCTACAGACTCATATAGATAATGTAAACAACCTAAATGTTAAAACACTGAATGATGACAAAATGGCGAGATGTCTGTTCAGCCAGTGTGTACCTGTCTCCTGCGTCTTGTCACACTCGGCCTTCAGGCTCTGGTTGATGTAAACCTCGCCGTTCCTCAGCAGCCACACCACGCCGCTGACCAGCTGGACGAACGGGTTGGACTGGTCCAGAACATCCTCCTGCGACAGATACCTGGGCGGACGGAGAATCACCACCGTGGAGTTTCAGTAACGTGTCTGGTCCACACTGAAATACCTCAAAAATGATTACATGGATTTCCCCAGAGGAAGAATCCTAATGATTCTGGTGACCCGCTTTATTTTAACTTTTCCCTCTAGTGGTACCAACATCCATCCACTTCTCTGCCTCATAACTGGCTCTGAGTCGCAGCTTTAGCAGCCACATCCTGGTGGAGGTGTGTTATCGATCTCCCACAGAGTCTCTTTCTAGTTCCCCATGCGGGTCGCACCTCCACTGAAAGGTGCCCAGGACTCATCCTGGTCAGAGTCCTGAACCACCTCTCACTGTAAATCCAGCTTCAGACTGATGGAAGTTGAGCGACGTCTTAACAACATAGACCCATGTCTGACGAACTCAGTCTGAAAAGTCCAAAACAAAAACCTCAACAAACATCGTCATGAAATTTTGAAGCGTAAAAAGTTTTTTTTTACTTTTGCTGCAGAGAAACTATGAAGTTCACATTCATGGTTTTAGGTGAAACGTCTTGACAAATATTGGATGGATTACCATTAGATTTGTTTCAGATATTCAGGCTAAACTCTGAAGACTTTTGATGCTAACCAGCTAGCCGCGGCCTGTCTCCTCCAATCTGCCCTGAAGACGTCGCTGCTCAGAGGACGTTTATGATGTAAAGACAACGACGGCTGAAGCTCTTGTCAGGCGGCAATCACCACCACCCGCTCCCGACAGGAAGCCACGTTCAGTGTCAGAGGAAAACTTACGAATAGCTTCTTTAAATTATCAACTAGATCAACCATTAGAAAGTGTTTCAGTGTAAAACAACTGCACTGTTTGTCTGGTGAAATACTGAAAGCAGCAGATGAACTGGATGAATTTTAAGAGGTTCAGGTTAAAGTATGTTTTAAGTTCGTGTGCTACACTGAATGTTGTCCTGTCTGTCCTGCACTATGAGCTCACTTAGTTCCTCTCAATATAATGTCCACAACTCAGCTACACGATGAAATGATCCACAGACCTTTACAACCACAGGCTAAAAACAAGCGTCCCGCCTGAGATTTAAACCTCTGCACAACAGCTTCACGTATCTGCCACATGTGAATGGGTCGCTTCTACCAGGAGGTGCAAACACAGCCGTTGCTGTTGCATCACGGGGGGAACCAGAAGTTTGGTTTCTGTGGATGAAGCAATGTTTTCTATTTTAAAGTGAGATGGCGGTTTGTTATTGGCCTGACTGACGGGTTCAGGACAACATGTTTAACTCTGAATCAACTGTATCAACTCTGTGGTTTGCTCTATGTTTGTGTGTGTGTGTGTGTGTGTGTGTGTGTGTGTGTGTGTGTTTATCCATGTTTATTTTAGTTTTTTTATCAGAGATTGATTCTCTCTGGATGTTTGACCCACAACAGCCGCACACAGGGTTGAATCATGGAGGAATTCCTGGGATTATAAACAAGTTAAAGTGGTGTTTTCATGGTTTAGAGATAAGAAGTGTGTGTGTGTGAGCATGTGTGTGAGTGTGTGTGTGTGTGTGTGTGTGTGAAGTATTGATCTTACGGTGGCATTATAAAACCTAGTTCTTTCCCTGGAGACTTATTAATATTTTCAGCCTTTTAAATAAACGTATTTTGTTGTTTATTAGACGTTTATCTGACAGTTTCTGTTTCTGACGTCACAGGTTTGTGCTGATGCTACACTGACTCATACTGACATGAACTCATCATGATATTGTTAAAGGCAAACTCAAGACCTACCTTTTTAGTCTGGCTTTAAATTTAAATTTATTTACTTATCTATTTTAAGCTGTTTTACTGGTTATTCTATGATGTTTATATCTATATGATTTCATTTTAACACCCTTCTTTTATTTCAATTTTTATTGCTGGTTTTACTCACTTCCAAAAATCTCCTGTCTTTCAGCATTTTATTATTTTATCTTTACTTGTTTTTTGTCTTTATGTTTATTTGATTTTTAATATTCTACCTTTTATTTCTGGTTTTACTCATTTTAATCATTTTTTATTATTACTTATTTTCATCCTTTTTATTCGTTACTTGTAATTTATTGTTTGTTCTGTGTGTTTTGTGTGTGGGGCTTGTTTTTTATTTCTTTTATTGCTTTTAGTCTATAAAGCATTTTGTGTGACATTGTTCATGAAAAAAGTTCTATACAAATAAAGTCTGATCGATTGATTGATATGTGGATTGTTATTGAACTGAACCATAGGTTTTATGTTACACGCAGATGCAAACAGGAAGTCAGTGAACTCTTGCAAATGTGGTTTACGTCAGACCAAAGCTGAGGCCTGACGTGTCGTCACTCGGGACTGAAAGAGGCTCGAGTTGATGCAAAACCTGGTTTCTGAATGTTTAAAGACACACTGCTGATAACTCTCATGCTTGCTCTCGTGCCTTATCAAAATAAAAGTCGTCGGTGTTGTGATCTGGCAGCTTCATCCTGCTGGTTTTCCGGGAGTTTTCGTGCCCAATATGTGTAAACTCACATTGTGGAATACTCAGCGTTGAGATTTCGCAGTTTATTGGGATCATGGCGACAGTGTTTGTCTGCAGCTCAGATCAAGTGTGTGAGCACTTGATTATTGCAACTAATGATTATTTTCATTACTGATTTTCCATTATTGTTTTGTCAGCTTCACGGCGCCCGGCTGGATCTCTTACCCGAACACGAGGGTGCCGTCCCTCCTGATTCCAAACTGGGCGTTCTGCACGCCGCCGCTGTCCTGCACCTTCCTGCCGTCGCTCACCAAGTTGCCGTGACACTTTCCTGTACGCGTGTCGAAGAAGCCGGCGTTCTGGGCGTACAGACACCCGGCAGCTTCGGCGGTTTCCTCCACCGTGGCCCTCTGATTCATCCCGCAGCCGCCCGGCCCGCCCGGCTCCAGCACCGACACCGTCCTCAGCGGGTCGTGGACGACCGTCATGTGGCCTGGGAACAGAGACGCAACATGTTGGGGATGACACGGATGCTGCTGCTTCAGGGACACAGTCTGATCAATAAATCAGAGGTTCATCAAACTGGCATCACATCCAGATTCACCACAGTGGATCACATCAGCGCAAACGCTTCGGTCGATCAATAAAGTTACTTTGTATCCCCGTATCGTCTCCCATCACTCACCGTAAACATATCTGGAGCCTCCCGGCACGTCGGTCACAAACACCGTGGACTCGGCCAGAGGCAGCCCGCTGTGGTTACTGGAGGGCCAGCTCTCGTGGGTGGTGTTGCCATGAACGATGGGCTGACAGTCTCTGACGTGGCGGTGAGAGTGGGAGGGGCCGTGGCCGTGGGCGTACGGCAGCAGAACGTCATCGTCCATAGAGACTCTACAAAGGAAGAGAGAGAGAGAAGAGAGGAAAAGACTTTATAAGACCTTGCGCATTCACTTAGATGCCAGTCCAAAAGTCCAAATTCAGCCTCGTCTTTCACACGATTCTTTCACATTCATTCAAACTTGTGGATTTTTTTTCTTGTCTAAAACTTTCTAACTGTTTTCCGCTGGAAGAAGAGACAGTCAGTCGCTGCAGTCAACAATAAGGAAAGTCCTGTTTTGGGAAGCACAGCAAATAAAATGGTTCATGTAAGAGAACAGAAAAAGAAAAAGATGCTGATAAGTTCCCTAATGGTGCAAAGTCCCTCACACGAGTTCAAAAAGTTAAATTACAGATAGAGCTGCTGCGATCAGTTGATTAATTGATCCAAAGAAAATTAATCTGCAGCTATTTTAATGATCGAATAATCGTTTCAGTCATTTTTCAAGCAAAAAATTTTAAACATTTGCTGGTTCCAGCTTCTGAAATGTGAGGATTTGTTGCTATTGTATCATGTCGGATAGTCAGTGAAATGTCTTTGGGCTGTTGATCAAAATCAGTGTTTTGATTACGTCACTCTCAGAGATTACAAAGGGATTTATTCACTACATTTTGACATCTTATAGTTTAAACAATCGATTAGTCAAGAAAATAATCAGCAGAATGACTGATAATGAAAGTAATTGTTAGTTGCAGCCCTGGTATGTTTATATTCTGATTTACACCCCAGTTTAGTAGGTTTGCATCAGTTTTTAAATTCAAAATATACAATGATCAACTCCCAGATCAGGGCTGGGTAACATGATGACACACAGTGGGATATTCATCTGATTACAGAGAGATTTTGCCAAACTTTTCTACCAATGAGCCGTTTAATTTTTATAACATTCTGATGAATTATTTTGATTTATCGTGTATTAATTTTTCTGAAAACTAGAAACTGTTTTAAAATTACAAAATACTCCACTAGAGGATTTTATGTATCTTGCCCGCAGATAAAATTGTTTTGGAAAAACAAAAAAAAAATAACGAGCTCTGCTTATCAACAGCACACCGATGTGGTCGAGTTAGTATCAAAATATTCTGTAGTAAATCAAGCGTCTTATCTGCTGCTGACTGTGAGGAGGAAAAACATTCCCACAATTCTGACAGAGCTAAAAACAAAACAAAAAAAACTTTACACCAATCCTCTGGGTGAAGAAATAAAAATATGTTTTTAGTGTTTGAGTTCAGAAATAAATCGTGTGTTGGGTCAGTCTTCCTCGTGTTGACTCGTCCTAATGGGTGACATTTCATCACACAGCCTCCGCTGGTCAAATTAGAGTTTCCTCACACGGAGGAATGTGTTTTCTAAAGAGCTGAGCTGTGGCTTCACTTCTGCTTCACTTCGGCCTCACGTGTAAAAACAGTCCGTGCTCTATCTAGTTTCTCTCATCGTTATTTTAATGTTTACTTGTCTCCCTGACTTTCTCTCCTTGTTACGCTGCAGTCAGACACCTGCTGCACTCACCTTTAAAAGTTCAAAAATAAAAAGTTTCAGAAAAAAATGAAAAATAATAAATAAATAAACAGATTGCATTTAATGAGACGCTGCAACCTAATAACTGTTAATACAGTTATTCAGAGGACAAGCTACAGGGATCTGAGATGCTATTTTACCTTGTTTTGAAGAGATGTTGCAATCAACAGAAAATATATGCAAAATCCTATTTTTTGAATAAGACTTGTTATTTTCCTCTATAAGTCTATTTAACTCAATAGTGAAAATGTAACGTAATGTCTATAAATATCTGATCATACCGATGCTTAACGATATTTTTTCAATACCAATTTTATCAAATCCATTTTAACAAAAAGAAAATGACAACACACATTACAGTACAATGTTTTTACTTTACATTTTGCTTTTGTTTTATTTTTAAATTCCTAAGTTTATTTTTCAGTTTAACTCCTTATGGTTATTTTCATAATTATTTGTATTAATGGATTATTCTACGAAACGTCGAAAAGCGGTTTAAATATGGCGTTCCATGTTTCTCTGAGGTCAATGTGATGTCTCCAATTAGCTTGTTTATCTGTATAAAACTTAAAATATTCAATTAACTGTCATATGTGATGAAGAAAAACTGGAACCAGCGAAAATTTACTGAAACAATTAATGGATAATTCTGTCAGTCGAGATAAATTGATGAACTGTTGCAGCTCTATTCAGTTTACAACTATAATACTGTAACCCAAACACTATTACAGTCCCCAGGTGTGGACGTCACAGGTGTCTGATGGTCGGACCACAGCTGGGTGAATGTGAGTGGATGAATGTCAGAGGCACAGTGTAAAGCACTCAGGTGTACGAGCTCTATATAATGCAGCCAATCTATCATATACTAAACACACAACAAGGTCAGGCCGTGGTCCTCGGTTATCTAACTACAGTCCTAAGATTGCATAGCGTGTGTAGCATGACATGGCTAACAGGCCAAGGTCCGATATGGGGTTAGTACATAACATCTTCTCACTTTAACAAATTGCTAATGTTCATTCAGGCCTGGGCAAAGTTTTGTTTACACTGACAGGTTGTTTTAATTGTGTTTTTTCAACCTTTAGCATTAGAAGTAAACTTGAGTCATTTTTACATGAGTTGGTTTGTGTTGCATTTTAACCCCAAACAATTTCTAAGAAGTTTGTGTCTTAGTCCAGAGTTTTAAAAACATGATTTACCTCTCTATCATTAAGAAAAAAGCATACAAACACTGCAACCAGCACTGATAGTAACACAGTAGCGTGCAAAAGTTTGAGGCACTTTAGATATTTCGATGTTCATGCAACACCATCATGGAGGCATCTAATCCCGTCTTAGTTTCATTCTGCGGCAGAACAACGAGTCCAAACGCTCAGTCAGAGACATATAAACTATCTTCAGAGACCCGGAGACCTGCAACAGACCCCACAGAGACCCGATTTCAGCATCATGGAGTCAGTCTGGGATCATATGAAGAGACGGAGACACTGAGACAGACGTAATCCACAGAAGAACTATGGCCGGTTCTCCAAGGTGCTGGAGCAACCAATGGAAATATCTGAAACCATCGTCACTTTCATTTTAGCGCCTAAAACCTTTGCACAGTTCTGTAAAACAAGGGACACTGAGGTGGCGACCTCCTCTCATCTTCTGATCAATTTAATTAGTAGAAGATGTTGTAAACAATAATCACACTTTTAGGGTTAGGATTAGTCACACAATTAAATATGACATTTGATGGCTGCAACAATTATCCTCATTATTTTCTCAATTGTTTTGTCTATTAAGTGTCCGAAATTGTTGAAAAACGCTGTCCATAAGTCAAAGACGTTCAGTTTACTGTCATATATTCATAAAATAAATCCCTCACATTCTCACATTTGAATAACTGGAAGCAGAACACGTTGAAAAAAACCAATGAAGGGATTAATCAGTTATCAAAATAGTTTCAGATTCACTTTTTTGTCTATTAATTTGTTGCTCTACTTATTTATTAAAAGTGTAATGATTTTAATCATGTTAGAGCAGCTGTAAATGTATGACTCGACGGCGCCATCTTGTGGCCAAAGCGTCCAACTGCAGCGACATGTTCACAGGGAGCTGTCACTTTGAAGAACGAAACTAAAATGTGATAGCAAGTCTCACCTAGCGTCACAAGTTCGGTCTGAACAAACGCTAACTACAAGCTATCACCATTACAACTCACCGGAAATACAATGTACTGAATGCTATCAATGTGAAAATATAGCCACAGCTGTGTTATGCTAATGTCATTCAAAAGTTACTTGTTTTTATGTTAAGCAATGAGAAGATTATGGGGCTTATTTGTGTTTGCGATCTTTGAACCCAACAACACTGATAGGAAGTTACTTTATCTTGTTAACGGCCAGATGTTGGATGCTGTTGCCCAACAGCTGGCAAGTTAGCATGAGTTTACTCAACGAGTTTGTAGATAAACCAAAGTGTGATTAATCACATTTACATTTACAGCTGAACTTAAACCAACAAACTAAATCTGAACACACTTTTCTCAGTCTTTAGGCTCGGCTAGCAGCAGCTAGCAGCTAGCTAACATTAGCGGTTAGCTCGAACAGGAACCAGCTGTCTTACCGGGTGTTTTGGGTCTCGGACAGCCGGACGCAGAGCCACAGCAGCAGCCACACACAGGGACATTTCACCGACACTGCTGCCATATGAAGAAGACAACTACCCCGCCAAACTCCCCTCTCCTCCTGCTGGTTCCCACATCATCCAGTTAGCGCATGACCATAAAGTAAAAACAGCAAAATTTACGACTTCCGGTTATTTTACAAAGTAAAAGCTGAAAATAATAATAGCAATCAAGAAAATAATGACTTACAGTAAGTCAGAATCAGGAGATTTAGACTCATAGTGTGGGAAACAAAATGTTGATTAATGTACAAAAAGTCAAAATGAGGAGAATCAAACTTAATGTTATATTTTTGGCTTATCTCATTTAACTCGAGATAGATTTTGAAACAGTCATAATTCTGACTTCAAACCTCATAATTTTATTTAATATATCATAATTTTGACTTAATGTAACACAGACTTTAAAAATTAAAATAAAAAAAATTGCACAATTCTGACTCAAAATGAATATTTATTTGTTAATTTAATTTCTAAAAAGCAATCTCTTTTTTTTCTTTTTTTTTTACATAACATTTTGGGTCTTTCAACTGTCAAAGAAATGTAAATCTGTTTTATTTGTGTGTTGACAGTCATTGCTGCTGTATACTTGATTTACATTTAACTACATCAGAAATTATTGACTTATAATTTGTTGTTCTCTGGGATTTAAGAATTGTTACATGATTTACAAAACAAGAAAGAAAACAAAGCTTTAAAGATGCAAAAAGAGTAAATTTAGTAAAGTCATGTAATATCTGGCAGGTATGCAATCAATATATGCTGTAATAGGTATATATATGATATATAAAAGTATAATATATAATAATAATATATGATCAATAAAAGTGTCCCTATGGATGAAAATAAAGTAAAAAAAATCAAAATAATTGAAAAAGAAATAAGTTTTGATGCATTTCGTTACATATTCTTTCAATGTCATACTTTTGTTTTGAAAGTCATACCAGCATTTTCCAGTGGGTTTTATGACGTAATGTTGTACCTTGACACTGTGCGGTCATATGACTGTCACCAACCCCTGACCTGCTGTCACTCCATGGCACGCAGCTAACGTCACCTCTCCTGTACCTGTACTGACATTAATGAGAATAAATGGAAAAAGAAAAAAAAACGTTTAATAGCTTTGAATTACAGTTTGTTTCTAGCTCCGGATGTTTCCCCAAAAGCCTTAGATGAAGTTTATTATAACACTATTCATATTTATAACTTCAACTTGGTGTCATTTCCTCAGAGTTTCTCTGACTGGACCGGCAAATCAATGGAGCTCTAACCTACTAGCCATTTATATTATTATTTATTTGAGGGAAAATGAGTAAGAGAGCACAGGGACAGGACAACCTGTGGACCAGGAGAGGAAGCAGGAGTAGAAAGGAGTGAAAAGCTGAAGTTAAGAGAAGAAGAGAGGAGAAAAATATGTGATGAAGAACCAGGAGGAGAGGGGTGGAGAACAGGTGAGAAGAAGACAGAAGAGGAAGTCTGGAGTTGAAGAATGAAGAAGAGAGTAGAAAAAAATATTAAAAAAAAATTGTGCTTGTGGCAAAGAGATTTGTATTTGTTAAGACAGTGTGAATCAAAACTGAACAAATGATCAGTGGTGAGGTTCAACAAAGACACAGGGAAAGAAGAAATGCTTTTGTGGACGTCTGTGTACAGAGATAAAGAGCCGGTGATCAGGTGTAGATTAAATAAAATACTGTCTGATAATATTACAGTACATGTGCATGTTGTTTATCCTATGATGCTATTAATATAATTAGAGTAAATGTTCTTCTGTTGGCCTCATATTCAATTCAGAGTCGTGAAGACATTTACTTGGCCTTGTTGTGGATCCACGTCTGCTCAGTTAGAGCAGCTCATATTATTATGGTCTGGATTTAAATGTACATTTGTCATCTTATCATTAAATCTGCAAACTCTACTCCAGCATAGTGTAACAACAATAGGTGTCAATATTAGTGATGCTGTATATGTCAAAGTCATTCCCCACCTGTGTCATATAAAGTCAAAATAGTCACATCAGACAATGGTTAAAATTACTCATTGTCAAAATCTGTTGTGTTGTGGTTTCAGACTGATGGATATAGAGAACAATTAGATTTAAAATATGATGCAGGTTTAGGATGATTATTTTTCCTGGGCAACTTTCCCCTGAGTGTCGACCTAAGGTGGTGCTAAACCTCTGTGTTATCAGTATGTTTCTTGTTCACCTGTTTATCAGCTGAATGAAACCATTGGTTGGAATGTGTATAGTCTCTATTAAAAAACACCAAAACAGAAGGCAACATCCAGCAGATGTCATCTGTATTATTTGTTTTAATTTGTATTATTTTATAGGATCATTATCAGGTACGTTTATGTCAGATATCTTCGTTTAATTAACGAAGCGAAGCGGAATGTAAAGTCCGCGGCTTGTCTGTTGGCCGGGGGAATGTTTTCAACGTGACACACAAATTAAGGTTGAAAGTTGAAGGGGAACATGGCAGCTGGCGTCAGCGCTAAACATGGGTTATTAAGCAGCAAAACGTCGCTGTACCACACTCTCCACAGGAAGATATCACCCAACAGTGTGTGTGTACAGAGAGCGGCTGAAATACGGAGTGTGAGGTCGGCAACGAGCGCGACGCCGGACTCACAACACAATGAGAAGTACTGTCTGGAGCTGGTCAGGTGGGTCTCTCGATGCTAACAACAACAAGCTAACTAAAGCTAAGTGAATTCGCCCTTACTGGGGGAGATATAACAGCTTAATTTACGGCTACAAACAGCCCGTCCTCCCTTTTAAAGAGCTTTAACACTCTTATAAAAGGATAAATAACACATTAAAAAGGGGGAATATAACGTTTTGCAGGGAAACAACACCACGACAGACTCCATTCAAATATCACATATAAATGAAGACAACGTAAAAATTCATAACGCTAAAAAAAATATATTTTGAAAGCTTATTATGCTCTCTGAATATTTTGTGTTTACTCTTCATTTTGGCTCAACCCAGCTCACCAATAAGCATGTATTTAAATGTAGTTTCAGCCTCTAAAGTGTAAAGTATGTTTGTTAAGCTCCTATAAAGCTCTATTGTTAAAGTTTTGGCAGAGCTGCTTTCAGTTACTGTGCATCATTGAAATGGAATGAAACAAACTAGAGTCTTATATTTACTTTGGAGATTTTAAATCTATATTGTTTTATTTAATCTCTGACTATTGTAAATGTGTTTGCTGATTCACAGCTTCTTAGTTTCTTGTATTGTGAAGTTCTGTTGTGTTTGTTGTTGATTGTGACTTGTGATTTCTTGGTAAAGATATTTTAATCTCAGTGAGACTGTCTGATTAAATGAAGATTAAATTAAATGAATAAATGTGAAAACGACTTCAGTCGACAAACGTTTATGTCAGTCCAGCGAAGTGAATACATCGTGCTATTAAAATGTGGTTAGTTCACTTACTGTAAGATTGTTATATGTGTGATCTTATATATAAGATGTAGTGGGGAAATATGATGAAAATGTTAAGGCATCACACTGACTGCTAATGTCTAACTAATGTCATCATCTCACAGCTTTTGTAAAAAGCTGGTTGGTGATGGGAGCATGTTTAGGATCATTTCTATTTATTTATTATTTTGTTATTTCTTTCTTTTGCTGTTGTTTCTCTACAAAATATCTGTTGCACCGATGTTTGTCTGAAAAATATTTCACTCTCCCCTTATTTATGTCACATAAAAATTAAATTACGCTAAATGAAGAAGGAGAAACATGTTGTCAGAGACGTTGTGCAGCAGTGTCAAAGTTTAATTTGGTGTGTATGTGGTGTATCTTGTTACTGTCTCTCACTGTTCTCCTCACTCCTGTCTCTCCTCCTCCTCAGGTCCAGAGACTATGACGGCTTTGTGTCCTCTCTCCTCCTCCCAGAGGAGGTGCGGCGTTCCTCTTTGGCTCTGAGAGCCTTTAATGTGGAGCTGGCACAGGCAGGTATTCCTACAGCCAGGCTGGATGGAGGATTACAGATGTTGATACTGATGTTTTTACCAATTTACAGTTACTAGTCTTACTGTTAAAGAACTGTTACCACTTATTCCTATTATTGATAGTTAATTATGATTAAAAACTGTAATGAGCTGCCTCTTCTCTGATCCCAGGCCTTTTTTAAGTGGTGTTTTAAATATTTGCCCTCTTATGTTTGTTTCGATACAAGGTGAAGGACTCAGTTTCCCAGAAGACCATTGGTCTGATGCGGATGGAGTTCTGGAAGACAGCCATAGAGGAAATCTACAGAGATGAGCCTCCGAACCAGCCGGTCACTAACGAGCTGTGGAGGGTAAATATCAACCTACAGAGAACAGGACGTCAAAAAACTCCAGACTGATTCAGGACGAACTAACAGAAACACTTACCTAAGCAAGAGTGTCAGGATTTGTCTTTAGTTTTAATCATAGCCACAATGTCAACATTTAACGTGAGAAAGCATCTTCTGTCAAATGTTTGCTGCTTCATTCTGTTCTGTGTGTGTCAAGCTTCATTGTTTTCTCAGGAGCTTTAAGTTGATTAATTAATGCGAGCATCAGATGATGAACAGTCTGAACGATGTTTTGCAGGCGGTGAGGAAACACTACTTGACAAAGAGGTGGCTGCTGAAGATCATCACTGAGAGAGTAAGACACGAATGTAACATGTGAATGTCGTCTTCATTAAATTCACACACAGTCATCACAAGGCGAGTTTACATAGCACGTGTCTGTGTTTATATTTTCATTTTTTTCTGTTTGATCAGTTGGTAAAAAAGAAGAATATTATTACTTTTAATTAGTATTTGCCTCTGGGGGTCAGGAGCCTCTGAAGGGGCCACAACAGAAATTAATAATGTGAAAGGAAGGAAGAAAAAACAAAAAAAACTTCTGCGGAAAGTTGAGCTCATTTTGTCATGAAATATTGGAAAGTTTTACTGGATCAGCCTCAAAAAATAACAAATAAAACAGCTTGAAAAAGGAAAATCCCTCAGTGATTGAGCTGCACGCAGGTGACAAATGTTATGGAACCTGTGATTAGTCACAAGTGCAAAATGATTGAATTTAAGAGTTTATAAGCCAAAAAATGATTAAAATTAATCAAATTAAGTTCTGTAAAGTAAACGTTGAAAGTGTGTGTGTTTCACCAGGAAAAGGATATGGATGACAGAGCCTACAGGAACCTCCAGGACCTGGAGACGTATTCAGAGAACACACAGTCGTCCTTGATATACTTGATGCTGGAGTGTTTAGGTGAGGACATGAAGCTGTAAACATAAATATATTCTCAGATACTGAAACCCGTCCTGGTGGTTAGTTGTATAGATAAAGATATCATAGGTAGGTTAGGATAAAGGTCCGGGTTGAAAATGTGATCATTTTCAACCCTTGTGTCTGTTTTTCTCTGCAGGTTTGAAAAACGTGCACGCCGACCACGCAGCCAGTCACATCGGCAAAGCTCAGGGAATCGTCACGTGTCTGCGAGCGACTCCGTATCACAGCAGCCGACGGAAAGTCTACCTGCCCATGGACATCTGCATGCTGGTGAGTGGAGGCTTCACGGTGATATCAGCTCTCTTGTTTACTGTTTAACCCCTGAAGGAGAATGATGCATATAAGATAAAAGCATGAAGAGCAGTGTTTACTGTAAACTGATCTTAACAGTGTTTGTCCCAGGGCTGAGTGTTGTTAGAAAATATTTAACACTGCTGACACTGATACCTGAGTTTTGGTAGTGATGCCGAAAACATACATTCTTCTACATCTTAAATAGGACATTATAATCAAATCTTAACTTTGTTTTGTTTTAGAAAATATTAAAGTTCAAGATTAATTTTGTTCCAAATACAGTTGAAATGAAAATATAGTTTCTTCAGCATCAGGGAATAAAAACTAACAAATAGTCAGACAAAATCATAAAAGCATCAAAACGTGAGGAGAATTACAACGTCGCACAGGAATCAAGGAGGTGGTTTTTCAGACAATTTCACAAAGTAATATTTTGCAGAATTAAAATGGAAACACTTTTTTTTTCTCGCTTTCAAGTTGTGGCACCTGTTGATCAGGCCCCCGGGGAGCCAGTTCCAACAGAGAGGCAGATGCTGGAAATGTGTCGTCCTGTTTAATTAGAATCATATCGCATGACATCACTCGGTGGAAACACAGACTATTCGCAGTCAATCTTTCTAAAAAATAAAATCGATTCTGTTTTTGCGTAAAACTCCAGTTGAAGTTGAAACCTGAAATAAAATAGAACTTTTCTTAAATAAAAGTTTAGATAATAAAGTCTAAAGTTAGACAATTATCCTGTGTTAAATCAGGAAGTATCTGATAAAAGAAGTGAATAAGCTTCAGAATCAGACCAAACTAACTTTCAATACTTTTGTTTTTAGATATTTTGTGCTCAGACACATTTGAGTCAATATTCATAAGGTGTTTCACTTCAGTGCTCAGCCTCATTGCAAGAAAGAGAGGAGTTTTGTTAAAGTGAAAATCATTAAAAAATGATTGATTTGTAGTGTTTCTTAAAGGGTTAACACAGACTCGTCTGCTCCGTATTTTTAGGGGCGATTCAGCTCTTACCTCGACTGTAACTCTTACTTTGCCCTAACAGCAGCGTGACACTAGTTAAAGCGTGTCCCCAGTCGACTGGTTTTTAAGTCTGAGTTTTGCTCCCAGAGACAACATGAGGCAGACACACACACACACACACACACACACAGACACAGACACAATCACACACACACACACACACACACACACACACACTCCCACACATGTTTGTCTGACTCATGCTTCGGCTTTGACATCGTGTCAGATGATATTCTTGTCGTAGCAGTAACGAAATCATTATCCAGCACAAAGCGACAACAAACCAGTGAGGGGTCGTTACACAACAACCATATGGAGCCTCAGATTTAAACCCTTCTGCCTCAGATAAACACACACACACACACACACACACACACACACACACACACACACACACACACACACACTGCAGATGAACAGAAAAACGCTGCAAACAATTTGCAACCTTTGTGTGGGCCATCTGTCCCACAGAGAGAACAACACACTGCTGCTGGAGGATCTGAGAGAGGTGGGCAGGGTGGGTGGGGGGGTGAGGGGTGAGGGGGTTATATATACGGTGCAGATGTATTTCGGCTGCTGCATGAAGCACGCAGGCTCTGCGCTTAGAAAATCTTCAGCTGTGGAGAGATGACGCTCGTGACCCGAGGCCTCCTGAGCCCACTCACCCCACATCACCTCCACGCTGCTGCCTGAAGAGGGGGCTGCTGGTGTGCTGAAATCCCCCTCATGCTCTCATATATATATTTATATGTGAACCATGTAGCTCATGACTAAAGAAGCAAAACAAGATTAAATTTAATGTTTTGTTGATTCAGAAACACTGGAGGCAACAGTGCAGGATGCAGCAGAGAGACAACAGAGGGACTCATTTTCCTGTGACACTTGGTTGATCATGTGTGAACCACAGGGGGGAGGAAATACATAAGACGCACGTCAGCAATCACGTCTCACCAGCTTTCTCAACAAACTGATAAATATGTTTTTTAGCGTATTAGGAGTAGCAGCGCTTAAACGAAGGACACAACTCATGACATTCGTAAAATGGCTGTAATAAATCATATGAGGAAAACAGGTGATATTAACGATATAAAATGAGAAAAATATGTAAATGAGAACAAGTGTAATGTGAATTGGCTGCATTAAAACAGTGAAGGTGATCGGAGTAACGGGCTGAGTGAGTCTGTCGGCAGGACAGTGAAGAGGACAGCTCTTCATCACGATCGACTCATTTAAACGTTAATATATCCAATAATAGAGCGCAGCTGTCGTCATGGAGCTGCATTTATGTTGATTTTGTCAAAATAACCTCCTCACCAGATGTCGGCTGTGATGCAGTTCTGCGGGTGAAGAAGAAAAGGTTTTATTGTTGTTGTCGTTCAGGTGTTTTCGCTGTGGACACAGGTCTGTACCAAAACAACCTGCAACCTGCAAGTTAAATAACATTGTTAAAACTATAATCTGTAACTTTTCCACATAAAAATGACTAGATTTATAATAATATGAATATATAATAACTTTATTTATTCAGCACCTTTAAAAACAGAGTTTACAAAGTGCTTTGACAAACAAAACAAAAGCAATAAGAGTCACAAGCAGGAGAGAAATCAGGTGGAGTTACAGAGGGAGGACAAATAATATAATTCAATATAAATGAGGACAATTAGAGGGAGCAGCTGTTGTATAAAAACACACAAACACGCACAATAAAAGCAATAAAAAGGTGATGTGGAGACGATTCAACATAAAAGGACGATTTAAAAAAAGACGACGTGACATAAGAAGTGATTTAAAAGAAGTTACTGATTCTTCCTCGTCTCGTCTCCCGTCTGCTTTATGTCCCAAATGTTTCCATCAATTCTAAGATTCACTTTTTACACGTTGTTGTCGTTTGCAACTGTATATTTTAAGCAGGTGAAGGATTTTAGTCATCGGACGTCTGGATCAAGTTATCAGAGGAAACACAGACTTTTAATGTGAAACAGTTTTTACTGGTTATAATCATAATTGTGGACAATTCAGCTGCTGGTTAAAAAACAAACCATCCTGAACCAAACTGGGACATCCCATGATCCCTTGCAACTTCTCGACGCCCCCCAAACATCGTCTTTTGTTGAGGGACTCCTAGCTGCAGGAGTTACATGCAGTGTGTTAAAGAGGTGCGTTATCAGGTGCATGAACGAGCGTGTTGGTGACGTGAAGAGTCGCTTGCTCGGGTCACAAGTGTAACGCCTCACCTCTCTCCCTCTCGTCTGTTCTTCAACGTTTCCCCTCCATTATTCCCGCCTCGTTATTTCTCATCATTATTTCCCAGCTGCGAGTTCAGTCCGCCCTCAGGCAATTTCCCCCCAGTTCTCGCAGAAACGGTTCTCTGGGAAATTATTCTGTTATTTTGTTCCCGTGAAGAGAGAGAGGGTCAGATCGGTTTCGCCCGACAGCCTCAATTAAGTCGTCACAGTCGGCGGGTCTGAGACGTTCAGAAGAAAATGCGAGTGGAGAAATGAACTCTACTTGTCGAGGAGGTTTGAGAGTTGCGCAGAAATGATTGTTGTTTATCCTGTTAGTCCATTCTGTCGATGATGTTGGGTTATCTTATTCTCAGTGACCCACCTGCTCATGAATAATAACGGATCATTAAGTCTCACATCTTCACAGGAGGAGCGTCGACTGACTTTCACCTGGATTTTACGCCTCGTGCTGTTTCCTGCTGCAGGAAGACGCTGATCGCTGTTTCCTAAACCTGACTGGCAATTTGAAAAAAAAAAGTAATTTAAATACACATGACAAAGCTCAAGGTGACATCACGTCCTGTGGTTAAATCATTGTTTATCAAACTGCACAGATGTTCTCCTCTCTAATCTGCAGCGTGCAAGATTTGAACATAATATTGCATCATAAACATTTGTACTTTTTTATGATTTTATCTGTGAAAGTTACTATTTGAATAAACTTTACATACTTACTTGCTTGCTTACTAATAAATTATATTAAAGATATATAATATTTTTAAAGCCAAATGATCTCTGATGAGAATAGATGTTCGTGTGGATGAACTGCAAAGAACTTCAGACTTTGTGTAGAACAAACTCCTTTAAGAGGATAAGAAAGGATCCTTTTTGTGCAAAGGTGCTGATTATACAGAATAAAATGTATATTCTGTCTTATACATATAGAAATATATACATACATGCACAGTATTTAGAAAGAAAATGGAAAATAAACAGGTTAAACACAGGGAGATGCCACAGCAGTAGTTACCATCAGTGGGTTGAGATATTCCGCTTTGGTCTGCACTGATGTTACCAGCTAAATTAAATTAACTGTGTGAAAGATGAAACTGAAACCCTGTGCAGTGTTGTGCAGTGGGGGCTGCTTGTGTGTAAATAAGTGCAGGGGTGATGTTGCTGGTGCACCAGAAACAGACCTGCAGCAGTTTAAGTGTCTCCTTTTTGACAGATTAAAGAGAAGCCTGGGCTCTCGTGCTCGTGGAGCTGAAGTGGAAACAGCTGAGCTGCAGTGATAAGCTCCGTCATCAAGTTGTTAAGTTGTCGTATCAGTCGTGCCCCCAAAACATGAGCGTGTTTGTCTCTTGTGTCTCTGCAGCACGGAGCGTCTCAGGAGGACTTTATCCGCGGCAGCCGGGAGCAGAACGTCCGGGACGTCGTGTACGACATCGCCAGTCAGGCTCACGTACATTTACAGCACGTAGGTACTCTCACCTGTCACCTGTACCACAAGACCGGCGCGCTCGTACCGTCACAGCTGTCCATGGGTATTAACGCGCTGCTGTGACACTCCACTCCTCTGGGAAGGCTTTCCACCGCTCTGCAGGGATTTACATTTACATTGGCATTTATTCATTTGGCAGATGCTTCTGTGCAAAGCGAGACACAACCCGGGCCGCCGCACATCAAACAGAAACCTCCACAGAGTGCCTCCACACTCAGCGCCTTGCTCCGCCCCCGACACAAGTGCCGCCAGGGCCGCAGGTGCTTGAAGTGTTTGTGTGAGTAGACTGAGGAGAGAGATGGAGCTGTAACTGATTTTTGAAGAGTGAGAGGGGATCCACTGACCGAGTGGAGTCTGGTATCTTCTTCCATCACAGAGGAAGCGCACAGACGTTTCCTGCCTCGCAGGACGGAGGGAATTCAGATGTCTGATCCCACACAAAGTAAAACAGTGTGGTGTGTATAACCAGCCACAGTAGTTTGAGTCAGATGCTTTGCGGGGGAAAGTTTTCAGCAGCGGATTATTTATTTATTTATAGGGACAGTATATGTTAATGAACTTCAGTACAAAACACACGATGTAAACTAATTTACATACATTTACACAAAATAAATAAAAAGAAATGAATTATTAACCCATTAACCCAATTGGTTCATCGGTGGGTTAAGAGCTGCAGGGATGAAGTATGTTTGTAGTCCACCTGAAGTTAGCTTCCCCCTGGTTCCCTCCACAAACAGCCAATAGGATTTCTCCGTTGTGTTTTGGATTATTAGAGAAAATAAAAACAGTTTCTGATCCTGAGGTTTAGTTCAGCAGGATCATCTTCACTAGTTCAACTACACCAGTGTCACATGACGTCAACACCAAATGAGGACTCAGGTATTTACTGACGTATTTTATGTCGTAGAGTTTGTGTTTCAGCTGTCAACAAAAAACCCATTCAGAAAACTTGAGGAGACTTCAGGTGCTAAAACACGAACTTGTCTCCAGGTTTTAGGACTAATTCCTGCAGCACAAAATGAACTACAGTGTGTTCACGGTGCAGGCTTGAGACACACAGACTTGTTAGAGAGATCCATTCATTGTTGGTTTTGGATATTATTTGTTGACAAGAAGGAAAAATATAAAACATCACCATCTTTAACTGTTAGATAATATTTCAAGGTTTCCTGAAATCCCGGAAGATGTTGAAATCTTTAATCTTTAAATATAAATATGATGATGATGTGATTTCTGTGTTTCCTTTACATCTGGAGAATCAGATTCGTAGGCCGGGGCGTCTCTGTAGCTCCGCAACATTTGACCATACTACGATTTCGATTAATTGTCAAAACTGTCCTGGAAAGTCAGGTTGCACAAGCTGATCGACATGTGCTTCAATCTTGTGCCTCCTAAACCTCACATCAGCAACAGTTTGTAACGCCTTTGGAATACCTTTTTAAGCCACTTAACCAGATCTCAAACAGCAGGAGGAAAACAGAGAGTGCTATTCTTAAAATTCAAATTGCAGGGGGATGATTTGACATGCAGTGATTTACAACTTGCAAAATGTCTGCACACACGGTTTAAACACACAGTACAGTAATGGAGCTCTCAGGAGTCGGGGACCAACTGGTTTGGAGCTTTATTAGCCTCCAATTATACGACTCATTGATTTTCTTTTAGAGGCTTTTTTCATTAAGCTGCCGCCCAAACATTCATCAGCATTTATGTTTTATTTGAACCTTGTTTATAGCAATTAAGAACGTTCCTAACAGTAGCAAAGCAGGATATAACTGAGGATTTTCTTCTTCACTGCATGTATTTAATGTGTTTACTGTTTACTGTCCTCCCCTGGCTCTCAGTCAATTAGAGAAGAGCCACATTAACAACTGACAAAGAACAACAGAGGTTATGTTAGTCATTAGAAAGTCTAATGGCCTCCGTGTCTCACAACGCTGAAATCCATCACAGTAACAGCAGGACGTGAGCTTATAGTTAAATATGTTGGTATATTGGTGGCCTGTTGTCAGTTTCTCTTCACTTTAATCTCTCATTTAAATGTGGAAATGTTTCCATTAAGTCACATATAAACACGGTATTGATTTAGTGGCAAAACAACTAAACGAACAGGAAGTCGAGAAGTTTCTGGCTCCTACTCTTCTCTTCTGATTTATATCTTTTTAATTTTTACACCACCACCAGAGCGGACAGAAGAAGAGGTAAATTTACCTTTTTGAATCCATAAGTTTGTACAAAAAATAAAGTTTTGATTCTGTATTTCTTTGAAGAGTTTTCTGAACCTAGAACCTCATGTTCTCTTCGGTCCCCCAAAGAGACTCAGCTCTGGACCGTCACAAATTTAATTGATTTAAATGGAACCTCCATAATCGCTGTATCCGCTCGCAGCCGTGAAGTAAATCCATAGGGACCATATTTCTGCCTTCAACCAGCAGCAAACCCTCTTAATAAAGTTGATTTTGGAAGCAGTTGCTTTAGCTACTGAAAATAATCTTTCCCTAAACTTTAAACAAATCCCTGCACGAGCCCTGCGGAGAGGTTTGAAGTGAGCTGTTTTTTTTTTCCCAACTGTCCAGACGGAAGCGGCTGATCGTGTGTTTGGAGTGTGAGACAGCTGACACCTGCAACGTCTTTAAAACGTGTGAATGTGTCTTCGCCTAAATTTTTTTTATTAATTTGTCTTCGTCTTCTTTCTCCTTCAGGCTCGATCTTTTAGCAGCAACGTTCCACCAGCTGCCACGCCGGCCTTCCTGCAGACGGTGAGTCAGATAACTGCTGATATCTGTTCTGGAAAACAAAATCTACTTAAAAGTCACTAAGAAACTTAGAGAAATGGATTAAAAATAAAAATCAGATGTCTTAAAACTTCAGTGAAGCTTTCAAGAAAAGCTTTTAAACTCTTCTTCTGTGTTTTATTTGAAGTGTTGATCCATCAGAAGATATGAAAACCATCTCAGTGTAGTTTTACATCTCCTCTCTCAGGCTTCTTTCTGCAGCTCTAGTAACAACAGGTCTGTGAGCCAATCAGAAGAGAGGAGGCTCTGAGCCTCTCTTCTGATTGGCTGACTGTTTTCTGAGTGATCCAATAAAAATATAGCAGATTTCAGGTAAAAACACTCAGAGAAACCAAATCCTGTAAAGGTTTGGATGGTGGGTCCAGGTGGGCGGGGCGTGGTGACTGCTTTGTTGTGACATCACAAAGTTCCAGAAGTCCTGACGGCTGGTTTTAAGGCTCAGTTTCTGAATACAGGCTGTGTGCATTTCTCTGTGGACTGAGGCTTTGATACTTTCACAGTATTAATATAGAAGCTAGACCTGATCTATAATCACACTACACATGGACAGAGACCTTTACACTGGAGGAGCTTTAAATACATTAGTTCAGATACAGGTCCTTGGGAGAAGTTCACAGAGGGAAAACAAGGCTAAACAATTCTTCATCTTTCTATTGCACCCCGAACTCATTAGCCTCACCACTTCTCATCAATCACAAGTTCAATTGATTTCTCAAATGTCCCTTGAGGGTCAAAAACACTGGCTCTACCTCTGTTTGATTTGTAGCTGTGGCTGAAAAAGTTTGAAGTCCAACATCCACATCATCAACTTTCAGCCTGAGGGAGATCTGTCCACTGAAACCTGCACATTCACAGTTTTAGTTCTCCAGGTGTTTCACTGCTGTTCTGATAAACACACTGTCTCATAGTTTTTCCTCCCTTTAATACAAATAACAGGTTTCAAACTGTGTTTGCAGGCGTGTGTGTGTTCACTATAGATTAGTTCATATCGGGTTTGTTTTAAAGCTTCTGATAATGAAACACACAGAGGAAAGTGGATTAATCTGTGCAGTGATGATGTAAGTTGTGGGCAATCATTAAAAAAGTGAGGACGTTCTGCTTAAAGGAAAAAAGCATTTATCATTGGAACGTCAGTATTTGTATCTACGTCTAGTTTAACCCTGGGATCAATTCATTAATCAGACACAGAGAATATCAGGAAAAAGTTATGGAACGCCTCAGGAAAGTGACTCTGAACGTATAAAGACATTTACACAAACTCTCTCATGTGTTTAGCAGCTGCAGATTCAGTCTCTGTCACACCGGTTAAACAAACAGAGGAGTAACAGCAGCAGTTAGTTTCCTTCAGGTGAAGAAACTTTAAATTTTAAAGTGTTTGTTAATGTATTTGTCAACAGTTATAACTCCTCCTGTCAGTTGAGCAGCTGCATGAACAGATAATGATAATATAGTGTAATACGTATAATGATATATAATATAATAATGATAATCTAGTCAAGCACAGCTGCAATAATATAAAACATGTCATTATAATTGATGATAAATACTTTACACTTCAGTACGTCCTGATATCTCAAAGATGATAAAGTATGAAAGTATAATATTTCAGTCACTTAGATAAACTTTGTTTCTTGTATAATTAGTTATATTGGAACATGTTTCCTTGTTAAACTCGCACGTCCTCACGTCTCAGGTGCAGGTGTGTTGGAAAACATCACTTAAGTCTTGTAAAGAAGAAGGTCCCGCTCACTGCTGCTGCTCAGCATCACAGTGTGTTGATGGTTAGGACGACCCAAAGGTCGAGAGAGACCGAAACGTTAGCGAGAGGGAGGATGTTCTGCTTTACAAAACTTTACTAAATTAAAATCCCAAACCTGTTACCTGTCATTTTCTCTGTCGTCATTTCCCCAACACCTTCAGCTATTCCCCCTCCTCTCCGTCAGACAGTAACGATGCAAATAAAAACAATATCACCACCGTAAATCATCAGGTCTCTGACAGTAAGAAGGAACCATACGTAGGATTTTGGCGTCAATAATGCAGCAGAACATCATCCAACCTACGTCCTCTGGAAACAGAGACGGTAAAAGATTTGTATGACAGTAAAGTTTAATATCTTAAAACGTAGAAACGCTCGTCTTGAGAGTGATACAGTTTGTGATGCAGCATTTCCTGAGACATATTTCCTGCTCCTGTCATTTATTTAAAAAAACATAAATACACACATGAATACACAGTAAAGCAGCAGATTTGTCTCATTGTTTCCGGGTTTTACTGATAAAATACACAGATTTTTTTAAAAGCAGCAGATTTAGGTTTAAACTGACGGTGACACACACACACACACCTACACCTTCCCACTGCAAGAAAACACTGATTATAGATTATATATACAGTAAGTGAGCTTTTTTCGTGATGAGTGATCATAACAGTGCTGCTGAGCCGACCTGCTGTAAATACAGAGCTGAGAGAAAACACTGTACTTCAGTCTGAACACGGCGCCGACCTCTCTGCCCTCCTCAAAGCAGAGTGATGTTTTTCACGCCGCACTGGACCTCTGCACTGCAGCAGCGGTTATTTCTGTGCATATGTGATTTTGTGTGTGTGTGTGTGTGTGTGTGTCTGTGTGTGTGTGTGTTCTGTGGTGTGCGCGCAGATTTATTGATCCAAATTTCAAAAACAACAAAAGAAAGAAATACAGGTTTCTCCTGGAGTCCCTGTCCGGTAGTGCAGAAAGGAAATGTCTGATTAACAGGCTAGAAAACATGTCGTGGTTATTCCTTCTCCAAACCTGATCAGACTCTTCTTCTTCTTCTTCTTCTTCTTCTGTGGTGTTGTGTTGCTGCAGGTGGTGTTGGAGGACTACCTGCAGAGAGTGAGGAAGGCAGATTTCGATGTTTTCCACCCCAGTCTGAAGAACAGAAACCCCCTGATCCCCATCCAGCTGTACCTCCGCTCCTGGAAGAAGACATACTGACATGAAACCCTCACCCCAACCCACCCCACCCGGCCCCAGCCCACCCAACTCAACCCACGCACAGCCCAGTGATTCCAGATTGACTGACAACTCTGAGAGCTGGAGGACTGAAGTCCAGAGACATCACCTCTCCCGGGGGGGATTCTGCCTGTGAACACATGCTGGATCAAGTCTGCAAAGAAACCCAGACCTGTTTTGAAGCACGGCGTCGCCTCTGAAGTCTGAAGTCTGCCTCTTTATTAAAACCTCAACAGCTCCACAGACACCAACCGTCACTTCTCAGCCTCTGACTCCCACACTCCAGCTTTACTCTTCATAAAACTCAGGCAGGTTCATCTTCTGTCAGAGACGAGAGAGGCAGAGGTGTTGTGATGATCAGAGTCCAAGTATTTCATCTTCACATTTATTACCATTAAGCTCTTATTCTTTTACAGCTTTAGCCCTCATTTCTCTCAGTATTAAGAAACTGGCACTTCCAACTTTAAATACTGAGATCTGCACATGAGCAGAGATCAGAAACAAACCTCACGTTTGTAAGAGCCACAGTTTCTCATGCAGGATTTCCTCGTCTTGCAAACAGACGTGGAGCGCTACGTTACAAACCTGCGGTTCTCCCAAACGCATTCAAGCACATGACACGATAAAAACGCACATTGCTGCTCGACAGAGAGAAATGGATCAGGGACTCCTGGTTTTAGTGCTGGACCACTCAGTGTAAAGTGAGGGATTAAAACCAACACTTCAGGCGCTCTCACTTTCAATAAAGCACTTCAGATGGAGTCAGGATCTCAGGAGTCGGCTCTCTATATTCACTTGTCAGTTTGTTTATCCTGATTCCTATCTGTAGATATTATTTTTCACGAGCTCCCGGCGTTGTTATCGACGTCTCTTCTCCGACAACCCTCACCTGTAAAATATGAGAGAGATGTTATTCACAGTTGATGTCAGCTCGGCTCACCTCCCGCCCCGCCCTCTGGTTTTTTAATGACACTTTTAAAAGACGCCCACCGAAACATCTCATCTTTATCTTCCCGTGAAAACAGCTCTTTCCTTTTGGCGCTGCATTTCACTACTGATGCGTCAACTCGTCGACTTTCAGGGAGCAGCCACCGGTTTAGATCATGTGACTGAACGACCACAATAAGATCCAAGTCGTACCTGTAGAGGAGGAGGAAGCTGTGGAGGAACGTCCGGGAAAGACGGAGTCAGTCTGGCACCAACATGACCAGTCCTGGTGGCAAAGCTGCTCTACAGCTCTCTGTGGGTTTCTATGGCAACAGAGGAGATTTAGTTATCCAGTTATTTAGTACTGAAAAGAAAACTTTCACCACAAATTACCCCCCCCCCCCCCCCCCCCCCCCCAATGTTTCATGAAAACAGACGTGCTCTGATAGTGTGAGACCTGTGCCAGTCAGGAGTTGGTTTGTTGGATTACTTCCTTCCTCTCCTGGAGGCAGAGTTATTGAAGCGGCAGAAAGAGAAGATTACAGAGAGCTGATGTCATTTCATAATCAAATTTCACTCCGCAGAGGAGGCAGCACCGATCGAGTGAAAGAAAAGGATGTCAGAAAGATAATGAGGTGGATGACGTGTGGAGAGGCAGCGGCACTTTATCTGTGAACAGGCCGGAGACGGATCACACCTGTGGAGACGTGTCTGACGTTTCCCACTGTACAAACATATCAGTGTGTGTGTGTGTGTGAGTGTGTGTGTGTGTGTGTTGCGGTGTCGTCCTCAGCTGCTGTTATCAAACCAAACGGAGGCCAGAGCGGACAGGAAGCTGTAACACGTCTGTTGTTTAGCACCTGAAGGATCAAATAAAACGATGAATCAGACGTTTTCTCTTTGATTGACACGTCTTCTCTTCGTCTGATAACAGCAACACACACTCCTCCGGTACTTCAGTGCTACTACACACACACACCACAACGATTACTCCACCACATTAAATAATCAGCTGGAGTCACTTTTTCAAATTCAAATTTTACATGAAGAAAAACGAAGAGAAAGAATTCCAATAATATCAAACACGGATTAACAAAATATGTGCAAGAATTTTACTCTTATAATTTAATTTGACCTTTTCTTCCTGGTCACACCTGAGGTAAAGGTAAACCACACTTTAATGAAAAGGTTCTGCCTTGGAGAGAATGTGGTTCTGTAAATGTTGATCGTTGTTTTTTATTCTGGAAACGCCCCAAAAAGATAGATCATTGGAAAGAATATTAAAATATAGTTCCTATGGATATTCAGTAGAAGCCTTGAATGGCAAGTGATTGATTTATTTATTTAATTTGCCAGGATCATTTTTTTCATCTGTATAAACAGCTGAGAGGCAAGTAAAAAAAAAAAAAATTAATTATAAATATTGTTTTCAGGTTGTCCGTGGACGTGATATCTCTGTAACGCCTTCATGGAACTTCTTCAAATTTGGCACAAACATTCATTTGAACACAAGGAAGAACTGATTAGATTTTGGGGGGTCAAAGGTCAGGTTTAGCTCATTTAGAGTCATTGTTGTGTTGGGTCTTTCACCTCCATAAAAAAACAAAAAAAAGTTTTGAAAACTTTTTTTCCTCCGCATCAGCGTCTGTGTTCGGGAACAGGGTGAGATTTTTCAGACTGAAATTTCCCACCTCTCAGTAAATCTGGTTTGATCTGTTTCTTCCATGACGCCAACAAAATGCCAGGGAGCGCTCGAGCCTCTGACTGCAGAGCGGCTGCTGCACCGTGTGAACATGTGTGAAGCTGTGTGAATCTAAAGCAGGGAGGAGGAGGAAGAGGAGGAGGAGGAGGAGCTGGTGGTGGTGAAATGTGTTGCCTCCCCGGATGAATAAAAGATAGAAACTGAATGCGGTAAGTCACTGGCAATACTTATACATTACATATTAATATGGCGGCCCGTGAGAATACTGATGCAAACTTGCGGCCAGACTTTTGATGTTTGTCGGGTCCTTGCGGAGGAACCTGAAAGAACACAGTGTTGTTGACTTTGAGGCGCTGTGCTGCATATTTCATGAATCGTGTGTTTTAAGACACACAAAAAAAAAAAAAAAAATGAATAATGTACAAAATGCAGCTTGTCACCCTTCAGTGGCACGGAGCGAGCAGAAAGGAAACGCGGAGGGATCATGATGAGAATATTATTACCATGCTAACTTGTTCTGCCTGTGTCGGCATGTTCTTCTGGGACATTGTGGAACTTTGTTTTGCCAAACGAGACGTTTGACAGTCGACAGTTTGGAGACAATAACAAGGGTAAAGAGAGAGCGAGAGAGAGAGACGTGCAGCAGAGATCAAGCCGTGGATGTTGCACTGATGTCCCCCCCCCCCATACGTGCCGTCTTATGCTGGAGATTTAAACCGACGTCTGGAGCCTCTCCTGCCTGAACAACTGTAATCATGGGTAAAGAGATTCCAAAATGACATTGAAACTTCAGCGCTATTAAAAGCCAGACAAGCATAATTCAGAGACGGTGCCTGAGGACATGTTTGCTCCAGAGAAACTAGAACCTGACGGTGGTCAAGTGGTGATTGGTATTCAGGAGGTGCAGGAGTAATCCCCGCTGTCTGGACCACATCAGGCTGATTATCTTGCATTAGCTCTGCTGCAGACTGAGCGGAGGGAGCGGAGGGTTCGGCCTCCTCATCGTCCAGTGACAGCTCTGCTGGCGGGCGGCTGCTGAAGCTCTGCTGCAGGAAACACAAACAAACAAACAAACATCAAGACTTTCACTGTCAAGATTCAGGTTCATCCATCTACATTGGTTTTTGCAATTTGATTTAAGTTATTCACACCATTAAAAGTGCAATATTAAGTAAAGGTGGCGTTCAGCAATATTAGCTAATTATCAGAGCATGTCATGTGGTGACCCCAGTTTTAAAGCTCCATGTTTCTTCTTCTTCTGTGTTTTATTTGAAGTGTTGATCCATCAGACGATATAAAAACCATCTCAGTGTAGTTTTACATCTCCTCTCTCAGGCTTCTCTCTGGAGCTCTATTAACAACAGGTCGCTGAGCCAATCAGAAGAGAGGAGGCTCTAAACCTCTCTTCTGATTGGCTGATTGACTAACTTTAAGTTAATGCCCATGAGACAAAGATAATCCAACCGTTACAGGTGAGTTTTAGTTGATGAGAAAATCTCAACCTGAACCTGGCGGCCTCTGGTGTTTGTTTCTTCCTGTAAATTAGCAGGTGGATGTAGAGAAGGTTGGAGTGTGTGTGTGTGTGTGTGTGTGTGTGTGTGTTATACATGAGGCCCCAGGAGTCCTCAAAGCACATTTAGCCCTGAAAATGCTATTATTATCATTAAAGCCTGTGTGTTAATTATGCACATTATGGTAATTACACCACTTTTCATGACAGTGCAGTGGATGCTTTGGCCACATTTCTCACAACATAACGTGACCTTTAACTTGTGGATATGAACAGCAGCTCATGTTTCATGGACATCAGAGGAGTACTGAGGTGAAATCTTACTTTTCTATGAATAATTTACTTCATATTTTCCAGAAGACGCTGCAGTGATGTACACGATGCTCAGCGCTGATCGTCCCCTGTGTTTGAGGAACGAGGACGGTCTGTTGGTGTCTGGAAAAAAAACCTAAATTACAAATATAATGTCTGTGCTAAAAGCCTGATTCGCGGTCAGGTACGTCATCATTAGCTATAGAAGCAGGCGGGTTTAGATGACTCCCTGAGGAGAGAAGACAGACTGTGTGATTTAGGTGGGAGTCTTTGCACCGCTGCTTCTTCCTGCCGCCGTCTCTTGCATGTTAAATCTGGCTGCTCGTCCCACCGTCCTGTGTCTGTATTTCCCAATCCAGTCACCTCGGCGGCTTCGGATCAGGATGTAGCTGGAGATGAGCCCGCTGGCACATTCACACATTTATGTGTTTGTCCATTTAAATTTTTTTTAAAAATGAAGAAGAGATGAGAAGATGAAACACGTCTCATGTCGTCTCCAGTGAAATGTCTGATGAGTTCTTCTTGAGGGACAGTTTTGCAAGGGTGCAGGGAGTCAGTGTCGCTTGGCCTCAGTTCACTCAGGTCTGCAGCTCTACATCTGTCCTCAACTTTATTTATCAGTCTGAGTTTGAGTATTGGGCGTTGCACATCCTGCAGACGAGTAACCAATGTGATCTGTGAATATCGAGCAGAAGTAAAGCTTGAATCAGTATCTTCTTAGAGGGAGAGTTGGGGTTATTTGACGTGGGGTAAATACGATCTCTGCTGCTGCCTGCAGACGTTACACAACTTTAGTTCCTGTTTGTGTTTTTACATTTTGATTTAAATACTTCTCAATGTGTCCAGCTCAGTTCACAGCTTCATATTTTAAAGGGAGAGCTCTGGTTATTGGACACGTGGTTGTGTGAGGTGTGTCATGTATAGTCGGTGTGTTACCTGCAGTAGATTCAGATCAGCGCGTTGCCAGCTCTGAGAGTCAGCAGGTGGCACCTGTACGCTACCGGAGCGATGTGCCGCTGTGGGCGGGGCCAGCAGGAAAAAACACGCCCACCGAAACAAAACAATATCTTTTTAAATGCAGATTCATGTAGAATATTTTCAGCGGTTTATCGTCCCGTTTAAAAAAAAAAGCACCTTCCTTCCTTTGGTACGACAGCGCAAAATATTCTACATGAAGCGAACATTTAAACTGATATTGGATTAAAGTGTCTACTGGCCCCGCCCACAGCAACACACCACCCTGCTCAATTAAAAATGTCTTAACTTAAACTTTTTTTATAAACAGAAAGAAAATACGACCTGGACACATTGAAAAGTATTTAAATCAAGTTGTGTCACTCCACCACAAAGCAGAGATACTATTGTAATAGAGTAAAACCAAATCCGCATATACAAGCAGGTTAGGATGAGAAGCTGAAGCACATGGCTGTTTCCTGGAGGAAGTGCAGACCCGACACGCATCAACCGCTCAGAAGTATCAGTGGAAAAGAATCGTTTAACTTTCGATCGGTGCCAGTTGTAGGAAAGGAACTATTTTCTTGTGGCGGATCTTATTTGTGAAGCTTGGAACAGGTCCGTGTGGGAGCCGGACACACGACACAATAAATTAGATAACTGAAGTGACACAGTGGGTGTAGTGCTGATCCTGCTGCCTCCCCGGGACTCTGTGTTGAGAGCGGCAAAATGAGCAGAGTGAAGAAACGCTCTGCGTTTTTTTCCTACACGAGGACGAGCGGATCACACCCGAGGAGGATGAACTACAGTCACATGACAGGTAACTGTGGATGAGGGGGTTAGAAATCCAAACGCTCCCGTGTCACAGAGAAGTTTTCATTTGCGGGTGATTCCACTCGGCTCATGACAGGTGCTTCGTTAAAGCCTTAATTAAACCTCATCCCCTCGGCCTTAAGCTGTCACTGTCAGCGCAGAGACCTGTAATTACCGGCTCTGACCGAGGGAGCCTCGCTGTTTACACCAGCAATCGTGTTGCCAAGGGAACAGAAAGGATTAATTAGACCTTTTTCTGCCCCGTCACGAGTAATTACACTCGGCAGGGGAGACGCTTGTTCACCTTCACATCTTCAGAGTCACTGAAAGTGCTGCCGCAAACTTTAAAGCTGAGGTCATCAAGTTTTCTGCCAGCAGGGGGCGGCATCACTTAGACGTTGTGGGGAAACATCAGAAAACGCACTGGGCTTCCTCTAACAACAATGATCTCAAAAACCCCTGAGTTTTAATATCAATATAACATTCACATCCCTCCGTCTCAGACATATTCCTGCAGAGATGAGCCGTCACAAAATACTGGCTTCAGAAAATCGACTCTTTACCAATATTGTCAAACATCTAGAACAGAGGAGTGACTCCCCTGGGAGAAAACCGATGGATTTATTCGACCAGTGAGACAGAGCCGTCATTATATTTCTTCTTAAAAAAAGGGGGTTGGTTGTGTTAGTACCGTGTTCTCACTGTCAGGACAAACACAGACACTCGGGCGGTCAGGGAGATGGTGAGTGCGAGGTTATTTATATATAACTAACGTTGCTGTGCAGTGAGAGAGGGTTTCATAATGTAAATTTGAGGAAATATCTCACGGACTAATCACATCTTTGTTTAGACGGACCGAAGCGCCGCAGTCGGAGGCAGAGCCGCTCTGGAGAAAGTAGAAGTAATGAGACTAAATTAAATGGCCTGAGTCATAGAAAACACTGTTGTCAGACTGTTGGACGAGCTGACACCGAAACTTAAACAGCTGTGTAAAAATAGTTCGCCCCCTGACTTCAGCGGCGGTGGTTCAGGGTTCAGCGGCGCTGTGGGCTGAGGTTAAAAACACTCGAGACTCTAAAGCCTGAAATCATCAACAAAACTCTTTTTTTCTGCTTCTTTATAAACACCACGTGACTCACAGTGAGAAAACTAATGTCAGCCACTGGATCATCACACATTCTGCGCTGGACACACGACCCCCGGGGCCAGGGTTCTGGTTTTAATCGCCAGGAGGCAGAGTCATGACTGAACTGACGAACAGTTCCCTCCGACGCCGAAACATCAGAGTCCTGCAGAGATGATGAAAGTGATGCGTTTGCTCAGGGAGCTCACACCTGTAAAGGTCACGGCCACGTTACGCCTCCGTCCTGTGGAGATTAATACACACTTTTCTATAAACCCACAGATTCACTGCGATGAGATCCTGAGGCCCATCGGCGTGTCATTCAGCTGCCGCCATGTTGCAGCGTTGTGGTCACAGTTCCCGTGAAGCTTTAAAAAACAATCCCGTCCAGGAAGTTTGAGATGCTCTGGATCTGGATTCCACTTCCTGTCGCTGTCCGGCAACTTCACGCCGCCACCGAAGAGGAGCGGTCCAACAATCAACAACCGGATCAGCTCCGTCCGAAGGAGATGCGTTGCACTACATGAGGTAAATGGCGGTTACACCAGATACTGACTCGTTTTCTGATCCACGACATCTGTGCCTGATAAATGTATTTTTTCAAAATAAAACTCCACATTTTAAAGTGGAGCCTTTTTAACCAGCACAAGCCACACCTGTCGGGTGGAGGGACGTTGGCAAAGAAGAAACTAACACTCACTCACACAGATTTAAACACATTTGTGAAGAATATTTTAGAGAAAGAAGCTTTTGTTTGGTTAGAAGAAGTTTTAGATCTTTAATTACAGCTCATGAAAAATGGCACGTACTGACATATTAAAGCATTTTACAGTGTCGTGCTTGAAAACAAACTGCACATCCATCACACAGTCCTGTCTGGAAGCCCAGCGAGAGCTCCAGCATGTTAAACGTCCACTTTGGGTATTTTTTACTTATAACATTTCACCTGTTTGTAGGACATCAGAAATCAAACTCTGTGAAATAACATCAGCAGGTGAGCTGACCTCAGATCAGTGTGTCACAGCGGATCAGTGCAGCCGGGTTTAACTCCCAACCTGTGACTTTGTTTTATGCCTGGTGTGTGTTCGGATAACGCTGATGTGCACAGACCAGTGGTTCTCAACCTTTTCCGACTCATGTTAGTTTTAAAAATGTTGTGAGGTCACGTCAGACTCCATGACGATACAGAGGTCGACTTCTTATTTCAACGGTAACCATCGAACATTCAGGACTGAACTGAAACATGGAGAAGACGTGGTCTGATGGGAAAGTGCTTTTTCAACATTTGTAACGGTTTTAAAGATCATTTCGTTTTAAAACATTAAAAAACATTATTTAATACATTTTTTAAATTTTATTTCTTTTTTTAATGTTAATTTTATTTTTATTCCTCCGCGCCGGCAACAGTCGGAGCGGCTGCCATATTGTTTTTAGGTTGTCCATCCGTCCGTTCCGTCCTCGTGGACACAATATCTCAGTAACGCCTTAATGGAACTGGAACATTCACTAGACCTCAAGGATGAAAATATTAGATTTTGGGGGTCAAAGGTCAAGGGCGTGGTGACCTCATAAATCACAGTTTTGGCCTTGCAAACGCAACATCTCATTAACGACTTGAAGGAACTTCTTCAAATTTGGCACAAATGTCCACTTGGAATCAAGCATGAACTAGATCGGCTTTTGGTGGCTAAAGGTCAAAGGTCAAAGGTCACGGTGACCTCACAAACAGTGATTCCGGCCTTTTGAACGCAATATCTCCAGACCTCCTGAAGGGAATCCCTTCAAATTTTGAACAAATGTTTATTGGACTCAAGCATTAACTGATTAGACTTTGGTGGTCAAAGATCAAAGGTCAAGGTCACGATGAACTCAGAAAACACTTTTTAGCCATTACTTCACATGGTGATTATGACAAAATTTCACACAAATGGTTCATGACTCTGATAAAGAGGGATGTAACCTGGAACTAGTCTGATTGGCGGAGGGATATGACCATGAGGAGGTGATTCTAGTGTTTTTTATAATTCTATTTTTTCCCTATATTTGTCGTGTTCTGCATATGATCAATTGGCCAAATTGCAGAACCTGGGAGCCGCTGGTCCATACAGTACAAAGTAACCGCAGCATCTTCATGTCGGTTGCAGTGGATTCTGGGACATGCTGAAACAAAACGAGTCCATAGACGAATTAGAGGCGACACGTCCCTTCGGGAAAGAGCTTGATTCAAATCTGGAAGATTTAAAAGACTAAAGACGACAGTTTGTCCCCTCAGCGGAGATGACAGATGCGTCGAGCTCGATTCATCTCGGGTGTCGTTGCCAAACTGAGACCAGGTCAGAGCAAACAACGATGACTGTGACTGTCACCTGTAAATGGAAGATGAGCAGAGACTGGTTGAATTAATTTCTGTAATGTTGACATGTCTAAAAAATCAAAACACGCTAAAGAAGATAAAGCAGAAAGAACATGTGAATTAGATTCTTTAATACAGGAACAAACCTGAACAGACCAACAGATACAAACGAGGGAAGGAGACTTTAAAGACTTTCATTTAAATAAATTAACCTTGGATTTCTGTTTCCAATTTCAGACATTTAGCTGAGGCTTTTATTGTGGCGGAAAAAGCTGCATCACTGATATCACAGGTGAGAATATTAAGGAGGTGAGAGGCGATAAATGGAAGCAAACATGAGGAGTGAAGTCGATACGACGGCAGTAAAGTGCACAAGGAGAAATAACATCAGAGCGGCCACATTGCACTCACTTCTCACAATGCGGAGACAGTTATTAAGTTGCTGTGTAATAAACCCAAACATTCACCATGAAGCCTGCTGCAGAGCTGCTGGGAGTGAGCTGAAATTCAAGACCTCTGAAGCAGAAATAGATTAAAGTTGGATAAACTCTTTGGTGTCTCTCCCTCTGCCCTGAGGCAGGCGCACTGGGTGTTAAAGAGAAGCTCCTCATTCTTTTCACGCATTCACACAGATGTTGTTTTATGGAGCCTGTGGGGCTGTTTGAATGCACTTACAAACGCTAAATGATAACTATAATCTTTTATCGGCTCTGTCACCGATATAAAAGTCTGAGGTTTAATCCCTGATGAAGCGACACTGAGAAACAAACTTTATCAGATCTAGAAAACAACCGACTCTTTTAACCACAGACCAGACTGAGATATCGACCAGTGATGACTGTAGACTCTGGGGGAGTCTCCCCCCCCCCACCCGTACATACTAGATGTCCCCTAAAGGCCTCACATGCAGATCGATTGATAAGTTCTCCTACTAATCACCTGGGTCAACATGTGTGACAACGAGGAGTTGTGCTGGGAACACACTTTCTGCGTTGCGTCAGCGTGTCTCTGCTGTGTCGCTGCTGCGTCGCTGCTACTGCAGCTCTCTCTCTGTCTCTGCATGCAGCTTCTAAAATGGTTAAAAAAATATACAATATTTATATTTTATAGATTCAGTCTGGACACAAACTGTAGTTGGCGGAGTCAGTTTTGTATAATGTTTCTGATATGATGTGAATATAACATCAACAGGTCTTTTCTCTTTCTGTTTTTGATGGGAACTGCGTCACATGTGAAAAATAGGCGAGACTCCCGGATTTTTAGGTCACACAACACAGCCGTGAGGTCAGAATTATAAGATTTATTAATGTTTACATTTAACTATCTAACCTGAGCCTTTGAATTCTGTTCTGCTTCTTAGTTTTCATATGAATCTTTCTCTCTCTGTGAATCATAGTGGAGTTCTCTCTGCCATCACTTTGAAACAACATATTGCAGTAGGAACAAACAGGGTTTTGCGTTGTGTGTCAGTGGAGTGTGTCATTGTCAGTCGGTTGTTCATCTCTGCCTGTAAGTCACCGCACGCCACTGGTTTAGCCTCCATCTCAGTGATGAGTCACCGCCTTCAGCCTGCCCGTATTACATCTCACTGATGTTGTTGTTGACAATGAGAGCGTGCATTAGTAAACATTAAAGGCCCGCTGGTCACTAATGGCTGACGCTGCTGCACAAAGAAGCAAATGCAGGAGAATGACTGGAGCTTTTGTAACAGCGACGCCAAGGTGAGGAGAATATGAAGGTTGTGTAGGTTTGTAAAGAGCGATTCTCTCTCCATATGCTCGTCGGCTTCCTTTGGAGTAATTACCATTAGCGAGAGTCACGGTTCTCAGAAGAGGGGAGCGAGTGGCACGACCCAGGAGGCAGATGGAAAAGTAAAGAGCACAGGGACACGCACAAAGTACAAAGGGTCGGGCTGAGGCGAGATCCACAACACATCAGGAACAAAACAGCCAGGCAGAGCACAGAGCGGTGGAAAGCTCAGACACAAAGACAATCCAGCAGAACGATCAGCTCATGTATTGATCTTTTAATGGCCGACAACGACTCAGCGCGAGGCCGTCCTCAGAGCACATCAGGGACACGTCATGTGATCCAACCAATCAGCCAAAAACAATTACACCTGTGCACCTGAGGGGAGCTGCTTTACTTCCACACTCACCCATATGAAACAACTAGTTCTTTGTTGATTACAGTGAAGCCTGGGTTAGGAATAGATAAATAAAGACATTACAAAAAGGTTGAAGGAGTCATTCAGACGATTAGAGGCTGAGGTGTTTAATTCCTCCAGAACATTTCTCTCTATTTTGGACGCACAACGCGAGATATAGAACACCATCAGTCTCATATTGTGGGGAGCTATTATTCTCATTTTTATTCTGGGACTCCGCTGGAGCAGCTTTTCATGAGTCACAGTTCAGTGACAGTATTTATCTCAAACTGTCTGTTGTGCAGCTCCTCGGTTGAGCCTCTGACTGAAACAGGCAGCATTATCTCAGGCCTTCTGAAAAGTCCTCTGTCTTGTGATTCGCTGGACTCTCAGAAACCACCCGGCGTTTGTGAGCACACCCTCATCCTCATCCTCATCCTCCTACCAGCGTCGAGGTTCTGAAAGAAAACTAACAGAACATAATTGAGAGGAAATGGCAACTTTTCAATTCGAGCCCAAATCTGAATATGAGAGTGGACGTTAACACAGCAGGACGACTCTGTTCGGTAAATGTTACACCCATTACCTGCTTATTGTGAGACATAATAGTGGATTTGGTCTTAAAATCATAATCCATATATTATTTTTTTTCTATGCATCCTCCCGTTAATAGGTGTACATTAGGGAAATGAGATAAAATGGTGACTGAAGCTGACGTCTGCTGTCAGGAACAACAAAAGCTAATGCTGCTGGTAAATTGTTATTCTGCTGTCGTCAAACAGCTGTATAGTAAACCTGCACTGTCGGTTGTTTGTATGCGTGAGCACATTAAATGTACATAATATTACTCAAGTAGACTCTGAGATATAAAGTGATCTGTGATGAGCTGACGTCAGCTTGTCGAGGAAGTAGGAAAAAAACCTGCCGTCGTTGCATTTAATATTAACCGACATTTGAATTTAGTTGTTTTGTGCACACAAATATAATTTTATGTTCATTGGTATAATTGGGTAACACACAGCTACAATGTCGTTTACAAGGCAGGAAACAAACAGCAGATGAGCGTGAGTTAATGTCATTAGCAACACCTGAGCTTTTCCTTTAACGACAGTCAAAATATCTGCTGTGAAAAACGTCCAGTCGGAACAGTTTCCAGTGCAGGTTTGTACAACACAGAAGTCGACAAAAAAAAAAGAAAGAAAGAAATTCCCATTACTTATCAATTACTTGTAAATCAATTGGGCGTTAAGCAGGTTAATGGAAACACATCGATGTCCCACTGGGAGTCACTCACACAGTCTCGGCAGCCCAGCGGCTCTTTGTTTTGCGGGTGGACAAAGTCATGTTAAGCAGCCAAGATCCTGAAGGTCCTGGAAATCAGAATTTGTATATTAAAACAACATCATTAACATTAACTTTGACATCCCAACTTTATTGACTTTAGATTATGATTATTTGGAATAACAACATACAGGAAACAATGACACACAGTGGGAAAGAAAGTGACAAAAAGAAAATTTTCTTGAAGAAGGCACCTGATTTACAGTATATATCACTTCATGACAGCAAAAAAGTTTAAAAGAGTTTTTTTGTTCTTTAGCCAAAAGCAGTTTGAGTTGGATTCACCATCAGCCCAATCAGAGCTGATTAAACACAGTGAGGTCGTTATATAACAGGGATGTTTTGTGGTGTTAAGCTCCTTCAGGCAGGTCGACCCTGTTTGGCAAACATCCAGTCAACTCTTGTTTTCAATCTCACGGTTCATCTATTATTCACCACAGTCTGTTTAGGGCTTATCCAATATTAAAACGCTGTATATTAAAGCTGCACGTCTGGGATAAATGCTGGTTTGTATATTTAGAGAATTAGCTGAAAAAGTTGGAGACATTTCGTGCTGCGCCCCTGCCTCGCCTCTTCTGTCCCGTCTCCTCCAACTGAGCCGATTCAAACTTATTATCTATAATTGTGACAAATTAAACCTGCTTTCAGGCTTCATTCTTCCTGGTTTGTCATGTTCTGGGCGATAAGTAGCTTAGGCAGGCAGATATTTTAATTGGACCCTCTGAAACGTTCACCTGATAGTGAGGATTTCATGGGTTTAGCGAACAGACACTGACACACACATCAACATAATTGGTTAGATAAGGGGCTGCTTTCTGTATGCCTTTGATTCTGCAGCATCTGTGACACACAGAATTATTTTCACACTTTGCAGATATTCAAAACACTTCCACATAAAAAACCGAGCACAGGGGAGCACCGTGAACCTGTAAACATATTGTAAACCTGAATGCAGCGCATTATGGATATTTATAAACCGCTGTATTTGCAAATAACAGAAAGAATAATAAAGTGCAAAACTGGAATGAGAGATGACAGAATTGAATCAGCACCTCAGTGACAAATTGTCAACACGAAGTTTGATATATATAAATTAAATGTTTGATACCCGTTTTGATTGGGAAAGAAATTCACCCCTGGACTTATATCCACCAAGACCAGCCCTGGTGAGCTTGGGTCAGGTTGGTGAGGATCAAATACTTGTTGTGATTGGCCAGTGAGCCCGGTCCAGGAACATGCATGCAGCACGCTGTCATTTGCACCCTGAATGACAGGCACACAGAGAGGGACAGCAAAGAAACAGACAGAGACAGTATAAACTTTATGGATTTTTAAACAGTCCACTGATCCATCATTGTGCTACCACATCAGGATTTGTATGGGGCTAGAACAGTGACATAAAATTTTGGCATTGAAAACAAAAGCTGAACTGAAAAAGGAAACAATGGCACTGAAAACGGTTCCACTGAAAAATAAAACACAGACATAAAAAAAACAATACAATCTTACAACCTTATTTTCTTATTTAATTATGATATTTTTTGCAATATGGTGTTTTTCACTGTCAATCTGCAGATTTCTCCAATGATATTTTTTATGCTGTCACTACTTTTCTGGTGTTCACTGGTTTTCAGTTTCAACTTTGTGTCACCATTTTGGTATTTCCAGAGGTCTGCTGGAACAAGCACTAATGTTAGCTAATCACAAGTCTGTTTAAGCGCCAAATTGTATTTTCAATGCCAAAATTGAATGTCAACCAGTATGTCCAATGTCCAGTCCAACCCTGATACTGTATGTGAAGTACTGTCTCTTATTGGTGTCCACTGATTTCAGTCTGTTTCAGTCTCAGCTCTGCTAATGAAAATTCATATTTATTTTTTACTTAGAGGAAAATAATAAAATAATATTTGTCTCATTTAATTCTGTGACTAGTGTACAGTTCCACTAATTATGCTGCAGCACATCCTGTCTGTTATCCAGATAAAGTTTTATTAAACGTGTTGTTTGTTCATTAAGACTGAAAAGCAGCTAAAGGCGGCAGTGATCATTACAGACACAGAGAGAAACAAGTTCTTAATGAGAACTCCATTTCACCTTGCTGCGGGTGCGTCAGGTGATGCAGCACCAATATGAAAAGACTCAATAAAACATGGATCCAATAAAAACATTTTTTTTTTTTACATAGATTATCTCTCTGCAGAAACTGCTTTTAATTCTGAGGGAGAAGAAAGTTTTGGTTTTATCCTCATTTGAAGTCTAAAGCTCTGATAGTGTTTGTGAATCTACAGGAACATATAGAAAAAAGCTCAAAGTCTCTCTGTACTTTGAAATAAAACCACTCTGATTTCTGTGGACATTGATTGCAGGGGAATCAATTGGAGACATGTACTAAAAAGAACAAAAAAACACACCTGCACACATGCACAGGAGACATTAAACATGAGAAGATGAAAGAAACTCCTCTAATAAATTGATCTGTTACCACGGAGACCCACCTCTCGTTTTCATCCCGTCGTTTTGAGATCTGGACTCATTTATCTCCATTTCTGTGCCTGGTAAATCAACAACCTCCTGAGAGGGTCATCAACTTTGATGTGTCAAATCATGAAATTCACAGACAGTCCCTGAACATCTCGTGTGTCTGCTCTTTTTATATTTCTAACTGAATGTGACTGTGGGACGAAAACTATTAGTAATTATATTAGCGACATCGTGATCTGGACATACGTGAATCTGTCCACAGTGACCACAATGTTCCTGCTGCGGCAAATTTATACACAAATCAACTATTAATCAAATGTTGGACTGACTCCATATTGAGACTATTACCAGCCATCTTTCATTCCCAGCAGTCTCTTTGGCTGCAACACAAAGTGTCCAGGTTTAATAGACTCACTCTATAATGTTTCTCTGTGAATGCATCACAGATAAAATAATGTCAGAGGAGTGGATGATGGATGAAAGGACGTTTTTCTGCCTTTTCATCTTTACTAGTTAACGATAGCCAGGTAGAAAACATTTTTTAATTCACTGTGCTGCTCAGAAGTTACCAGCAGCTACTGGCATCATTTAAGGTGGAATGATTTATTGTGTGTTACTCAGTGCATGAGCTGATGTTGTGAATCAATCAATACACCTTAAAAGATGACTTTGACCATTCCGTTTGTTTTTATTGGCTCTCTTGTGTGGATTTGATCTTCAAGTGCTTTTATATCAAGCACGGATTATGTGAACTGTGAATATTCTATTTCCTCACACCCATGCCGCACACTCTCATGTGCACCCTGAATGATAGGCACACAGAGAGGGCCGGTATAGAGACTGACACAAAAGGGCTAGTAAAATCTTCATGGATTTTCACTAGAATTTGTCCCAGTATGCCTGATAGACGTATATACATACATGCTGCGAATCGTAAACGTTACCACCATATTGGACCAGGCAAGACTCCCCTTTAAACAAATAGGAGTAAGCAGAGGAGCTGCCGTTTTTCTGGATAAAAAGCACTATAATGTTTACTATCGACGAAGAGTAAAAATAAAAGTTTTATCTCCAGTTACTTGGAATCGTGATAGTTTAGGCTGGAAACACGGTTGCTATAAGGAGTGTGTATCAGCGTTTTCATGCTTGTTTACAGGTATGTCTCTGTGCCTGATGACTAATCTGACTATGAAGGGTTTTGTTGTACCTGGGTGGTGCGCATGTAGTAAAGTAAAAATCAATAGGTGATAAAAATCCAACATAATGATAGCTAGTTGAATCTTTTCTCTTTGTTTTCCTTTTCTTTCTCTTTGTACCTCTTCGCTCATCACCATGTGTCTCCACTTCATCCATTATTTGAAATTAAAAGCCCTCTCTAGAGTTGTATAATTGTGACTTCATGACATTGCAGCAGCAGTATTAACTTTTGGCTTCATTTACTTTCATTGCTGCAGGAAAACTGTAAGTTCACCAAGTTTTCTATGAAATATACATGATCTTTCAGTTTGTGGAGACCTTTTTTTTTTATTTATCCTTGGGCAGTTTACCGCTCTCCTTTGTACTCTGTATTCTTTACTGGACATGACCTACTTCACTTTCAATAAAAACTGGAAAAAATGTGGATGTTCTCAAACCTTTAACCGGTAGTGTAGATGAATTTAAAACTTGACTTCACGGCTGTTTCCACTGAGCTCAAGGAGAAGTGGTTTGGAAACATTAATGGATTTTTTTTTCTTTCTATTCAGCTGATTCTATGACACAGAATACAGACTGATGACTGCAGCTGATCATATTCGTCTTATGTGTCAGGTATACAAAAGTCTCATGATGTGCAAAGCTGTTCTCTTCAATATCCCGAATCACTAGATTCATTCACCGAATCACCAAACTTAAACTTTAAAATTCATCTTATTTTAAAAGTTTCCTCGCTGAATATCAGAGATGAACGCTGGTTTTCAATGACCTTCAAGTCTTTTTAACTGATCTACAGTTCGGCATTACTCTTTAACTCACTGAACCTGATTCCAGCAGTTAATCAACAACTTAACTCACTCACTCTTTATTCAGAACGATGGTGATTTCAGGGGCTCGTCATGTTCCGCGTGGATTTGTTCAGTGATTCAAACTGCAGACGGATTCAGTCAGAGAGCAGCTGGTGAACATAGTGGAGTGTTTAGCAGCTAAAGAACCAGATGTTTCCCTCAGGAGCAGGAAAAGAAGCATCAACACTGAAGTGCTAGAAATTGCAGTTCCTCTAATGACCACTAGAGTCTGGCTCCAACAGTGAGTCAGTCCCCATAGACTCCCATGTTAAAATGTCCAACTTTACAGCAGAAATAAACATGTTTACAGCCTGGTACAAAAACAGTTTTGGTCTCTAGAGCTAATTTCCTCCTTCATGATACCTGTTTATATAACTCACCTGTTTACATTTTATTAAGGACTAATGTTATGGAGGATTGAGGGCGTGGCCTCTTTGAATGACATTTGCCACAAACAGGCATTTGACCATTTTAGCTGGGATTTATGGGCGGAGTCAGGCACTGCCAAGATGGCGACGGTGGAGCAGCTCATTCTGAGCCTCAAAACCGACCCTTCAGAAACCTGTGGGTGATGTCACGGAGGCTACGTCCATCTTTTTTTAGTCAATATTCACAACTTGTTTCCACTGCCTGCAGGTTTAAACAGTGTATGATTTAATCAGTAACCTTGACCTTTGAACTCTTGAATGAAGCTTGTTTGTGTCAAAGGAAGACCACCACGTCATAACTGTAGCTCAGAGCAACAGATTTATTTATGACTATAGGGGCCGTGACCTCTGACCTCTCTGTGGATTACAAAAGAGAAAAGAGACGAGGAAGCTGTGAAACGCCCCCGTCCGCTGTTTAGCATTTTGCTCTGAAATTTAAAACTGGTCATGCAGAACCCGCAGGTGATATTTCTCCAAACGTTGTGCTGAGTGAATTATTCAGCATCTGCATATTCTCCTCCTCCACTGACCCACTTCCTCAATTTGTGAAGCCATGTGCAAAATATTGGAACAACAACAATATTTCCCACGTTATCTATCTTAATTAAAATTATCTCTGTGGCTAATGTGACCAGATTTGAGAGTCTTTCTATGTGACCACCTGAGGGAGAGGCTTCAGTCCAGCTCCAACAAAGGATTTCTGAGTAGATCCTCTCTCTTGTTTGTGTCCAGATAATGACACAGTGACCGCCTCTGAAAGTGCACCTGTTCCTTTTGGCATAGAGTTTGTATTTACATATTTAAATATTCTCCAGACTGGTTCATGCTCATGGTTTGTTGAAAAGAAATGAGTAATTACACAGTGATATGAAACACGTGCAGGGCGCGGCGAAGAGTGGTCCAGATCAGCTGCCGGAATCAAACCAGCAAGAAACAGGTTTTCTGAACATTAAGGAGGAAAAAGTTTGAGTCATTCTGCATCAGAGACCAGACTTTCTCCTGATATATGTGGCTTTTAACTATTGCTGATTGCACTTCCCCACAGAGTGTCTTTGAGAGGCTGAATCACACAAAATCAATACAGCTGCTGAGATAAGAATCAGTGTGCTTTGTGAGAAAGCAGCAATGATTTTTTTTTCTTTTCTAACCATCTTAAACTAAAGTGAGGGTCCTCAGCACTGTGGAGGGAAGAAGTGCCAATATCTTAAGCCTCATATTGAATCCTGTTGAAGCAAATTTGTTTGTTAATTCAACAATTCACAAATGGAAGCGATGGCTTGAAGCCAAACATCTTCATTATTGAATTTCACTTTAGTTTCAAATCATCTTCCTGAGAAACATAATTATGGAATTATGTTCATCCCTAAGTGCTGACTAAAAGGTAGTCACCCTCACTTCTCTGCACCTAATTTAATTCAGTTAGGTGTAATTTTCAAGGTGAGTAGATTTGCTAATGTCAGATAAGTAGTTTTAGCATTGAGTTTAACTGTTAACCTGACCTGCAACTAACCTGCCTGCCTTGTAGGGGACACAATACCTCTTTTCTTTTCATCTAGAGAGTAGAAATGAGACCAGAGCACAGGCGGAATTTTTACCCGCTCCATCAGCATCTTTACTGGCTACGTTAGTGTCATCTGTGATGCCGTTCCCAGTGGATAAGACCAAGGCTGAATTTCTTTCCCAGTCCAACCATGGAGCCAAAACTGGTATGGCTTTACCGAGATGAAGAACCCTACGTGCTTGACTCAGTCTTTTCTTCTCCTCGATGTGTAAGTAACTTGGTGAATGTTGCCATCGCTAGCTGGCTAACTGTCAGGCATTCCTGTGGAGCATATCACGACAATGCTAGCATGGGCTAATGGTTGTGGCTAGATTATTTTTGGTTGGCCCTCGTGTTCACAGTGTAACTTTATACAGTTGTGCTTCTTCTTGTTTGTTTTAATGGACACTTTCACTGATCTTAGTGCCTGACGTAGCATCTGTTTTGGTCTGAAATGCTGGTGGTCTAGTGTGACATCTAGTGGCAGTGAGGATCGTTTACAGAACCTTTAACAAAGTAGTGATTTTTTTACAGAAACCATGATCTTTCTATCAAATTTAACCAAGTTATTTTTGTGCTTAAACCTCAACATAGATCATTTATTTTTACTACAGTTTTGGAAGGATTCATCTGCAGCTGAAAACAGACTCGTCCTGTTGAGTCACTTTAGTTTAAAGCCTCGGCGTCCAGCTGTTTTTGGAGATGACTGGGCCACATTTAAAAATTAAACTATAATATTTGCTGCTGTAGCTGAGAGCCCCAGACGGAGGAGAGACGTCAGAGAGACAGACTAACACATCATTTATTTTAGTCTGATTTGTCTACGATGAAAGAAATATAGAATATCATCAGACTGTTTGTTATTTACATTGGAGACATTTGCCACTTGTTTGTTGACACTTGTGTGATTGTTTTTAGCAAGTGGGAGCTATCGTAGCTATCACCATTCATCCCTCATGTAATTACAACTAGGAGGCACCGCTACTAGAGGATGCAGCGTTTGTCCACCCCCCCACCCCCCACCCTGGGTACTGGCCCAGAGCACTGCACAGTCAAGAGATTAGATGTGTGAACCAGGCTGTAATCATCGATCTTTAAACCGCCTCCCTGAGCCGTTCACCAAAATGTATCATCCCGCCTGAAGAGAGGATTGATCGGCACCACCTGCGCAGCAAAATGTCAAACCTCATACAATCATGCTGGATACAAATTGCTAGATTCTTCTCAACCCAGGTGGTTCCTCTCCGCTCTTACTCACCTGTTTTCTTTTTCACTCGGCTTCAGTCGAAATGATTTTGCCAGAATAATAGTTTTTCTTTGACACTGAACACTGAGGTGCAATTCAGCCATTATAATTAGCTCCTATCTCCAGAGCTTCTCTGCTTCTGTCAAATGTTTAGCTGAAACTACAAAGTGCAGCCAAAGACTTTTTGTACTAACAGCATTTATAGAGAACAGGCCTTGTACTACAACCACTCATACAGAGACGTCTGTCCTCAAGTGGCACCATCAACCTTCACCAATTTCCTTTATACTCTCTCTTCTCTCAGGTAGTTTATGAGTGGTCCAGACTAGAAGATAGATACCCCACCCAAGCTGGATGGGACCCAGTCAGGCCGGGTTTCGATTTAGAAATGATGTTTGAGTTCGGTCAAGTCAGCTGAATAATTGGCGAACATTTGACTTTTGAACTACTAGTTGGGATAGTCTACTTGACGTGGTGCTTCAAGTTCTTTTTAGAGAAAATATTTTGTAAGAAAATAAATAAATAATAATAATAAAAAAGGTGTTGATGGTTTTGAAGCTCTTTGGCTTTTAGAAGTGCTTTTCAATCAGGAGAGATTTAATTCTGAGAAAACAAACTTTTATTGCCATGTGCAAAACAAGAGAGGAAAAGTGAGAGATGTGAGAGTCTTTGGCGATTAGACTCCATCGTGATGTCATCAGGTTTGAAAGGAGGTGATCCTGTGCGATGTATAGACACCGGTGGTGATGGGAAGAGATCTGGATGCCATGTGGACCCTGATGAGCTCCACCTGGTGAGAGGAGAACAGATTTTACAGTTTGACCGTGACAACGTGATTGGCTGGTTGAGACTGTGGCAAAGTCCGATTGGTTACTGAAAACACCTGAAGTCAGCTGATCACAAGAGGTGGGGTGAGAGAGGGAGAGAGAGCTGTGAATGAATGAGGCAGAAAGATAACGATAGTCTTCCTGTGAACTTACGCTGATGTTACAGATATATATAAATTGTTTGCAGTTCCCACAAAGACACCTTGAATACCTATTTTTAAATTATCCAATATTTTACAAAAAGCTTTTTGTTTTTTCTTCTTTCTGCTTCCATTGATCATTTCCCAACCCCTCAGCTTTATCGGGTGAGTCTGCAGATGAGCTCTGACCCCTAGGTAAACTGAATAACCGTTTAACACTTTAAAGTAAATATGATTTTTAATGCAGGATATAAAGGACTTACAATACTTGTAATAGACTATTTTAACAATATTGTTTCAGTACTTTTAATTACTAAGTACGATCTGAGTTCTTCAGTAACATTTTCATGAATGAAACTTTTCTTTCAATGAAGCAGAACACGCAGAGATTTGGGAGTGTTGACTACATCACATCACATCTCACAAACATGCATCATTCATCAGGTTAAACTGAGCAATTTACAAGCAATTTACAATTTACTGCAATCTGTGCAGTTAATAGGTGAATCTGACTTTGTACAAACAAGCTTCACAGGGAAACAGGGAGGTTTAAGATGAGAATAAAAAATGTCCCTGCATGAGGCCCAATCTGTTTAGAAGATTTTTTCATTTATTTTCTAATATCTACAACAGTGAAGTTTCTGTGATTAATTTATGATTCCCTTCTCGTTTGTCAGACTGACTGTAATTATTCTTTTACAGAGAAAAGCTTACAGACGTTTACAGCTTCACCAGCAGCACCAGCTTTACTTTTAACACTAGACTGACTAGAAGAAAAAGAAAGAAATTTCTGTGACATTTCCCAGATAAAGGAGAGCGTTTGGATGCGTGTCCTCCAGCCAAAGAGGGAGAGCTGTCTGCTGAGGCTTGAGAGCAGAAAGTGTGTGTTGAAGACAGTTAGAGGCGACTTGGAGCAGTTAAATCTGGTTCTGACTGTTAACTTTCATGGGCAGAGAGGCGTCTCTGGAGCTCCACCACTGTGACACTAAATCCATATCGACGCACGGGTTTCAAAAGCTTCTGAACGAAGCTCCCTGCTGCAGTGATTATTTTGCTGCTGGGGATGTGGAGAAAACACACACACGTTATTGTTTTACTATATTTGTTAAAGCCTGAAACTGTGTGTCAAATCCTTTTTACCCAACTAACCTCCAAAAACCTCTCAACTGTCCTAAAGCTAAGCCTTAATGTTGACTTAAAATACCAAACTTTTACAAACTTTAACAAGAAAAAATGTTAGAATTACAACCCGACCATCTGTTATATATATTTTTCAGACTTCCTGATTCAACTCTGACCTACTGTACTCACTGTAGTTGTGAGTGCTTGGTTTTCTGGTGCAATTAAAGAACTAAAAGCAACATTTCACCTCCAAATAAAACGGTTTGGTTAATATGGCTTCACTAGAGGCTTGTTTACACGCTGACTGCTCATGTTCCTGCCCTGTTGAACTCTGTTCTGACAGTGGCGCTGCATCTCCAGAGCTCAGCAATCAGCCTGCTAAAGTCTCACTATGTCTTTTGTAACTAATTGGAATCATGATGAAAATTAATTTCAAGGTAAACTAGAGACCATCTTGATGGGATCCCACCAGAACTCCAGACCACACCCACCTGTGAACTCGGCTACACACCTGTAAAGTTTTGTGGCTGGATCTTGCAGATTGTGACACTTATCACAGTGACAAAATCTGTCCACAGACAGACGGACATATAGACACCTGTCAAAGTACTCATTACCTTCTGTCCCTGTTCTAGTATGTGTCTCTAGGACAACATTTTGCATGATGACACACCCTTACACAGACTCACAAGGTGGAAATAATACCTATGTAAGCCTATGTAAGTGTTGGGACCATAGACAGTAAATAAAGATGGAGGTCGCCTCTGTGACGTCATCCACAGGTTTCTGAAGAGCGATTTTGAAGCTCAGGGTGAGCTGCTCCACTGTTGCCATCTTGGCAGTGTCTGACTCCGCCTCCTGGCTAATCAAAAAATGGGCAAAGAGGAGGGGCGTGTGTGGAGCTGAAGCTTCTGTGAATACCTGTTTGTGGCAAGCATACACTCACCCACCTGTCACTCAAAGAGGCTACGCCCTCAATTCTCCATAACTTTAATCGTTAATAAGTGTAAACAGGTGAATTATATAAACAGGTGTCATGAAGCAGGAAATTAGCTCAAGAGACCAAAACTGTTTTTGTACCAGGCTGTAAACATGTTTATTTCTGCTCTTTCTTGTAGTTGCACCTGTTGGCACCTGTAATTCTTAAGAGAAGGAATACCACAACCTTCCTCTGAAATCCAATCCAATCCTCTTGAACACTAAGCACACTTATTTACAATACAATATGGAATGTAGCTTCTTATTTTAATTTGTTGTACACTTTGTTCTCTACTCACTGTTTACTTTCTTGTATCTGTACAGAGATTAAATTAATCATTTAAATATTATTTTATTCCTATGCTATCACATTGTACATGTAAGAAGCTGCTGTAAGTAAAGTAAAGACAGACAAGGAAATAGGTCAATAAAAAAAACAATAAAATAAAATGCTGTTGATGCTGGAGATGCTGTTCAGACAGACTAACAGAAAGCCTGTCTGAGCAAAAACATTTTCAGCTGCCTCATAAATATTTCAGAGAAGTCCAGGGATAAGGATAAGGGGCTAGCGTTCAGACAGTAATTTGTTTTCAGCAGACCTAAGAGTGTGATTGTCCGAGGAGGTCAATTATATACTTTGTTGTTCGACCGTGCAAAGATCTAAAGTTTATAACCACTATTTTAAAATGGATGCAGGATTTAATTGGATAAATATGTGATCGCTTGTTATTTCCAGTTAAAAGCTGAGCTGCTGCATTTTGGAGATGGTTCAAAGAAATTTGATTTAAAAAAAAAAGAGTGTTGCAATCATCTAAACAAGAAGAAATAAAAGCATGAATAATCATCTGCATCTCAAATGGAAAAAAACATGAGCGTATAAACTGGCTGCGACGATTATCAAAAGACAGAAATTGGTTAAAGAAGATGCCTACATTTTGAAGGTTATGCTGAACAAAAACACTGAATGGCCCCATGTACTGTTTAATGTTTGGGATTAGATTTTATGGCACAATTAGAAGAGCTTCTGTCTGATTTGCATGTAACTGATGGCAGTTGGCAGTGATCCAAATCAATAAGGCATCCAAACGTTCATTTAAAATGGACAATTAGTTACTTCCATCAGGTTTAAAAGAGAAATACACGTGCATATCATCTGCATAAAAGTGATCAGAGATACCGCTATTACAGCTAATAATCTGTCCAGACAGAACCCTGTGTACCATAATCACCATGATCAATGGTATCAAATGCAGAGCTAAGGTCAATTAACACCAATAATTAGCATTTCCCGTCATCTGCAGCCATAATAATGTCATTAGAGCGTTTAAGAAGAGCCGTTTCTATTGATTGGAGTTTATGAAAACCCTTTTTAAAAGGAGTCATACAGGCTGTGTGTGAGGCAGCTTGGGTAAAGACCTATAACTCCAGGGAGGCTGGGGTCTAGATCTGTTTAATACTCAGCCGAGGCTGAACTATATGGAATGCCATCTGAATCAATATTAAATAAATACATAAATAAATAAATACAGCTATGGAATAAATCCTGAAATAAATAAATCAGGTAATACATAAAGGAATATATAAACAAATGTAAACAAATATCTATACAAATGAATGAATAAATAAATCAATTGCTTTTTATTTTTTAAAATGACTTTTTTATTTATTTCAGGGGACTTTCATTTTATAATTCTACATTTATTTATTTATTTATAGAGACTTTATTTCCCTGCTTTTTTTATTTCCATCTGTTATATTCAAATTAGGGGGCGTGGTTATCTCACAAATTCAGACCAAAGCGACAGCATTGGGACAGAGCCAAATGAAAGGGAGAGATTCATCAAGGTTACAATAGTGGAGCCATTTGAATTAAAAAAATTTTAACACAAAGACGAAGGAAAAATGTCAAGGGCGGGTGGGGCAGTTCATTTTATGGAACAATTAGTGACGCCCTCTAAGGACACAGGAGAAAAGAAGTTCAGCAGGAAACACTGATGGTGGGTGGATAATGGGAGGTTATTAGCTCTTATATCACTGACTTTATTGACTGAACATTGGAGAAGGTTATTGCAATCAGTGTTGGAGAACAGGCACTTGTGGAGCAGTGGGAGAGACAATGGTGTTTATAGTATAAGATGAAAGGAGATTTATGAGCATCTCTCATCATTTCATTCAAACTGATTAAAAGCTCTTTGAGATGCAGACGATGGAGCTCTACTTCAGTCGCTCCATCTTCCTACATTGTCACCTTAAACTGTGGATTGACTCATTAATCCAGGGCGAGGATTCGACAGAGGAGATTTGTCTGGATTTAAAAGGAGCCCCTATATCCAATATAGAGGAGCCCTCCTCATTAAATAACGGGACCAAAGTCTCCACATCATTACAGTTTGACTACATCTGGTTCAAATAGAGCAGTGACATTTTCAGCTGGTTAATGATGCGCCTGCAAGACATATGTTTATGGGGCTGCAGATGCACATTGCAAGAAACATCAAAAACACGCACAGTTATGATCACTGACCAGGGTAATCCTCCAAGCAACATTACCAGTAGTTAGACTGTATGAAATGTGTGGGCCCAGAAATATGATGTATAAAGTTAAAAGGCTCAGTAATAATAAGAAATGCCATCTTCAATGTGAAAGTTAAAATCAGCAATAATTAAAACTTTGTCCAACTTTATGACTGAAGATAAGAACTCAGTGGAATCAGACAGGAAAGGGCCTGAAGGGTGGTGAATTAAAATACAGTAGAGAGGTTCCAACTGACCGATTTTAGTCACATGGGGTTCAAATGAGGGGAAAGTTTCAGAGCTAACCAACCGTGTCCTGACAGCCTCGCTGTGCTGATGGGACAACAGTCTGCAGGACAAAGTTCACTGATGAACAAATCCTCCATATTCCTCTGCCAGGTTTCAGTGAGGAACAGAAAGACCGTATTCCCCCTAATAAAAACGTCTCTGAGGAGAAATGTCTCATCGGCAGTGGAGCGAGCGTTAAGCAGAGGCAGGAGACAGGTGCTCGCTCCCTAACAACGCCTGCTGCCTACAGTTACTCGCTGTCTTACGGTGACAGGGATGGGGTGATAGGGAGAACGTTTCTGGCTGAACATGCAGCAAATGGGAAAGAGGCCTCCAGGAGAGCAAGACTGGAGGATGGGAAATGTGCTTTGCCCAGGGAGCAGCTACAGAGATGAAGCAGTGCTCACACACAGACATTATAGCTGAGCTCAATCCAGAATAAACAAACATGGCTGAATTTTCTGTAGAGGTCGCCTCCACTCCTGGAATTAAAATCAGTAAAAACACTAAACAAGAACACTTTAAAAGTGGGTGATTCTCTGACACTGTTCAGTGCGCCAAGCTACCACTCATGTCTTCCTGTCCATGCTTTAAACCCTGTAAAAATCCTCTGCTATGATTCATATTTTGTTTTGACATGGATTTCACACATAAAAAGTGAGGCTGGAAGCACATCTACTCTTACTTCCTGGATCAGGCCTTGAGCCCCGTCCACCACCTGCTGGCTCCAGGTGGACAGGTGAAGAGCAGAGAGTATGAAGATGGTTGGAGGAGGAAACATCAGAGAGACTCAGCCACATGTTTGACCCTCAGTCAGACCCAGACTCAGAGGAGGAGTCTGTTTAGACCAGAACCAGAGACTAGCAGACAGATCAGAATGGTTAGCATAGTTAGCATCTTTTCAGAACAGTTAGCATAGTTAGCATCTTTCCGGAACAGTTTGCAGAGTTAGCATCTTTTCACAACAGTTAGCATAGTTAGCATCTTTTCAGAACAGTTAGTGTAGTTATAATCTTTTGAGAACAGTTAGCGTAGTTAGCATCTTTTCAGAACAGATAGCTGAGTTAGCATCTTTTCTCAACAGTTAGTGTGGTTATAATCTTTTGAGAACAGTTAGCGTAGTTAGCATCTTTTCAGAACAGATAGCTGAGTTAGCATCTTTTCTCAACAGTTAGTGTGGTTATAATCTTTTGAGAACAGTTAGCGTAGTTAGCATCTTTTCAGAACAGATAGCTGAGTTAGCATCTTTTCTCAACAGTTAGTGTGGTTATAATCTTTTGAGAACAGTTAGCGTAGTTAGCATCTTTTCAGAACAGATAGCTGAGTTAGCATCTTTTCTCAACAGTTAGTGTGGTTATAATCTTTTGAGAACAGTTAGCGTAGTTAGCATCTTTTCAGAACAGATAGCTGAGTTAGCATCTTTTCTCAACAGTTAGTGTGGTTATAATCTTTTGAGAACAGTTAGCGTAGTTAGCATCTTTTCAGAACAGATAGCTGAGTTAGCATCTTTTCTCAACAGTTAGTGTGGTTATAATCTTTTGAGAACAGTTAGCGTAGTTAGCATCTTTTCACAACAGTTTGAGTAGTTAGAATCCTTTCAGAACGGTGCATGTTTTATTTGTTTATGTTGTTTGTTTCCTAGTTAGTTTGTTAGCCACCCTGGTCCCCACAAGTTGACAGGATTGGTTTGTTAGGTGTGTGACATATTAAACCCTGGCTGTCTGAATCTGTTTTTATGAGACTGTCATTTATTCACTGCAGTTCAAGGTGGAAACACTCAGTCGTGGTGTTGACTGTTTATTTCACTCATCATATGTTTGTATTGTATAACTATATGTATTACATATATATGTATAATATCTTTGAGGAGTGTCAGTTTTGACTTGTTTAACATGTTGTTGGTCACTGGACAAATCCATTTTTTTTAATGAAATATACAATTATCTACCCACAAAATTGAGATCATATCACTTCTGTTCACAGATGTGTTTGTATGTGTGTTTGTGCAGCAGGTGTTGCTCTAAAATTCTCCATCCCATTACAATACATCACATTCTGACCTGATGGTGGCGCTACAGAGAAGGTCTGATGTCATCGTTTCACAGCCTGACTCCCTGATGTTGTGATTTATTTTAAAAACGTGTTGTTTATAAGACGTAAAAGTAGCTAACGAGTTTGAAAAGTCGCCGTTGATGCTGATGAGACTTGGCCTCCTCACTGACTGATAACTTGGCTCCAGTCTACGCTCCCATCTGCTCTCTGGCTCTCTGGAGGGATTCAGTCCTCTGGAGGAAGTGAATCTGACTCTTCAGTAATCTAAGGAGACAACCAATCACTCTAATCAGTCAGTCTAACCGAGATAAGTGCCTTTCAAACCAGCAGCAGCTGTACTTATTAATCAGCCCGGGTCACCTTTATCTTCAGAGTTTTATTGAAAACAACTTCATAAGTAAACAAATCAAAGAAGAAGAAAAAGCATATTAATGCAGATTTTAAAGAGCATCTTTAATCAAGAGCGCAAACATCTTGTGTGGGGGTGTTCACATTTAACTTAATTCCTCCAGTTGATGCTTTTAGCAACATAAACTCTGAACTCAAGTGAGATTAGCGCCTCCGTCAATGTTAGAGAGAGAGAGATAAAAGACAGGAGGAGGCAACTGTTCAGTGTCCCTCTAACCGGACTACCACAGTTCACACCTGTGACATTTTGAATGCAGATACAGGTGGGTCACAGCTGCTGTCTGCCTCTGCTGCACACTGACCTGCGACGACCTGAAGATGAGGCTCAAGATAGAGTTGTTTGTGTGTTTGTGTGTAGGACCCAGATCTGACATCTTACTCGGGGGCCTCTTGGGGACCAACCTCCCATCTGGGGACCAATGAGTCAGCCCCCACAAATTAACTCAGTTATAAGATAAAAGATAATTAGGTTACACTTTATAGATCTTTGACTATTTTTTAACTGGATGAAGGTTTTTTAGTCATCGGACATTTGGGTTTTAAAAACGTCCTGCGATGAAAATCAAGTCTTTAACCTTGTTAATATCCATTTGATGCACATTTAACTACGCTAACCATTCTGATATGTTTGCTAGTCTTTAATTTTGGTCTCAACAGACAACGGATTCAGACAGCCAGGGTTTCATACGTCATAAACTAACTACGGCTAACATTCTGATATGTTTGCTAAGTCTTTAATTTTGGTCTCAAGACAACGGATTCAGACAGCCAGGGTTTTCATACGTCATAAAAACCTTAGGAACCATCCTGTCAACTGTTTTGGGACAGGGGCGGGGCTAAATGAACTGAAACTTGTCAGTACAGAGAGAGAGAGTTAGGATTAGCACAACCGCTAACAACTGTGTCAGCCACTTCCAGTTAACGAAGCTAACAAACAGCATAAAACACATAAAAGATGCGTAACTACGGCTAACCATTAATAAAAAGATGTTAACCTGTTGCTAACGTTTTGAAAAATTGCTAACTATGCCTATCTGTTCTAAAAAGATGCTACACTACGCTAAGTCTCTGGGTTCTGGTTCTCAAACAGACTCCTCAATATAAATATATGAAGTTATAGCGGTTTTTTTTTTTTTTTTATACAGCAAGTTTTAAAACAAAGGAACTTTAATAGTTTCTTAAGTCAACATTTAAAAGACAGTCACTAGTCATATCTTCGCAATTCCTCTACAGTGTTTGAAGTCATTGCCTGCTGCTTGCTGCTGTGGTTCATGTTTCTCTGCTCCTGTCGTGACCACTTGAAAACTGCTGCATTCAACCACTCAAGGCCATATGTGTGATACTCTAACTTCAAACAAACTACTGAGAAATTATTTCTAAATTAACCTTCTGTTTGTGAAAATACACTAGTCGTGACAGGCCCTAAAAGGAAAACAGAATTATTACGGTAACTGTTTGACAGATTTAATAAGAAATTGGACGGATAGAAATTTCCTTCTGCAGCGACAAATCCAGTCATACACTTGTTCCCACTCTGCAGATGTCTTCACCTTGCAACTGTCTGAACCTCAGTGCGATTGCTCAACTCTGAAAGTCACCGGAAAATTTGTGCAGAATTCCATTCAGTTTTTAGTTTTTAAAAAGACTCTGACACTCCATCGTACACAGTATCATTTTCTCACAACTTAAGTCTTGCAGTAATATCCGTTTAGAAAAAATCCAATTCACAGTCCACGAACTGGTCAGACAAAAGCAGCTAGCCTAGAGTTTTTATACACAGAGCGAGGATCACATCAGATATATCAGGGGCTCCCCTCAGCCCTGGTGACGAGTTTGGTTGTTTAAGCAATTTGAAGTTTACACCTGCCTTCTATGGCCCCGGGCCCGAGAATTACATCTCTGAATGACTCTCCCCTTATCAGTCCCTGGCTGCAGCCTGAGGCCCTCAGGAGGCCCTCTGCTGCTGCCTGATGCCAAGACTGAGAAATAAAGGTGACAAAGCTTTTTTTTCATGTCTGCGGGCACCGCTTACTGTGCCAAAGACGCTGGACAGTAGGAGAGGACCTGAAGACTTTGCACAAATCTCATGTATTTTTCTTTTAACTCACTCACTTTCTATTATTTTTAGATGGATTTTTCTATTCGTTTTTATGATATCTTTGGGACATGTACAAGTGTGTGTATTCTAAATTCTACAGGATCAGGCTCAGGTGGGTAACCTCTCACATTTTACCTTGCACAATGTATCTTCAATAGTAATAATTATGATTTAAATCGTATTTTAAAAATATTTCCGTGAATGGATTTTCTTTTCCTTCAGGTGCGACGGCAAGGGGTATTTGGTTGCAGGAAAAGGTTCTTTTCCCTGCTCGTGTGCAAAAAACGTCACTTGCCCGCCCGCCTGCAGCTCCCTCCTTGCTCTGAGCAGAGTGAAAAACAAAGCCGCAATGACAATAACATTCTAACATAAACATCTAAATAAAATCTGCTTTAAAGCAAACTGGGGAAGAGTGACCGTCCTATAATTAAACGTCAATACAGGCTCAGACTCACAGAGACCGTTCCTGAAGGGCACAGAGGAAAGAGAGTCGGGATAAAAATCGAAAGTAATTACCAGCCAATCAGAGAATCAATGAGGAATACAGCGTGTAACACAGAGAGAAGAGGCACAGCGCGTGCAGACTAACACATGATTCATTGCTTATACAGCCTGAACACGTGCTCACACCTGAGAGGACCAGGACCCAGAAATGAGAAGTGACACTCAATCTTCAGATAATATAATTCAAACTTAATAAACTTTATTTTGTGTAGAAAAAATAAAACGTAGAATGAATAAATGAAATAATAGATAATTAAAATTTGTCGTAAAATGTTGTCATAATTGCTGAGGTCACCGTGACCTTGACCTTTGACCTTTGCAACACCAAAATCTAATCAGTTCATCCTTGAGTCTGAGTGAAATGTTTGTGCAAAATTTGAAGAAGTTCTGTCACGCGTTCCTGAGATATCATGTCCACAAGAATGGGATGGACGGACGACCTGAAAAACAAGATGGCTGCCACTCTGACCGTCGCCGGAGGGTGTGAATAAAACATGAAGATGCTGGAAGCTGCTGACAAAGACGAGAAGGCTTGAGTTTGAAGCTAATGCTACACACTGAAGATGTCGGTCTGTGTGTTCCAAACTGGAAAATAAAACGAAGTACGCCTGAAAAAACAGCTGGTACGTGCTGATGGTGGCACTGATGTTCCCTCGTGAGCCAACCGCAAAGTGCTGGACGAGTCATAGTCGTGGATGATGTGAGAGAGCCGCCACTCAGCCAATTTGTTTCTCACATCATTATGGAGGCGAAAAAGTCTCCTGCAGCCTGCTAAAAGCATTTCCCATAGAGCCCCATTAGAGTGTCGACTGGACATTTCCAGCTGCAGACGAGGTCAGTTATGATCATTGTTATATTATTATATATTATATCATATTATATATATATATATATTGTTATGAAATTTTTCCATTTATGAATGGAATTTATATTAGTAAAACTTTCCAGAGCTCTAATATAGCTGTACCCTTAAAAGCCTCGGATACAAGAGACTGTCTCAACAGCGAGTCGTCCGACTCTGGTTCATGTTTAGATGGCAGTGAAAATGTAAATAATCACCAGGATTTACGTTCTCTAATTACCACAAAATAAGGAAAACTTATGCGTCAGTCATGTTTCCTCCTGGTTCAGTCGTAAAAGATTGTTTTTCTCTCTTTTTAAAATGTCGCTGCCTTTGAAGGCGAGCTACAGAGAGGAGAGAGCGTGTTGCTAAATGCAGGCAAAGCAATTTACAGATGGAGAACACACAACAGCGGCTTTCTTCAGTCGAGCAGGATTTTTCGTTTTTTTGTTTGATGGACGCAGAATAAAACAAACCGTCACATCCAGCAGTAAAGAGCGCTACTTCAGTGTGGCTGTGGAAATGAAAGTGAGGACATAATAACACCCACGTCTCGCCGTCGGTCTGACGACAGAACGTTCAGAGTCCGAGCCGAGCTGTGGGATCTGCACAATACCCGATCAGCCCGTTATGGTAATTTTAGGTTTGAAAGAACTTAAAGGACGAGACAGTTAACGTGTCACAGCGTCAGCCGAGAGAGAAGGCAGTGCATCAATGGTCTTTTAACTGATGCTAGCAGAAAAACAGAAACAGAAATCTCTGACATCAGGTGAGGGGGTGGGGTCTGTCTCTGTCTCCATTTCGTAACTTTCCTGACACCATGAGCTGATGATCAACCCACTTGTGATTGGTCACGCTGTGGAAGAGGACGGTTTGAACTTTTTGCATTCCTCCGCACTGGCGACAGTCAGGGCGGCAGCCATTTTGTTTTCAAAGGTTGTCTGTCCGCCGTTCTGGGGACCATGATACTCACTACACCTTGACGGAACTTCTTTCAAATTTAGCACAAAAATTCACTTGGACTCAAGAACCGACCGCGATTAATATTTGGTTGATCAAAGGTCAAAGGTCAAAGTCAACTTTTTAGCCATACTCAAGCTTCACACAGCAGTTATGACAAAATTTCAACAACAAATGGTTCATAATTTTCTCTGACTGGATACAAAGGAAGTACCTGGAACTAGTCTTGAATCGTGGCGTAGGGATAACGACCGCGACGAGGTGATTATAGTTGTAATGTTACACAAATATTTCTGTTTTAGTGCAAAGACTAAGAATTTTTTCATTCTGCAGAGACTGAGCGTCTTGGAAAATTTGCGCTTTTTTCTCCAATTACAAAGAGAATTTTTTCCTTCTTTCTCCCAGTTTTAACGCCCGCAGGACCTTTCTGAAGGCGTCGTGGATGAAATAAATTCATTCAGTTAACAGGTCTCCTGGCGTCTCCTAATGCAGAAATGATTTTTCTATAACTAAGTAACTACCTCTTGGAGAATAAATTGAAAATAAATTACAAATGCGCATTAAGAATGCTGCTGGCACAGCGGTCTTTTCTTCATCTTTGTAAAATAAACGCTCATCACAGAAACGGTTGCTGAACTCCTGCCTGAAGAAATTTCAGTTTCAAATTTCAGTCATGATTCAGTCTATACTACTGCAGCAATCGCTGTAACCTGATTATTTCTGCCTCCATGTTGTATGTCACCGAAAGCTATTAAAACCGTACATGGAGAAGCTCAAGTTGCTCTGAATGACATGAATGCTGCACTGAAGCACAAAGATGCTCTACAAAGTTAAATTTTTCCTGTGCTGTGGAGAGACGTGGACTGGAGGACTGGCGTTGACGAGTCCACCCCAGAATTAAATGATCCCGAACTCTGAAGTATTTAAAACCCTCAACTCTCTGGGGCCGTCGTGTAAGCGTAGTGGTCTAATAGCGGCGCCCCATGTGTAGAGGCTACAGTCATCGCTGCAGTTGGCCCCGTTTTGAGTCCCACATCGGACGGCCCTTTGCTGCAATGTCATTCCCCCTCTCTCTGCCTCCCATTTCCCTGCTCTCTCTCTACTGCACTCATGCAAATAAAGGCATAAAAAGCCCAAAAAAAATATACTTAAAACAAAAAAAAAAAAAACTTCACCTCTGAATGATGGATGGTCTGACATTAAGAAGACTGCAGCTCAGTGACGAAATATAGAGACGTTTGCATCCATACCATTTGCCCCTGGGACTTGAACATGAGGCATCAAACTGAAGTGCTAAAAGCTGCAGTTTCTCTGAACCGCCACTTAGAGGTCTGGCTCCAGACAGTTGGATAACCCCAATAGACTCCCATGTTAAAATGTCCCACTTTACAGCAAGAGAGAGTGAAACGCAATGTTTACAGGCCTGGGTAAGCAAAAAACTGTTTTTTGGTCTCTAGACTAATTTCCTCCTTCATGACACCTGTTTATATAAACTCACACTGTTCAACAATTTATTAAGGACTACAGTTATGGAGGATTGAGGGCGTGGCCTTCTTTGAGTATCAGGTGGAATGAGCGTATGTTTGCCACAAACCAGCAGCAACCCAAAGTTCCAGCTCCACACACGCCCCTCCTCTTTGACCATTGTTGGATTTAGCCAGGAGTTAGGGGTGCAGATCAGACACTGCCAAGATCTGGCGACGGTGAGGAAGACAGCTGAGTGGCCTGAAGCTTCAAGTAACACCTGTGGGTGAGACTGTCACACGCGGCGGACTCATCTTCACTCCTTTATTACAATTCTCTGCTCGTGTCCTCAGATCATGGGTCTAGTTGAATTCCTCAAATAATAAACCTAATGCCTGTTTGATTACTCACGTGTAGAAGTGTTTACTTAAATGTATTTGCACGAACATTATGATGTCACAGTGACTTTGAACCTTTGACTGTATGGATATAAAACATCATCATTTTTTTATCCTTTTTTGGACATTTATGTTGATTTTTTTCGTAATTAGCATTTGAATTCTTGAAGTATGGCCAAAAAAATGCGTTTTGTGAGTATCACATAGGTGATCTTGACCTTTGACCTTTTACCACCTAGATTATAATCAAGTTCCCTATTTGCTCCAAAGTGGACACCTTTTGAAGAATTTCCCTCAGGGCCCTCCCTGAATATTTCAGATTCATGAGAAGGGGACAGACGGACAGTCGCCCTCGGGCTGGAGCTGTCACCAGAGGATAAAACCTATTTCGTTTCAGTCAACGTTCCAGACAGCCTCTGTGGAGAGGAGGGAGGATGCGCATTTTCCATTAACGCCGCGCCACCCCCAGTCCGAGAGCACGAGAACCGTTCTGCGGGTGCTATACGGAAGAGGAACAGCTACTTTATTATGCTAGTGAGTGTAAATCGCTGTGGCTCTCGACGACCTGTTTCTGAAACAATGAAGATGCAGTGATGTTATCTCTCAGTGTCATTGGATCATCAAACCACAGGGCACGATTTCCGCTCGACATTTATCATCATGTTTTTGCACAATGCAGCTTCATGTGGATGTTCACAAGCAGAACCAGTATAAGAGTGTGCAGTGCTATGTTCTGCGCTCGCTTTTAGCTTCTTAACACATTATAGTCCGTGTGGAGTGTGTGGATAATGAGCCCTGAGGGACACTTTAGAAGTTTGGACAATAGTGTGTGACGAGTTGTCACTTTATCACTCTCTCACTCACGAGATCCTTATTTGTTTCATTTCCCGTTATACTTTTGAAGTTGACTTTCCTTGTGTATCTCACGGTCATTTTCTTCTGGTGTGCCATGTCTTCCCAGTTCGTCCTTGAGCTTGTTTCCTTTTTTTGTGTTTGGCTGGTTTCTCGATTATTTCTTAGTTCTATTTTGTTTTTTATTTGTTTTCTATTTAAATGTACAAAAATGTGAACTGCGGACTCTTAAAGACTTCAGTCACTCGGTTTCATTTGTTCTGCTGTGAAGTCACATTGTATAATAAAGAAAAAATCAGCCAATAATTAATAATAATTACTTTTCTTTTGGCAGAAAATGTCAAACATCTTTGTGTTTTGAAGAATACAGTCCAACGTTCTCTGACCTCGCTTACAAACGCATATGTGTTTCATCTTCCTGAATTTGAATCATTTAAATGCAGCAGCACGCAAGTAACAAATGTTTGGGTTACATTAAGCATTAGCCTCAATGCAGCTCTGACTGCATTGTTTCCTGTGAATCTGAAGGAAAATTAGAATCCAGTGGGGAATGTCGCTCTCTGCCACTTAACGATGATACCTGATCTGTTAGAGAACTAATTACTGGATGTAAATGGAGTATAGAGTATAAAAAAGTGCTGATACATAAATAGAAATCAATAAAGATTTGAAGATTATAGATTTAACGCAATTGATCTTTAGATAAAATTTCAAGTACATATAAATAAAGTTGAACCCATAACCGGACACAGAAGATCTGATCAGGAATTTTCACAGTTGTTTAAAAAATATGGAAACTGCAACTCCCCTTGATGACTGTTTTTTCCTCTTTGTCTGAATGATGTAGTATGTATTGTAAGCGTTTTTATTTCTAAAGAGCATAGAAATGTCCAGAAGCATTCCTAGACATACAAATTCAAAGTAAGTGCACTCACAGCAGGTAGAGTCTCTATGCAAAAACAGGCAAACAGTAATCCAAGCATCATTATTATAAGCCCACAGACAAAACAAGGTGGATATACTGAGGCTTCATCCACGACTACATTTTCCATTTTCAGATGGCGTTTTAAAACGAAAACAATCTCCACCACAAAACACACGGCAAAACACACCATCACGATGACCATTCACAACAGGAAGTAGATATTTGCAGTTTGATTATGATTGCAAAAAAATAGACAACCGTTAGAGTTAAAATAGAGAAATGTAAGTGAAAAAAAAACAGTGCTAAGCTAAAGACAACAGGTCAAGTAAAAAACACTTCACTGTCATTTCATTATCAATGTTTATTCACTCACTGGTAGTCCCAGGCTGAGGAAGAGCCAATCAGGAGAGACCGTGGCTGTGACCTCATCGTTTACAAAGGTCTCAGTTTCTGAGTTTTCCAGACATATACATCACACCCCCAGAGTTTTTCAAAATAAAACATAAACCCAGAGTTTTTTTAAAATTAAACCATAACCCAAGAGTTCAAATAAAACGACAACCCCAGAGTTTTCAAAATTAAAACAAGGCTCCCAGCAGCATTTCTGAAAGTTGTGTGGATGTAACATGAATATGAGCCTGAAATAAACTCAGTTCTGCTCCAATAAAGCGCACTCACCAAGCAATCTGACAGATGTAAATGTGTTTTGGAAATGTTTTCTGCTGTGTTTAGAACAATGATTATCCAGCATTTGTTTGTTATCTCATGTGGAATGAGATGTGACACAGAGATAAATAATAACCTTGTTTTGTTCTTCAAAATTTAAAGGGAACAAGGAAGTTCAGACCATCACAATATAGACAGATAACGTGGACAAAGAATTGGAAACTAAGAGGAAACTTTCAAAAGCAAACATCTTTTAAAGGTCAATTCGAACATGA
>NW_019174690.1:833280-838119 GCF_002260705.1 Seriola dumerili
GCTTTGACTATTTAGGGGGCGGGGCTAAATGAACCTGAAACCTTGTCAGTACAGAGAGCAGGAGAGTTAGGATTAGCACAACCGCTAACACTGTGTCAGCCACTTCCAGTTACGAGCTAACAAACAGCATAAAAACAAAAAAGATGCTAACTACGCTAACCATTCTGATATGTTTGCTAGTCTTTAATTTTGGTCTCAACAGACAACGGATTCAGACAGCCAGGGTTTCATACGTCATAAACCTTAGGAACCAATCCTGTCAACTTGTTGGGACAGGGGGCGGGGCTAAATGAACCTGAAACCTTGTCAGTACAGAGAGCAGGAGAGTTAGGATTAGCACAACCGCTAACACTGTGTCAGCCACTTCCAGTTACGAGCTAACAAACAGCATAAACACATAAAAGATGCTAACTACGCTAACCATTATAAAAAGATGTTAACTGTGCTAACTGTTTTGAAAAGTTGCTAACTATGCTATCTGTTCTAAAAAGATGCTACCTACGCTAGTCTCTGGTTCTGGTCTCAACAGACTCCTCAATATAAATATATGAATTATAGCAGGTTTTTTTTTTTTTTTACAGAGTTTAAAACAAAGGAACTTTAATATTTCTTAAGTCAACATTTAAAGACAGTCACAGTCATATCTTCCAAATTCCTCTACAGTGTTTGAAGTCATTGCCTCCTGCTTGCTGCTGTGGTTCATTTTTCTGCCTGTGTGACCACTTGAAAACTGCTGCATTCAACCACTCAGGCTTTGATCTTCCTAACTTCAAACAAACTACTGAGGAAATTTCTAAATTACCTTTTATTGTGAAAATCCTGTCGCTGCAGCTCCTAAAAGGAAAACAGAATTTATTACGTAACTGTTTGACAGATATAAAAAGAAAATTGGACGGATAGAAATTTCCTTCTGCAGCCACAAATCCAGTCATCACTTGTTCCACTCTGCAGATGTCTTCAGCCTCCTGTTAGAAACCTCAGTGCGATGCTCAACTCTGAAAGTCATCCGGAAAATTGGCAGAATTCATTCAGTTTTTAGTTTTTAAAAGACTCTGACACTCCATCGTACACAGTATCATTTTCTCACAATTAAGTCTGCAGTAATATCCGTTTAGAAAAATCCATTCACAGTCACGAACTGTCGACAAAAGCAGCAGCCAGAGTTTTAACACAGAGCGAGACAACAGATCATATCAGTGCTCCCCTCAGCCCTGGCTGACAGTTGGTTTTTAGAATTGATTTCACTGCATGGCCCGGGCCCAGATTACATCTCTGAATGACTCTCCCCTTATCACCCTGCTGCAGCCTGAGGCCCTCAGGAGCCCCTCTGCTGCTCCTGATGCCAGACTGAGAAATAAAGGTGACAAAGCTTTTTTTTCTGTCTGGGCACCGCTACTGTGCAAGACCTGCTGCAGAGAGAGACTCAGACTTTGACAATCTCAGTATTTTTCTTTTAACTCACTTCTATCATGGTCTATATTTCTTGATGTTTTTCTATTCGGTTGTTATGATATCTCTGTGGGAATGTACAGTGTGTGTATTCTAAATTCTACAGGATCAGGCTCAGGTGTAACCCTCTCACATTTACCTGCAAATGTATCTTCAATAATAATTATGATTTAAATCGTATTTTAAAATATTTCCGTGAATGGATTTTCTTTCCTTCAGGTGCGACGGCAGGGTCTTTGTTGCAGGGAAAAAGGTTCTTTTCCCTCCTCGTGTGCAAAAACGTCACCTTGCCCGCCCGCCTGCAGCTCCTCCTGCTCTGAGCAGAGTGAAAAACAAAGCCGCAATGACATAACATCTAACATAACATCTAAATAAATCTGCTTTAAGCAAACTGGGGAGAGTGACCGTCCTATAATTGAAACGTCAATACAGGCTAGACTCACAGAGACCGTTCCTGAGGAGCACAGAGGAAAGAAGTCGGGATAAATCGAAGTAATTACCAGCCAATCAGAGAATTCAATGAAGGAATACAGCGTGTAACACAGAGAGAAGAGGCACAGCGCGTGCAGACTAACACATGATCATTGCTTATACAGCCTGAACACGTGCTCACACCTGAGAGGACCAGGACCCAGAAATGAGCAAGTGACACTCAATCTTCAGATAATATAATAAACTTAATAAACTTTATTTGTGTAGAAAACATAAAACGTAGAATGAATAAATGAAATAATAGATAATTAAATTTGTGTAAAATGTTGTCATAATTGCTGAGGTCACCGTGACCTTGACCTTTGACCTTTGAACACCAAAATCTAATCAGTTCATCCTTGAGTCTGAGTGAATGTTTGTGCAAAATTTGAAGAAGTTCTGTCAAGGCGTTACTGAGATATCATGTCCACAAGAATGGGATGGACGGACGACCTGAAAACAAGATGGCTGCCACTCTGACCGTCGCCGGAGTGGTGGAATAAAAACATGAAGATGCTGGAAGCTGCTGACAAAGACGAGAGGCTTGAGTTTGAAGCTAATGCTACACACTGAAGATGTCGGTCTGTGTGTTCAAACTGGAAAATAAAACGAAGTACGCCTGAAAAACAGCTGGTACGTGCTGAGTGGTGGCACTGATGTCCCTCGTGAGCCACCGCAGTGCTGGACGAGTCATAGTCGTGGATGATGTGAGAGAGCCGCCACTCAGCCAATTTGTTTTCTCACATTATGGAGCGAAAAAGTCTCCTGCAGCTCTAAAAGCATTTCCCATAGAGCCCCATTAGAGTGTCGACTGGACATTTCCAGCTGCAGACGAGGTCAGTTATGATCATTGTTATATTATATATATATATATATATATATATATATATATATTGTTATGAATTTTCCATTTATGATGGATTTATATTAGTAAAACTTTCCCAGAGCTCTAATAAGCTGATACCCTTAAAAGCCTCGGACAAGAGACTGTCTCAACAGCGAGTCGTCGCTCTGCTTCATGTTTAGATGCAGTGAAAATGTAAATACACCAGGATTACGTTCTCTATTAACACAATAAGGAAAACTTATGCGTCAGTCATGTTCCTCCTGGTTCAGTCCGTAAAAGATTGTTTTCTCTTTTTAAAATGTCGCTTGCCTTTGAAAGGCGAGCTACAGAGAGGAGAGAGCGTGTTGCTAAATGCAGGAAAAGCATTTACAGATGGAGAACACACAACAGAGGCTTTCTTCAGTCGAGCAGGATTTTTCGTTTTTTGTTTGATGGACTGCAGAATAAAGACACCGTCACATCCAGCAGTAAAGAGCGCTACTCAGTGTGGCTGTGGATGAAAGTGAGGACATGAATAACAGCCCACGTCTCGCCGTCGGCTGACGACAGAACGTTCAGAGTCCGAGCCGAGCTGTGGGATCCTGCACAATACCCGCATCAGCCCGTTATGTAATTCTAGGTTTGAAAGAACTTAAAGGACGAGACAGTTAACGTGTTCACAGCGTCAGCCGAGAGAGAAGCAGTGCATCATGGTCTTTAACATGATGCTAGCAAGAAAAACAGAAACAGAATCTCTGACATCAGGTGAGGGGGTGGGGTCTGTCTGTCTCCATTTCTGTAACTTCCTGACACCATGAGCTGATGATCACACCCACTGTGATTGGTCACCTGTGGAGAGGACGGTTTGACCTTTTTGCATTCCTCCGCACTGGCGACAGTCAGGGCGGCAGCCATTTTGTTTTCAGGTTGTCTGTCCGTCCCGTTCTTGGGGACATGATATCTCACTAACACCTTGACGGAACTTCTTCAAATTTAGCACAAAAATTCACTTGGACTCAAGAACGAACCGATTATATTTTGGTTGATCAAAGGTCAAAGGTCAAAGTCACTTTTTAGCCATCACTCAAGACTTCACACAGCAGTTATGACAAAATTTCACACAAATGGTTCATATTTTCTCTGACTGGATACAAAGGAATGTAACCTGGAACTAGTCTGAGTGGCGGAGGGATACGACCGCGACGAGGTGATTATAGTTTCAAGTGTTACACAAATATTTCTGTTAGTGCAAAACTAAGAATTTCATTCTGCAGAGACTGAGCGTCTGAAAATTTGCGCTTTTTCTCCCAATTACAAAGAGAATTTCTTCCTTACTCCAGTTTAACCCGCAGGACTTTCTGAAGGCGTCGTGGATGAAATAAATTCATTCAGTTAACAGCGTCTCCTGGCGTCTCTAATGCAGAAATGAATTTTCTATAATAACGTAACTACCTCTTGGAGAATAAATTGAAAATAAATTACATGCGCATTAAGAAATGCTGCTGGCACAGCGGTCTTCTTCATCTTTGTAAATAAACGCTCATCACAGAAACGGTTGCTGACTCCTGCCCTGAAGAAATTTCAGTTCAATTCCAGTCATGACTTCAGTCTACTACTGCAGCAATCGCTGTAACCTGATATATTTTCTGCCTCCATGTTGTACTGTCACCGAAAGCTATTAAAACCTACATGGAGAAGCTCAAGTGCTCTGAATGACATGATGCTGCACTGAAGCACAAAGACGCTCCTACAAAGTTAATCCTGCTGCTGTGGGGAGACGTGGACTGGAGGACTGGCGTGACGAGTCCGACCCCAGAATTAATGATCCGAACCTCTGAAGTATTAAAACCCTCACTCTCTGGGGGCGTCGTGTAGCGTAGTGGTCTAAGCAGGCGCCCCATGCATAGAGGCTACAGTCATCGCTGCAGTTGGCCCCGGTCCCACATCGGACGGCCTTTGCTGCATGTCATTCCCCCTCTCTCTGCCTCCCCATTTCCTATCTCTCTCTACTGCACTATCAAATAAAGGCATAAAAAGCCCAAAAAAATATACTTAAAAAAAAAAAAAAAAAAAAAAACCTTCACCCTTTAAAT
>NW_019174690.1:838575-922816 GCF_002260705.1 Seriola dumerili
AAAAAAAAAACTTAAAAAAAAAAAAAAAAAAAAAACCTTCACTCTCTGAATGAAGGATGGTCTGACATTAAGAAGACTGCAGCTCAGTGACGAAATATAGAGACGTTTGCATCCATCCATTTGCCCCTGGGACTGAAACATGCGGCATCAACACTGAAGTGCTAAAAGCTGCAGTTCCTCTAATTACCACTAGAGTCTGGCTCCAACAGTGAGTCAGTCCCCATAGACTCCCATGTTAAAATGTCCAACTTTACAGCAGAAATAAACATGTTTACAGCCTGGTACAAAAACTGTTTTGGTCTCTAGAGCTAATTTCCTCCTTCATGACACCTGTTTATATAACTCACCTGTTCACCTTTTATTAAGGACTACAGTTATGGAGGATTGAGGGCGTGGCCTCTTTGAGTGACAGGTGGATGAGCGTATGTTTGCCACAAACCAGCAGCACCAAAGTTCCAGCTCCACACACGCCCCTCCTCTTTGACCATTGTTGGATTAGCCAGGAGTTAGGGGGCAGAGTCAGACACTGCCAAGATGGCGACGGTGGAGCAGCTCACTCTGAGCTTCAGAAACCTGTGGGTGACGTCACACCGACCATGTTCATCTTTATTTACAGTCTCTGCGTCTGTCCAGACTCATGTTATTATTCTCAAATAATAAAACTAATCCTGGTTTGATTTACGTAAGTGTTTACTTAAATGTATTTGCAGAACATTATGATGTCACAGTGACTTTGACCTTTGACTGTATGGATATAAAACATCATCATTTTTTATCCTTTTGGACATTTATGTTGATTTTTTCGTAATTAGCATTTGAATTCTTGAAGTATGGCCAAAAAAATGCGTTTTGTGAGATCACAGTGATCTTGACCTTTGACCTTTTACCACCAGATTATAATCAAGTTCCTATTTGACTCCAAGTGGACACTTTTGAAGAATTTCCCTCAGGGCCTCCCTGATATTTCAGATTCATGAGAAGGGGACAGACGGACAGTCGCCTCGGGCTGGAGCTGTCACCAGAGGATAAAAACCTATTTTCGTTTCAGTCAACTTCCAGACAGCCTCTGTGAGAGGAGGGAGGATCGACATTTCATTACGCCGCTGCCACCAGTCGACACGAGACCGCCGCAACGGAAAGAGGAACAGTAATTAGATGTGTGATTAAATCCTGTTGAACTGTTTCTGAAACAATGAAAGATGAGTGATGTTATCTCTCAAGTGTCATTGGATCATAAACACAGGGCAGATTTACCGCTCGACATTCATCATCATGTTCACAATGCAGCTTCATGTGGATGTTCACAAGCAACCAGTATAATCTGCTGCTATGTGTCTGGTGTTTTAGCTTCTTAACACATTATATCCTTCATTCTTTAATACTGCCCTGAGGGACACTTTAAGTTTGGACACTTTTTGACTCTTTATATTCATAATCTTATTTGTTTCATTTCCCGTTTTATTTTGAAGTTGACTTCCTTGTGTATCTCACGGTCATTTTACTTCTGGTGTGCCATGTCTTCCCAGTTCGTCCTTGAGCTTCCTTTTTGTGTTGCTGGTTTCTCGATTATTTCTTAGTTCTATTTTGTTTTTTATTTGTATTTCTATTTAATGTACAAAAAAATGTGACCTGCGGAAGACTCAGACTTCAGTCCTAGTTCATTTGTTCTGCTGGTGAAGTCACATTGTATTAATAAAGAAAAATCAGCCAATAATAATAATAATTACTTTTCTTTTGGCAGAAAATGTCCAAACATCTTTGTGTTTTGAAGAACAGTCGCACGTCGCTCTGACCTCGCTTACAAACGCATTGTGTTTCCTCTTTCCTGAATTTGAATCATTTAAAGCAGCAGTAACAAATGTTGGGTTAGCATTAGCATTAGCTCAATGCAGCTCTGACTGCATTGTTTTCTGTGAATCTGAAGGAAATTAGAATCCAGTGCGGGAATGTCGCTCTCTGCTCTCTGCCTGATACCTGATCTGTAGAGAACTAATTACTGGATGTAAATGGAGTATAGAGTATAAAAAGTGCTGATCATAAATAGAAATCAAAAAGATTTGAAGATTATAGATTTAACGCAATTGATCTTTAGATAAATTTCAGTACAATATAAATAAAGTTGAACCCATAACCGGACACAGAAGATCTGATCAGGATTTTCACAGTTGTTTAAAAAATATGGAAACTGCAACTCCACTTGATGACTGTTTTTTCCTCTTTGTCTGAAATGATGTAGATGTATGTGTAACGTTTTTATTTCTAAAGAGCAAAATAGAAAATGTCAGAAAGCATCCTAGACATACAAATCAAAGTAAGTGCACTCACAGCAGGTAGATCTATATGCAAAACAGGCAAACAGTAATCCCAAGCATCATTATTATCAGCCCACACAAAAACAAGGTGGATAAATACTGAGGCTTCATCCACACGACTACATTTCCATTTTCAGATGGCGTTTTAAAACGAAAACAATCTCCATCCACACAAACACACGCAAAAACACATATCACATGACCATTCACAACAGGAAGTAGATATTCTGCAGTTGATGAGTTGCAAAAAAATAGACAACCGTAGAGTTAAAATAGAGAATGTAAGTGAACAACAGCTGCTAGCAAAGACAACAAGGTCAGTAACACTGTCATTCATTATCATGTTGTATCCACCACTGGTAGTCCAGGCTGAGGAGAGCCAATCAGGAGAGACCGTGGCTGTGACCTCATCGTTTACAAAGGTCTCAGTTTCTGAGTTTCCAGACTACATCACACCCCCAGAGTTTTCAAAATAAAACATAACCCCAGAGTTTTTAAATTAACACATAACCCAAGAGTTTTCAAAATAAAACACAACCCCAGAGTTTTCAAATTAAAACAGGCCCAGCAGCATTTCTGAAAGTCGTGTGGATGTAACATGAGATACTGAGCTGAATAAACTCAGTCTGCTCCAATAAAGCGCACTCACAAGCAATCTGACAGATGTAAATGTGTTTTGGAAAATGTTCTGCTGTGTTTAGACAATTGATTATCAGCATTGTTTGTTATCTCATGTGGAATGAGATGTGACACAGAGATAAATAAATAACCTGTGTTTTGTTCTTCAAAACTAAAGGGAAACAGGAAGTTCAGACCATCAACAAATAGAAGATAACGTGGACCAAAGATTGGAAACTAAGAGGAAACTTTCAAAGTCAAACATCTTTTAAGGTCAATTCGAATGACCTCTGAGAAAGAAGACAGCGAGAGAGAGAGAGAGAGAGAGAGAGAGAGAGAGAGACTGCTGCTGTGACATTTATATTCCTGCTGTCGAGGCCCAGTGTCCGATCACTGCTGTGAAACCTGCTGAGCAGCAGACAGGAGTGCAGAGACTCATCAGTGCAGAAGAGAAGACCCCCACCCTCCCTGGAGCTCTGACAGACCTGAGCCACCATGGGAAATGAAGGGGAAAATGCTGCAGACAGGAACAGGTAAGCTCAGGTGGGGGGTGGGGACATGAGCCGGTGAGTTGCGGAGGAACTCTCATGACAAGTGAAATACCCATGATGGTGATTCAGTTTCTCACAGGCTCATTATTCATCCTGAAGCAAGAGGTTTAAAAACATCCCTGTGGCCTTTTCAGGCTGAAATGTTCCTGACGCAGCAAAAAAACAAAACTGTCAGAAAGATGACAGATAACAGACAAATCTGCTTTTTCTCACTTTGCTGCTAATTAAGCTAAAAATGCAGGGTGTGTCTTGAGGATGGCACCAGATCAGAAGTCGTGCTGTGATTCAAATTAAATGGATTTTAAGGCGTCTCAGCTCTGGCTTGTTGGGCTCAGCTCAGCTCCGTAGGACATCCTCAGATTTGGCTCAGCTGAGCGGCTGGCTCTGAGTCCTCTGACTCGGGGTCTGACTGGAGACAAATTGACAAATTGTATTCAATCTAATCGGGTCCAAAAGCTACTGTCACAGGTTTTAGGTCTGTGTGTTAATACGAAGCTGAGTGGACCTTTAAATTAGCTGGAGGTGAAAATAGGAAGAGAACTTTGGTTTCTAATCACCACCGAACCTCCATTTTACACATTTAACATTTAAGCTGTTAAACTTTTATTCAAAACCGCAAAATGACTGTAAATTAGACTGAGATTTGCTGCATTCAATTTCATCTACATCTAAAAAGAAATTTAAAAAAAACATAGAAATGCATCAACTTCTATTTGAGACATACAACACTTTTCTTTTCTTAAAGGTTCCATATTGTATCAGGTGACATTTCCATGTGTAGTGTGATTATAGATCAGGTCTAGCTTCTATATTAATACTGTGAAAGTATCAAAGCCTCAGTCCACAGAGAAATGCACACAGCCTGTATTCAGAAACTGAGCCTTAAAACCAGCCGTCAGGACTTCTGGAACTTTGTGATGTCACAACAAAGCAGTCACCAAGCCCCGCCCACCTGAACCCACCATCCAAACCTTTACAGGATTTGGTTTCTCTGAGTGTTTTTACCTGAAATCTGCTTTATTTTTATTGGATCACTCAGAAAACAGTCAGCCAATCAGAAGAGAGGCTCAGAGCCTCCTCTCTTCTGATTGGCTCACCGACCTGTTGTTACTAGAGCCCCAGAGAGAAGCCTGAGAGAGGAGATGTAAAACTACACTGAGATGTTTTTTTTATATCTTCTTATGGATTAACACTTATATAAAACACAGAAGAAGAAGAAAATATGGAGCTTTAACAATGTCAATGAGGCTGAAACCAGAACAGGATGGAGTCTCTTCTTTTTCCACCTTTTTCTCCCCACAGAGGAACTCTCCTCCTCATGAAGGTGGACTGGTTTACTTCATGTTTCTGAATCATTTCTGTGACATATACTGTAAAGTAGCACAATCCATACAGTCCCTCAGTCGTCTGAGTTTGAGTCTTGGTTTGTGCTTAAATGAATAAATAAATAAATAGATAAAAGATAAATCACAGACTGTAGTGGTGTTGGACATGGATGTCAAAGGTCACTACAGAGTTCGAGTCGATCCTGAGACCTGGGTCCAGTGTTTTGTTCAGATTCTGTGCAGAGTTTTTGAAAAAGTGAACTCTAGTACAGAGAAAAGTACTGAAATGAAACTGTTCCAAAAAAAGTTAGAGACCCACAGAGTTTAGTGGAGTTGGCGTCAGCTCACAAAAACACAGTGACATGAAAACACACCAGGTGCTCGTGTGTTGGCAGATGTTGAGCGAGGCCATCAGAAAATGTCCATCCGGCCAGACGTCATGTTCGTCTTTTTTTGGCCGTGGACCTTTTTAATTTCTGACGGTGGGAACGGGCCAACAGCGATCAGCTCTTGGAGTGGCTCGACTCTCGGTTTCCTCTTTGTCTCTCCATCTGCCTCGCTCCTCTTCCTCTTCATCTCTCTGCCTCCTCCTCTTCTCCTTTCCTCTCTAGAATCAGCTCAGTTTGAATTAATGAGCCATACTGATAATAAAGTCTTGACTTATTTCTTTCCTGCTCTTGTCCTTGGTCTTTTTCATCCCTCCACACTGTGACTCATCGGTGTCAATGTGAAATCATGTCTTCCACAGTCAGCCCATGTTTTCTCTGCAGCTTCTGTGTGATGAAGTTCAGGGACGACGGGTTCCTGATGTTCCTCTGTTGACGTCACCGGTTGAAATCAGAGACAGAAACTGAGTCAAAAACCTCAGATGATGTTGTAGGATTTGATGTTTTTCTTGCACCAAACAATAAAACTTTACACCAGATCTATTTGCAGTTTAATAGGTCCGATTTTACTGCTGTTTAAGGCTCATGTATTGGACTCTTCTCCGCTTGTTTTCAGATGTGGCATGTGGTGGATGTGAAGCGAGAATAATTCAGTTTGAGCTCTGTAATTGTCGCTGTTTAAATATGCAGCAACCTCTCGTTTTTTTATTCCTTTCTCATGCAACTCGGCCGTTTTAGAAACACAGCGACTCATTTATTTTCACCAAAATAGATACGTGAGGATCAAATATTCACACACACACACAAAATATCCTGAGTGCTCTGTTTATTTAAAACTGAACAAGATGGTGTCACTGTGTGAAGAGCAGATGGCCTGATTACTGAACGATGCAGTGATCCTATAGGATGTCTTGTTTGATGATATTGTGGTTTTCCTGTTTGGCTCCTGATGGAGATGTGAGCTGAAACACTGGCCTTTGATTCAGGAAAAGGTTTTCTGAATTTAGACTGGTGTGTGAAAAGATGCTGCTGCTGCTTCAAGCTGCGTCAGTTTGTGTGTTTGCAAAGACTGAAACAAAGACGTCCTCTCCTCACACTGCTGTTTTAGACATGCAGCTTCAAGTTCAGCTGTGATGGACGTCGCCTCTGTGACGTCACCCACAGGTTTCTGAAGCTCAGAGCGAGCTGCTCCACCGTCGCCATCTTGGCAGTGTCTGACTCCGCCCCCCTAACTCCCAGCTAATCCAGAAATGGTCAAAGAGGAGGGGCATGTGTGAAGCTGAGATTTACACTCACCCACTTGTCACTCAAAGAGGCCACGCCCTCAATCCTCCATAACTTTAGTCCTTAATAAAATGTAAACAGGTGAGTTATATAAACAGGTGTCATGAAGGAGGAAATTAGCTCTAGAGACCAAAACAGTTTCTTCTGTAAAGTCGGACATTTTAACATGGGAGTCTATGGGGACTGACTCACTGTTGGAGCCAGACTCTAGTGGTCATTAGAGGAACTTCACCTCCTGGTTCTTCACTGTTGATGCTTCATGTTTCAGCCTCAGCGGTTGACGCTTGAGCAGCAATAGCAGGTCATCCACTGATCAGAAAGTCGGTGGTTCGATCCCTGTTTCCTCCTTGGGCAAGATACTGAACCCCGCGTTGTAAAGTGTTTTGATTGGTCAATAAAACTAGAAAAGTGCTTTATAAGTGCAGAATCCGCTGATGCTTCAAACCCGTCATAAGACACATCTCTTGTCTGAAGCCTTTAAGTCACCGTGAAGATATGACTGATTATTATTTATATTTTCATGATTTTATCCAGATATTCTGCTTTAATTCATCTACTTATATCCTCTCATTAATGTTTCATTGGATAATTTCTAATTTTATTTGATCTTAATCAAATAATCATTTCATCTCATCATCTAACTTCAGCACAGATCTTCACCAGATCCTGGTCGATTCTTCCCAGGAGCCGCTGCCTTCACAGGAGGTCACAAACACAGTACAAAGCTGATGCATTGCGAAGAGGGTTCACTCTGACTCATATTTCGAGGGGCAAAGAAGCCAGACTGAGCAGAAAACTTGTATATGGTGACTCTGACTGTGGAAGAGTGAGACATTGATCTCTCGCTAGTGAAGAAGACATCTGAACACTGGACTCAGACGACAGACTCTGTTCTCATCATGTTTTTATTAATCACAGTCAGATAAACGATCATTCCACAGACTGAAACAGGCTTCTGTAATCGCAACGTTACACTGAACAAGACGAATGTCCACAAAAAAAACGGACATTTCATTATCCATAACTTGTGATATTAAAACTTTCCATGCTTTTTTTTTTTTTAATGATGTAAAAAAAAAAAAAAAACTTAGTAGTTTCACAACGGCAATCCAAAGACATGCAGACACATCTCTCAACGAGACTCACGATGTGTGTGTGTGCGGACAAAGAGTTTGTGTGACAGACAAACATCTACACGACGCCGTCCGGAGGCGCTCGGTCCCTGAATGTTTTAGGTTTTGCTCGTGTCTTTTCTCTGGAAAGGCAGGAGGAGCTTGTGAGCGCGAAGCCTGAACTTCTGATCCCTCACACTGTAGATGATGACATTCCAGCAGCTGTTGGTGGCCAGAATCCAGAAGGCGAAAAAGGAAAAGTTGCACCATTTATTCCCCAAAACGTTCCCCACGACAAAGACGGCGATGGGGGTGAACGACGCCGTGAACGCCACCGTTAAAGTCCCGATGGTCTTGGCCGCCTTAATGTCAGAGAAGGTGGGATTGGTGCTGTTTTGGCACTCGGACATGGCCAGGTGTTTCCTGCGCCTCGAGTGCTGCCTGATGCTGGACAGGGAGATGAGGTTTATCACCACGGTGCCGCCGAGGAGGGTGAAGTCAAAGGCGGGGAACAGGAGGAGGATGTTCCAGGCCTGGCTGGGGAACTCGCCGATGGTCCCCAGCGCGTAGTTACACATCCGGCTGCAGGAGTTGTACTCCAGAGCGATCTCGCTGCTGAAAACCATCGGAGACACGGCCAAGAGGAAACTCCCCACCCAGGAGAGGACAATGAGGATCGTGGTCCTTTTACGAGTAATCACCGAGTCCTTGTGCAGCGGGCGCAACACAGCGATGCTCCGCTCGATCGTCAGCAGGAAAATCGTCGTTATGGAGACAAAGGTGCAGCCAGCGAAGATGGGGCCTATCACGTTGCACGGGTGGAAACTCACCGACTGCGAGTTGTACGAAGTCCACTCCGGTGCAGAGTCGGTCACCATGAGATAGACCTCGGCGTAGACGGACAGCGGCACCACGAATATCCCCACCGCCAGGTCGGCCACCGCGAGCGACGCCTTCAGGTATCCCTGCGGCGTGTGGAAGTGTTTAGTCCCCAGAACCACGGCCAGAGTCACCAAGTTACCAAACAAGATGGCGAAGATCAGCAGCACCATGAAGAGCACCATGAGGATTTTGTTGGCCAGCGTGCAGCAGCACACGGTGCAGTGTGCCGGCTCAGTTCTGTCCAACATCGTCGGCGTGCTGGTCTCAATCATTGGATAAACTGTTGCTGCAGCGTTCACTTCATGACCTGGAATAAAAACAAAAGGAGGAAGGTCAGGGGTCAAAGGTCAAACTCTGGTCAGTGACATCACAGAGCAGCAAGTGAGAGGTGACGAGACAGTAGAAAACGAGCCCACAGGTCGTCTATGACATCATAGTTACATTTTGTTGCTAAGTGACATCTTGTGGTCGTAGTAATTATGACTCCCAAGGTGCATTTCAGTAAGAAACAGCCAATCACAGAGCTTTAAATTCAGCCACATGCTCCGATTACATGAGAAACCAGTTAACGAGTTAATTAACCTTTGATCCCCGGATCATCACAGCTAATGTCTTCGTGTCTGGTTCGTGCTACGGGCGTTAAAGGAGCTATTTGTAAGTTTTGCTATTGCTACATAGCTAGCTTTAGCGTTAACAGCTGTTTACTTACCATTCTTGGCTAGAGCTTTACATTGCAAGAGGTTATAATACGTCCTTCTCTTTGACTGTTAAATAAACAGCTGTTAATGCTAACGTTGGCTATGTAGCGTTAGCAAAACTTACGTTTAGCTTATTTAAATGACGCAACACCCTGAAAAGGCCTTGAAGCCTCCTGGTGGCCGAATGATGACACTGCATCCCCCATAACTACAACGTCCCAGGTTCAATCCAAGTCTGGAGTCTTTGTTGAATGTCGTTCCCTCTCTCTCTCCCTCTCTCGCTCTCTCTCTCTCCTCTTTCTTTCTCTCTGCTTCTTCACATACAACTGTCCCTCCCTTCATCCACATTGCTGCATTTCTAGAGGCCTATGAGTCACCTGACTCCCACGTCCCCCTGCAACCACCAGTCACTCAGTACAGTCGGTACAGTGTCTCAGTATACCAGCACCTTCACCCCATCAGTCGCTTGGTTTCACAACTACAACACAATATTGACCAAAATATTCATAATAATTAATAATTTTGAGTCGTTTACATTCACTGTTCTCCTGTGACCATTCAACCGCTGCAGAAGAAGAAGATGCAACAAAATGGTTCATCATTAAAAAAGCTCCAGTCAAATCATAAACTGTGGAATGTGGCATTAGTGTGATGAAGGTGACAGATCTGATGTTTTCGTCTCTTCAGTGAACGTCCATTTATCCACTACGTCTGTTTCTGTTGCACTAGAAAAACTTTTCCACCTCGGCTGAGTGTAAAAATGTTCCCATGATGTTTTGGGATTTGTTGCTTTGCACCTTTTGCCTTCCAGCCTTCCTTCGTCTATGTGAACATGAATCTGCACCTGCCACATTCCTGTTAACCTGTGGCTGATCGGCTGCTTCTGTGTGGACTCGCTGCTTTTCTCTCTCTCTCATCATTTTACCAAATAAAACCAATGGACTCTTCCTGTCTGCCTGGTCGTCAGCATCTGGGTTTGATTCCTTTCTGACAGAAAAAAGAAAAATGATGTTCCAGGACGATGCTGCACGAGAGAACTCAACTCCATGGATGGATGGATGGATGGATGGATGGATGGATGGATGGACACTACTCACTCCAGCAGGAAGAGAGGTGATGTCATAATCTGGCCGGACAATGACAGCTGTAGTAGTAAACAAAACCCAGCTGGCGCTCGGGCGTGTTTAATCCGCTGAGACACAGATCTACAGAGTCCTGGACTCTCCTCCTTCAGCTGCACTCACAGTTTCATTTAACTACACTTTCATTTAGTCTGACTCAGGGTAACATTCACTTTAAAGGTCCTTTAAGGGTTAAATATAGTGAGAGGGAAAATGCACATTTACACCCTGAGCCAGTGCCTTCAAGTCATTTACATGAAGAGTCACATCCTGCTGCAGAACTGAACGGAAAATCCATCCATGGAGAATTTTTCCAGCGCGCTTCAGAGTTTAATTTAATTCGTTGATTAAAATTGTACAAAAGATCATTAAAACATTTCCTGTTCCATGTTGAGAACTATGACAAAGACGCAGCTATAGGCCACCCTGCCATCACTTGTTTTGTTTTCCAGTTTCAGATGCCATATCCCCCCAGCCTTTTTTTTTTTTTCACTGTATATCCATCTACAGCGCGCAGTCATGCAGAAACCTCCCGCGTGTCCGGCCAATAATCCTCAGGATGCGAAAGGGAAATCCATAAAGAAAAACACTTTGCAGCGCGCGCGGATCAGCGCTGTCCAGCAAGACTCTGCGCGTCTTCCAGGACATCCTCTAAAAAAAAAAAAAAATGTATGTAGCTTCAGGCTGCTGCCACAGTCGCTCTGTGTGACACTTTGCGCTCAGAGTTTTGGCTCTTAAACTTGTGGAAAACGCGCAGATCTGATGCGTTTTTACGCGCTTCCAGGTGCCCGGTTTAAAACCTACATTATGATAAGGTTCACTCATCCACTGCATATTCATGGTCAGATCATATTAAACATTGCAGTCAATTCTACTTACTTTAGCTTTAAATTCCCCTCGGGAAGCAGGAGCCAGCGGTCCGTAAAGCGACATTTCCCCCGCTGGACATCCGCACAGCAGGCTTCCACTGCGGCTTAAAGCATCCACAAGTCCTCAAGATGAGAATAAAGAAGGAGAAAAAGGAAGAAGGTCCATAACCAGGAGCGTGAAACTCACTTTTTGATGCGCAGATGAAGCTGGTGCACGCACGGGAGGAGGATGGATGGATGGATGGATGTGTGGAGCCGGGCGCAGAGATCTGGTCCGCTCCGCGCCGGAGACACGGTTAAAGTGTCTCCTCCGCTGGTTTCTCCATTGGCTGAGGATGTGGATGACAGAGGAGTCACCCTCCCATCCCCAACCCCTCACACACACACACACACACACACACACACACACACACACAGTATGAAGCATACCAGGACGCCAGTGCCTGAGGATGAAGATGGTATATTTCCTGTCATCACGTCCTGGTAGAATTCCCATCATTACCCAGGATCCCTCCTGTTACATAAACCTAATTTGGATTCTCCTTTTTTCCCTTTTCTCTGCTGAGTCACTGCTGCAGCATGAAAATTATCTCCCACCAACCACTAACTGGTTTTACAGTTTGACACGAGAAGCTCTGACTTTTTTTTTTTTCCAGTTTTATGATTTTCTTTTCTTTTTTCCTTTTTTTTTTTGTCAGTTGCCATGTTGGATTACAGTCACATTGGGCAACCCTCCCCAAGAACCCCAGGGACCCTAAAAGCCCCACACTCACTATGTGTCAGCTGGTTTGTGGCAGAGACACCAGTGAAGCAAGTGGCAGGATAAAAGCCGGAGGGTCCTGCTTTATTACCCGATCCTGGGCTCCTCTCTGAAGGAGGGCACCTGTGTCAAATCTACTTTATTTTGTTGCTTACATGTTGAATATTTCAGTCAATCTGGGGCGAGCTTAGAGAAAACATCCATCCAACATTGTGCAGAGAGTGGGAAGATAGAGGCGTAATAAAGGTCCAGGAGCTGCTTTTCATTCAATCATTGTAATGAAACGATTGAATGAAATGTGACGCCTTTAGTTCTCTGGCAGGTTTTCTACAAGGACAACGGCCCCCACCACCCATAATTCACACCTCTGACTTGTTTTTACTACAAAACAGTTTCAACAGACTGAGCTCGACAGTTCACCCTTGGCCTTGGAGGCATCAGCTGACAAAGAAATCTCAACTCTGGTCCTTGTTCAGGAGCTGTTGACGGTGAGACTCAGACTTTTAAAGCTCCATGTTTTCTTCTTCTTCTGTGTTTTATTTGAAGTGTTGATCCATCAGAAGATATAAAAACCATCTCAGTGTAGTTTTACATCTCCTCTCTCAGGCTTCTCTCTGGAGCTCTAGTAACAACAGGTCTGTGAGCCAATCAGAAGAGAGGAGGCTCTGAGCCTCTCTTCTGATTGGCTGACTGTTTTCTGAGTGATCCAATAAAAATAAAGCAGATTTCAGGTAAAAACATTCAGAAAAACCAAATCCTGCAAGGTTTGGATGGTGGGTCCAGGTGGGCGGGGCTTGGTGACTGCTTTGTTGTGACATCACAAAGTTCCAGAAGTCCTGACGGCTGGTTTTAAGGCTCAGTTTCTGAATACAGGCTGTGTGCATTTCTCTGTGGACTGAGGCTTTGATACTTTCACAGTATTAATATAGAACCTAGACCTGATCTATAATCACACTACACATGGACAGAGACCTTTACACTGGAGGAGCTTTAAACATCTACATTTCATCATCAACAATTTAACAAACTCTGCAGATGAAAATGAAGTGATCCAGTCAAAAGTGAGTAAGTAGATGTTGAGTTGAGATTTAAGAAAAACACAAGAAATTAAAGATTAAAGCTGCAGGAAGATATTATTTAAATGTTATTGTAGATTAATTTATTGATCACATATGGCTGTAATCAAAGCAACAGATGTGATGCGCCGTATGAAGAGCAGCAACAATCTCTTAATTGAATGCAAAACCAAACAGATAAAACACAAGTAGTCTGGTGACGGTGTAACGTGGAGGTGCTGCTGCACCCGCTGAGTCTTTCTCCTTTAATTTCTCTAACTTCTTCAAAACAACCTTCTTATTTCTCGCCTTCCAGGAAGCCGCCTCAGAAAACCCTGTGACTCCAGCAGGCTGAGCATAGTAAACACCGCCTGCCTGCTGTTGTAGTATCAGTCATCTGCAGGTTTGGCAGCAGCGGACCCGACAAAACAAAAGCATAATCCCGTGCTTCTCTGTGTGTGGCGGGTAATCCTTAATCCAGAGGTCAGAGCAGGCGGCTTCGCTCCGCTGCTTCAGATCACAGCGTGGGGCGTTAGTCTCTGGAGCTTAAATCAGCCGCACGGCTCCATGAAACCTGTCGCCCGCATCATCTTATTGTCATTTTATTACAAGTCTCCATTTAACCACCACTCCTCCATTTATAAACATCCATCCTGATTCCATGAAGCTGTGAAACCACTGAACAAGACGATAATGTCACACGGATTCTTTACAGAGAGATAATATTCACATTATGTATCTGCTCGTTCCATCACTTTTTGGAAGTGGTGTTTATTCATACACACTGTTATCTGCTCGGTGCTTTTCATATCCCGAAAACCTTTTAGCTGCTGCAGAACAGTCGTGAGAAAAGATCTAGGAAACAGCGTGGAGAAGAGAGGTCCTCAAAGTGCTGAGGGAGAAAGGGAAATTTGAATGTGTACAATTACATGGCAACATGGACAAACTCCATCTGCTGATGAAGACCAAGTGATACGACTGAGGGCTCCAGAACAGCTACTCAATGGACCTTGTGTTGAGACTGTGTCAAGAGACAAGACACAAAATATTCTCGATGTATATTTGTACTTTATTAAACCAGGAAGTCACATAGAGATGAAGTTCTCAGCTGCAAGTGAGACCTGGGCGCAGAGGAATAAAAGAAATACACATTCAGATATGTATCATATATATACTTATTCAGTCTACATTTAAATGCTTTCAAATATGCATTGATATGCATTGATATGCATTGATATGTATTGATATGTATTGATATGTGTGGTGCATCATTCTCCTCACACGTCCACACTCAGCCTGACTCACAGTCTTTGTGTTTGTCTTTGGAAAATGCCGAGATTAAAATACATCTCTGTGGGTTTGCATGAAGGTTCTGCATCGACGTTGTGCTTCAGACATTTGAGCATCATCGCACTATAACCTGATGATTGTGACGTGGCGGTCAAACTTCACGTCTCTCCTCGCTGCACCAGCCTCAGCGGCCTGTTTATTAGCCCGTGGAGCAGCTGCCGGTTTCACATCCTGCTGGACGCCCAGAGACTCAAGGGAAAACGTCAGAAGTTCAATCAGACCGGCTGAAGTGCAGCGATCAGACACGACATGAAAACCTGAATTGTTTTTTATTCCCTGTGAAAGACAGGGAAAAACACAATTTGACAAAGAAAGAGAGGAAGGTGACTGCGTTTGTTTTCCTGTCGCTGCTTCTGTTTGTCTGTGTGAAATTGAAGCTGATGAAGCCTCTGGTGATTTATTCCTCCTCTGAGTTTTCCATTGAATAAAAATCCCTCCCTCCCTTCACCTGGGTCTCATCAAACACCGAGTGAGAGACGCTGATCTGTTGAGTTATTACACATTTAATTTAAAAGTCAAGTAGGCACACAGAAATAACAACAGCCTTATTAATACCAGAATTGGGCTGAAATGTCACTTTGGATTTGATTCCTGCAGCTTCCACAAGAAGAGATTATTAGGTTTAAATGGAGAACTTCAGTGTTTCTGGGTTTTTGTGACTTTACTCCCCAGTGCATTAAAACACACTCATTTACCATCAGCAGCTTCAGTTCAAACGTTGACTCGTGCTGAGCGTCTGACACATTAACATGCAGAGTAAACCTTGTGTTTGACTGCAAACAAACTGAGTACAGATCCAACACTGCATCCTTGCATGCAAGTGAAATAGAAATTCATCTCTTTATATTCAAATTAGAGACGAGGAGGCTCTTACTGTGATTGTGTTTCCCCTCAGGATGAATTTTATAAATAAATAAACCGAGATAGTGAACGTGGTCAACATTACAGCATGACAGCATAAAAACAACAATTTAGAAATAATTAAAACTAGAATCACCCCCTCGTGGTCGTATCCTTCCGCCACTCGGACTAGTTTCAGTCTGAAATGTCAGCACATGTTTTGTGAGGTCGCCACACCCTTGACCTTTGACCTTCAGCCACACAGTTCATCCTTGAGTCCTTTTGAATGTTTGCTCCAAATTTGAAGAAGTTCCTTCAAGGCGTTACGGAGATATCGCGTCCACGAGAACGGGACAGACGGAAACAAGAAGCAGCAGAAATACCTTCACTTTAATAGAATTATATTATTTCACATCTTCTTTTTGACGAGGTAAATAATAATTAAATATATGGTGTGTAATATATCGCTGCTGCTCTGGCAGTAATGAGTCACCTCGTCTCCCCCTCCCCCTCCTCACACCTCACCTGCAGTGTTTCAGGGCCTTTAACCTCCTCATGAGTGAGAACCTGAAGAGGGGAGGAGATGGGCTCTAAGGCATCAAGGTGAGAGACGCCGTGAGGAGCGGCGACCTCTGACCTCTGTGGCTCGGAGCCTCTCTCTGGCATCCTCAGAACAACCCGTGAAAAGTTTCCAAAAGCATCGAAGCAGAGCTTGTTGATGTGTTGATGTGTTTACCGCAGGTGTTGCTGGAGTTTGACCTCTTCAGACTTTGGAAGAAAAAAGAGTCGGTGAAGTTGAACCAGAAACCTCTGAAATTTAATCATTTAAATGTTAAATGTACAACTTCTATAAAGTTTGGAGACTCTCAAGAGTTCGAGATATCTTCTCTTTCAATTCCTATTAATAATAATAATTAAAAAAACTTTATTTATAGAGCACCTTTCACACAAGAGAATGAAATAGAACAATAAAATAAAGGTGAATAGATGGACAATGAAATTAGACAATAGGAAAACAGTAGATGATAAAATATGTAAATGAAAATAAAAACAGACACCAGTAAGAAATGTAAAATATGAGAGAATTAATTAATAGCCAAATTAAAATGTGTAAAAATGTTCACAGAGCGTCTGTTGTAGCTCTTGGCAGGATTTTCCACAGTCCTGATTGACTGTAAGTCCTTTAAGGTTCAGGAGTTAGCATTAGCACAACCGCTAACACTGTGTTAGCCACTGCTGGTTTACAAGCTAACAAACAACGTAGACAAATAAAAGATGCTAACTGTGCTAACCGCTCCGATTCCGGTGTCAACAGACTCCTCACTGACGCTCTCTGCTGGTGGAGCAACAACATGTGCAACAGCAACAACAACAACAACTGTGCAAAGTCTTCTGATTCAGCTGCTCGATCAGCTGATCATCTCCACCTGAGAGGACAACAAACAAAAACACACGCAACCGGAAACCTCTCAGGTGAATTGACAGCAGCTGTTTCCAACTGCTGCGGATTCATCCGAGCTCACACATCGTCACGTCGCTCATTGTGAGAAACTGATTGATAACAATGAGTTTTCAGATGTTTAATTCAAACTCATTCAGTGTGATCACAGCACGGAGATGTCTTTTCCCCTTTCCCCGCTACAAAAAATGCTCACACTGATGATGACTAATCACGGAGTGTATCTCATTACTTATTTAAACAAAACACTGTACAACCTTCCACGCTGTTTTAATGATGCCTGCTTCAGGGATTCCCGCCTTAAAGCTGATTTCAGCTCCGCATTTCAGCAGGATCAGGACTAACGTATGCACGTTTATTCATGAAAAGCAAAGACGACTATATTAAAAAACATTTTTGAATAAGTCAGTAAAAGCAGGGGTGGGGGTGGGGGTTTGAGATATTAAATATTTCATCGTATCTAACTTTTCAAAGTGAGTGTTGATCTTAAAATCAACAGTAAAATCCAGTAAGAGACAGAGGACGGACGCCAAAATAAGAGCTTCTCACAGCAGTGTTTTAAGACAAGAGAATAAAGTGTCACAGCAGCTGATATTCACACACTCACAGACGTTTTGCAAGTAGAAAAGAACTGTGATATAATGATCGGTTACCTGCTAAAGTGGCTGGTAGAGCTGACAAATGACCAGCCTTCACCTGTGCCCTTCAGTGGACAGAGCGCGCTAATGGACAGGAGAGTGGACAGACGTTATATAAACCCAGGCTGACCGGGCCGCATGACTAAGAACACGCTCTTTATTTACAGTCACACCTTGAGGCGTCCGCACAGCTCACTCATCACACCTGGGCGACGCTCGCTATCATCTCCTGTGTCGTCGCTTCTCCCCAAAGAAACAGAAAGTCAAATCTCAAATCTCCAAACAGAGTAACTGCACCGTCGTCACCGACCTCAGTCTCTCCGTGACACCTTGAAGGAACTTCTTCAAATTTGGCTCAAACATTCACTTGGACGCAAGGAACGAACTGATTTGACGTTGGAGGCTAAAGTCAAAGTTCAAAGGTCATGGTGACCTCACGAAACCTGATTTTGGCCCCTGTGAACGCAGTATCTCCACAACTCCTCAAGGGAATCCCTTCACATCTGGCACAAACGTTCACTTGGACTCGAGGACGAACTGATTCGGTTTTTGGTGACTCTGGATAAACAGGGATGTAACCTGGAACTAGTCTGAGTGGCGGAGGGATACGACCACGAGGAGGCGATTCTAGTTTCTTTTTACAACATGAAGCGTCTCTTCGGAGCGTCTGTCGTATGATGAAAGCATATGTTAAATATCTGAAAACACATTTGCCGACATGTGAATTTGTCACAGGTTAAGCAGTGTTTTGACTGAGGATAGTAAATGTGACATTGAAGTTTCACATGTGATGTCTTAAAAGGCGTAAGCCACTGATTTAGCATTAGCAGACGATGCTAACAAGCTACACCGAACTTTAAATAAATACACTTCAAAAGACAGAAGTTTCTCATCAATGAACAATAATAAAAAGAGAAATATTACATCTCCTGAACAGTTCCCTGAATAACTCTGTGGAGATCATTTTATCAGACTCTTTTTTCTTATTTTACCTGTGTACAATCAGAAACTGTTTTACTGCTTTTCACTTTTTCAATGGATAAAAATTTCCTCTCATCATCTCTACCTGTGCTGAAAGGAGCTGTTCTTTACCCCAGACATGTTGTTCCAGGTGGGATCTGACATCGTGAGATTCACTCAGCATTCGCTCAGCAGCTCTCTGGGGCAGAGGGGTTCAACCTTGATCATATGAAAGAGGAGGTGAAATACAGGCGACGTAAGAAAAAGCTCCCTCCTGTCAGCGGCGGTGACGTGAGGCAACCTTGGTCGACAGGAGCCGACAGGTTTATTTGACGCCTCATAGATTTTCACCGAACTCCAAAGTCCTTCCTTTTCAGGTCACTTGGTCTCATTTTAGTTTAAACAGGAAAAATGATGAAGATAAATGTTGATGTTTCTCCATCGCAGAAAGATTTTGTGACAAACACCAGAACACCTTTCTAAAGGTTCGGTCGTCCTGGAAGAAAGAAAAGTGAATATCTGCTCTGGGTTCGAAGGTCAGGCTTCTTTTTGTTTCTAGTCTCTAACACTGGCAGGTAAATGTTTCCCTCTCTTCTTTCCTGAACTCAGCACATTAGTTTCTAAAGACGTTGGACTCGTTTGATGACATTTCATCAGACGCAGGTGTTATGTGGTAGTTTTGTTTCCTGCTGGGAAGGACAGTCGTATGTAGTAAAAACACCAAGCGGAGCTGTGGCAGGGGAGCTCACTTGGTTTCGATTTCTTTGAGCTCAAACTGTGAAAAAGAAAAAGATCATCTGAGTCATTTTAGAGCAGAACTGAAGTTCGCTCTCTGTGACTCACAGGAATCAATAGAAAAAAACCTTGATTTTTTTTTTCTTCTTTCTATGTCATGTTGACTTTTTTTTTTCCTCAGGGGCGGCACAGTCTGTGTCCAAACAGCGGTCAAGTCGTCTTTGTTCACGCAGCTCTGAAGAGGTGAAAGCTGAGAAACAGTCCAGAGTTCTTCCCGTGTCATTTTAAATCTGAAACAGAAAATACTTGAATCTCAGTTTTGCCTCTTTGAGTGCGGCTTCCTTTCAGCCACACAGCTGGTGACCCACCGCCAAGATCCAGAGTGTCTGATGGGGTGTCGTTAAGTTTAGTTCAGACCTGAGGATGAATCCTACTGACCTTGGTGAGCCTGTAACCAGCAGGTCAAACGACCATCACTAAACAGAGCAGGAGGTGGTGAACGACACCCGTCACCAGCCACTTATTAAAACACCCGTCCACACCGTGAGTCAGGCGTCGTGCACACTACTACGTTTTCATTTTTAGAAACAAGAACGATCTCCGTCCAGATGACTGTCGTAGCTCCGTATCAGAAACGTTCTCCATCCGCACGCTAACGTACGTGAAAACACCCATCACCCATCACATGACCATTCACGCACGTGTCTACTGTGCAAACTGGTGTAAACAGGAAGCAGATTGTCTTCTCTGCACAAAAATACTAAGAACGAGAAACAGTGAAAACAGTTGTAGGCTGATGAGAGCCAATCAGGAGAGACCGTGGGTGTCTATGTCATCAGTTTTTGCCCGCCCAGCAGACAACGAACCTGGAAATTTCAAACTAAAAAGTCTCTGTTTTAGACGCCTGAAAACTCCAGACGCCAGGAGCGGACTAAAACATGCTAAACTAAAACATGATAACGTGGATGCAGCGTCGGGTGACACTGACGACTCATGTGATAGCAAGGTGGGTCAACGACTCTGTTTAACGACCTCCAAGGTGTTAACGACCCCACAGGGAGTTAAATACCTGGATCTCCAGCTGGAACTGAAGAAGCCTTTTGGACGAGAGGTGAAACGTTTTTTACGATTTTTTTCTACGAATCTGATCTGAACAATTTTAGCAATTTACATTCTACAATTAAACACTTACATATAATCTATAATTATTTTTAAAACACACACAACTGAAAAATACATACTAAATACATAAAATATTAAAAATCCGAGTAATTTAAACAGTTTTGAGATGTTTCAGAGACTTTCATCAACGTCTTCTTGTTGTGTGTGTTTTCTGGCCTGTTCTCTTTGGGTCCAGGTGGGCGGGGCTTGGTGACTGCTTTGTTGTGACATCACAAAGTTCCAGAAGTCCTGACGGCTGGTTTTAAGGCTCAGTGTCTGAATACAGGCTGTGTGCATTTCTCTGTGGACTGAGGCTTTGACACTTTCACAGTATTAATATAGAACCTAGACCTGATGTATAATCACACTACACATGGACAGAGACCTTTATATAATGTGTGACCTTTCATTTGTTGCAGCTCAACAACAGTCTGGAACAAAAAACACATTTAATTGTGTTGGGAGTTACTGACGTCCTCCTCAGGAAACATCATTATCTTGTTAATATGGAAATTCAGCTGCATACATTTGACATTTCGAGCTGTTTATGATTCTGTTTATATCTGTAACACTAATAACTCATTCTCTGTTTTGTTAAAACCTGGTCTCACATGGCCAAACACGCTGTGAGCTACTGTATGTACATATATACGCTATAGTGGTAAAACATAAATGTGAATCTGAAATGGATTTCGCTCCAGGCGTTGCGGTGGTCCCGCTGTGGACACTCCTGGGTGCAGGAGTTAATTTGTAGTCCAGTGTAGGATTTCAGCTCCAGATGAATGTGTCATGAATTATCAAACCACGCAGTGGGATTCATTATTTATCCCACGGACCCGTCATTCACCGCGATAGAAAGAGGCCGTCACAGGGAGCAGGTGTGGTACAGTAACGTTTCCATTAACAGGCTGAAAACCTTCCTGAAATCGTGCTCGACAGTTCAATCTTCACCTGGACGTTCTGATAAGTTCTGCAAAATAAAACGATAATTAGTGTCTGTTCCCATCGAATGACCTTCATGTAAATGTATTGAAGAGGACAAGACTAAATAATGAGTCAAGCATTTTATTTCAGTGCTGCTCTCTGAGCTAATACACCCACAAACAGCCACGCTTTTATTTCTCATTTTTCTTTCTATCTCTGAAGAATATGGAGTCATACGAGTGCCATAAAAACAACTCAATCTGTAAAAGAATAGGAAAATAAATATGGGATATATCAACAGGAATAAATAAAAGAATAAGAAAGTAAATTAAAAAAGTGGAAATCATCAATAAATTTCTTTATATTTCTCTTTATACTCTATATAACAATTTATTGTTATTTATTCCTGTTTATATTTAAACATTTGTTTTATTTTATTATTCTTTTTTATAGCACTCCTACATGAACTTGAAAAGTCAGTTTCCATCAGTCAAAACTGCATCTTCTATTTTAAGATGTGCCAACTTTTCCACCTATTTCAGCTTTTTTTGATTGATTTATTCATTTATTGTTCCAGTTGAAAATGAGAACAAAAACAAACATTTGGAAACGAAGCTTGAAAATGTTTTTCAACATCACATCAATATCTGTGATAAAATCTTCTACACACAAGGTTCAGTTATCGTCAAAGCTTTGTCAAAGCAAGTCTTTCTCTGGTCGTCCGACCGACTCCTGGTCCGTGACCTTTGACCTCTTCCTGATGTTGTCTGTCTAGTGTTCATTTGCTCCTTGCTGTTTTTCTGATGTAGTGTTCACCACAGCTGTTGCAAGCACTCGATGTCCTGAATGAACCTCCACACTCTTCACAAACGTCTGGTGTTCTTAAAGAGCAGAGGATTACTGAGCCTTTCTTCCACTTGATTAATAATAATAATAATAATGATAATAAGAAGAAGAAGAAGAAGTGCTTTACAACAAAGAAGTTACCTGCACCGAGAGCTTCATATGAAAAGACATAAAAACATTAGAAACATTAGTGTAAAATGAGATGGAATAATAACAACATAACATAGAAATAATAAAAATAAATAAATAAAATTTAAAAAAAATAATTACATACAAAGCATAAAATCAGCTTTTAACAGCTTTTGAAAGACGTGCTGAGCTCTGATATCTATGATCTGATCACTTCCTGACTGATGATGACTTCACTATCGATAATCAATAGGCATCAGGATCTAAACAAGAGTGTCACAGTGGTGCAGTGGTTCGCTCTCCTCCCACAGTCTGCAGAGGCAGGTCGGGCTGAGTGTTGACCGGTGACTGTGCGAGTGAGTGTTTGTCTGTGTGTGTGTGTGTGTGTGTGTGTGTGTGTGTGTGTGTGTGTGTGTGTGTGTTTGTGTGTGTGTGTGTGTGTGTGTGTGTGTCAGCCCGGTGACTGACTGCTGATCTGTCTCCTCCCGTCCAGTGTCAGCTGAGATCAGCACCAGCTCCTCTTGACCCTAAAAGAAAAGGGTAAGCAGCTGTCGGATGGATGGACACACAAACAGCCCGAGCTGACGATTACACACCTGCGAAACCCCCAGAGAAAAATCCACCGCTAAAGTTTCTACAAGTCACACTTTCTGTTCATAAACATCTGCACCTCCACTACATCTTTAAGGTTTTGGGGAAACATCATGGTGACAGTAAATGTTAATCGTAGATCTGTGAGGGACACAAACTCTGGTCTCCAACCCAACCGTTCTCCACACACTGGCCGCGAACGCTCGTGTGAAGTCGTCCAGTATGACAGTAATTCCAAGGATTAGGATTGAACTCCTGCAGAAAATCTACAGTTTGCATGTTTATTGTGCTGGAGACGTCTTAAGGTTTTAGGTCAGGTGAAGACCAAAGACGGGTCCATTTCGATCGGTCTTCAGATTCGAGAGCTGCTTCTCTCTGCGCCATCAGCCGGCTTCAGATAACTGCACAGAAACAGAACAACAGCAGAAGAGGAGAGGAAACCCAAAGGGGAATTATAGAGTACACAGAGAGATGGAGATCATTACTGTGGAGTAAAGGGGGGAGGAGAGGAGAGGAGAGGAGGGGGGAGGATGTCAGAGCAGCCAGCGAGGCAGAGGCGCCACCACCAAGTGTGGGATTAATTCGCTCTGACTGTGATGTGCTCGCTTGTCTGTGGGGAAAGACAAGCACTGTAGCCCCCTCCTCCTCCTCTTCCTCCTCCTCCTCTTCATACCCTGACTCCCCCTCCTCATAATGTCCTCCCACCTCACCCCTTTCCTCCCCACCCCCTGCTGGGTCAATCTCTGCGGGGCTGATGAGGCTCGGCTGGGGGCTGATGTTGTGGATTTCAGGCGACAGATGGGGGGGCTGTGCAGGCAGCAGAGCATCACGGTCCGCCGGCCGCTCGCTCGCTCTGAGTCACGTTTGAGTGTGCGGTGATGTCATTTCAGTTTACACTTGCGTATCCGAGTGGGGGGGGGGGTCGGAGGAGAGAAGTGTATTGTGGGGAGGGTATAAGATCATTACAAGAGACACGTGCAGGCCTCAACAGCTGCACGATAAATCTATGTAACAGAGTTTCATGACAAAGGAGAGGTTTTACTGAGGTGGACATGATGAGAGCAAGCTGAGTTCAAACAAGCTCCTCCGCCTCCTAGAAATTAAATTCATATAAAACCAAAGTAAAAAAAAAATCTACAAACTGGGAAAAACATTTCTTTATGGAGCTGGTTTTGTGCAGAGGGACATTGTCATGATGAAACAGGAAAGAGACAAACACAAACTGTTGGAGAACACTGTCCCCAGATCAAAAATATACGGTTGAGGCGTCCACATACTTTTGGCCATATTGTGTATTTATTGTTAATATGTAAACAGCTTTTTACTCTATTCTATTCATGTGGACCCTTTTTGGCGATGAAGTGTAAGATTCTTTTAAACTTTAAAACTTGATATCCTGCCTGATGAACGAAGCTGAAGCTGGAGCTGAAAAAAAAAACAAAACCTGTGTCCCCTTTCATTTCCAAAACAGTTCCCCATGATTTTAATTAAAAGCACTGTGAAGTCAATTAAAGATGAGAAGGAAAAATTACAGCAATTATTACAATTATTATCACAGCCTTTATTTATTTTTGCTGCTTTTGTCCACAGGGAGTTACATTTCTCCCCATGTGAACAGGAAGTTGTAAAACTTTGACTAAGTGGAAGTTAATGGCACAATGTCCACTTGAAAAAATCAGTTTTACGTCTTTATTGTTAATTTTAATGTTGCTGCAAACCTCAGAGTAAACAGAGAAGTCATTATTTGAAGGGCTCTGACGAGAACTGTCCCTTTAATGGACGCTCGGTATGGACGTACAGTATATAGGGAACTATAGGATCCAGCTTCCCCGCCAGTGGTTTCCATTTATATTCATCACAACAACATGTAATGACGTGTTTTTCTGTGGGAGCACGTTCTGCATAATTCAGTCGTCACTGAAATAAACAGCAATGGACGCCGGGTCTCCTCCGTTGCACGTGGCCTTCAGCCTGTCAGTCAAACGCAGCTGAGTGACAGCTGCACTGCATCATGGGTCTGCAGAGACTGAGTCAGCTGTGATCTCAGACCTGACAGCTGATGACAGAAGTGGAGCAGAGAGGAAGAGGAGCAACAGTCCAGTTTCAGAGGTCAAAGGTCACAGACCCAGAGAGTTGAACCTACTTTATTCTTCTTTGTTGCCATCACCCCACCTGTCCAGGTATCAGAAGATATAAAAACCATCTCAGTGTAGTTTTACATCTCCTCTCTCAGGCTTCTCTCTGGAGCTCTAGTAACAACAGATCTGTGAGCCAATCAGAGGAGAGGAGGCTCTGAGCCTCTCTTCTGATTGGCTGACTGTTTTCTGAGTGATCCAATAAAAACATAGCAGATTTCAGGTAAAAAACACTCAGAGAAACCAAATCCTGTAAAGGTTTGGATGGTGGGTCCAGGTGGGCGGGGCTTGGTGACTGTTTTGTTGTGACATCACAAAGTTCCAGAAGTCCTGACGGCTGGTTTTAAGGCTCAGTTTCTGAATACAGGCTGTGTGCATTTCTCTGTGGACTGAGGCTTTGATACTTTCACAGTATTAATATAGAACCTAGACCTGATCTATAATCACACTACACATGGACAGAGACCTTTAGATTATATGGAGCTTTAACAGTGGGCCATGCAGATTCCACAGCGACCACACTGAACGAGACCTGATTAAACATCACCGGTGATCTCAGATCGATGCCCACATGTTTGAAATGAGACTCTGGTTTGAACACGGGACACTGGGTCTTAGAAAACGAGATGATTTCCCTACAGAACCACAGGATTGTCTAGTAGCTTGAGTCGAGGAACATCCTGCTTCCTCTCCCCGTTCAGTTACAACCTCATTTGCATTTAGATGACATGATATTTATATCAGGGTGAACAGGTTTGGAGCCGTTGCTCCTGCTCAGGGTCACAGAACAGCTGATTGGGACTTTGGCTGTTGGTGGGATTGAACCTGTGACCTCTCTGTTACAGCGCACACACACCCTTCAGCTCGTAGGGACCATCCAGCGTCCCAATTACATCCTGCCTGTACAGACGGCTCACATTCATGCTCTTTACCACGCAGCAACAACAGGTTGTGTTTCTGGGATAATGCTCCGGCTTCCTTTTTACTGTGAAGGACCAAATTATGGAGGAGATGTTTTCCATTCCCACAAACCGTCTCAGAACACGCTCTGGTGTCAGGATTAATACAGACTCTCGCCTGACAAACAACGACTCAAATCACAACGAGAAAAAATGTAGAACTGTCCAATGAAAAGGAACCTCACGGTCCAACGCCACCGGACGACTTCCTCTTATCTGAAAATAACAAATGTGTTTCTACAATTTATATTTGTGTGAACTGCCTCCGAAGAGAAGGTACCTGTAGAAGAGAGAGGTGAATAAAAAGAAGAAGGGATGGTAGGAAAAATGGAAAAGGAAAGACAGGAGATGACAGGTTGTTTAACTTCCTGTTTGGAGTTAAAAAGGTCGACAGTTTGCACATCCAAAAAATCCCCCCAAAAAAACCAGCATACAAAGGAAAAGGAGAAGTTTTCAACACTTTCAGTTTTTCCTTTTTCATTTTCAACTCTTTGGATTTTACCAGAATATCAGAATCGATCTGAGTCTATCCAAGTCTATACATCCGTCTGAACGTGATATCTCAGCAACACCTTGAGGGAACGTCTTCAGATTTGGCACAAACGTTCATTCGGACTCAAAGATGAACTGATTAGAATATAGAGGTCAAAGGTCAAAGGTCAAGGTCACTGTGACCTCACAAAACACAGTTCATAACTCACAAATTCATATGCAGATTATCACACAATTTAATTCAAGTGTCTATCAGGTCAAGGTCAAAGGTCAACTTCACTGTGACACCTCTGGATATAATTCAAGCTGTAACTCAGGAAGGAGAGACAGCGATCATATTTCCTGACACTTGGCTGGTTGGCGGAGGGATACAACCACGAGGAGGTGGTCCTAGTTTTTCTCATGTGTCTTACAACATCAGATACAGTTGTCACATAATAATAATAATAATAATGATAATAATAATAGAACCATGAGGCTTTGATTTGAGTATTAATCAGATTTTTATCTCAAATGATGCAACAAACCCTCCGCCCAGCGCACATTCAGGCCACAGCTTGTTGACTCCACCTCTCAGTTATTATCTGGTAGTTTTCCATTAACTAATGAGCATCTCATCTGAAGAACATTTCACCCATCTGTTTTGTCTCTGCTGCAGTCGATACTACGTCGCCCGTCCACCACCGCCACCATCACGGAGATCGGACCCTGATGGTCAGGGTCCGATCTCCGTCCCAACCAGTCGGACTCGGTGATTGTCCGTCTGAACAACATCTCCAGTGGTTGCTAGGCAAACTCTGACAGATCACATGACTCTCAACTGACTGCACCCAGGTGTGTTGTGAACCAGTCTGGACAAGGTGATCGGGGGAAAGGTTGAGGCGCGCCCGGCTCCTGATCCCAAAGCACTTCATTCTACAAACTTTACTTTTGCACGTTTGTTTTAAGTCTGACACAGTAATGTTTAAACTTTATTTCTTATTCTTTAATAACAAAGAGGAATACATTCAGTTCACCATTTTGCATTTTCAAAAGATCAGGAGAAGAAGTCAAGAGTTTAAGGAATTTTATTGAGCAGAAATCTGTTTTCTTTTTAACTGAAAGAGCAAAAATGGCAGATGGGACTAAAGCCAGAGTGAGAAAATAAATGCAGAATGAATTAAAACAGAAAAGCAGACCACTGGTGCCAGGATGGTCCGGTGCCAGTGACCTGCTGCCTCCAGCTCCACCCACCCAGGAACCAACATCACAACACACGAGCTCCGACAGAAGCCCTGGCACCGTCAGTCTGCAGATTATTATGAAAAATAAACTACCGCTGGGTGTCATTTTACCACATAACCCAGAATAACCCAGTCACCCACCCCCGCCCCCCACCCCAGGGTTGATCTATGGAGGTGATTTAGGGCCTAAAATGTAAAATGAAAGTTGTAGATGAGCGAATGAAACTCTGAACGTAAACCGAGAGCGAAAACGCAGAACTGAGAATGAAAGAAATGAAGCATGAACGAAAAGACGGATGTGAGAGTGAAGAATCTGGATCGTGTTACATAATAGTTCCTCAAGCATATGGAGCTGTACAGACGTCCACTCATAAACTCACAGGCTGCAGGTCGAGTGTTTGTCTCATTTCATAGCAGCTAATGTTACTGAAAACATCACATTTTATCTGGATGTTATTCAGCAGCTAAAGTTACTGACATTTTGTCACATTACGTTCGCTGTTGAATAAATACTGAATTAGTGACGGCCAGATTTAGCAGCTAATGTCACCGTCAATTTTTCATTTTCTCTTGACGTTACTTTTGTAGCAGCTAAAGTTGTTGGATTCATTTTCATTGGAAATTTGATGTTTAATGGCCAAACTTTTTTTTTTTTCATTTCATCTTACTATTAGATTATTGATTATTCCTCTACGCCGGCGACAGCCAGAGCTGGAGGCATGTTGATTTGAGGTTGTCCGTCTGTACGTCTCAGTAACACCTTGAAGGAAATTCTTCAAATTTGCCGCAAATTCAAAGATGAACTGATTAGATTTTGGTGGTCAAAGGTCAAAGGTCACAGTTACCTCATGTAACACGGTTTCAGCCTCTTGACTGTGATCTCTCAAGGACGACCTTGAGGGAATTTGTTTAGATTTGTCACAAAAATCGATTCTCAAAACATGACTTTTGGCCGTAACTCATCCACTAATCACGACACAATTTAACTCAAATATCCACAAGGGTAAAATTAAGTGATGAGATTTTTATATATCCAAAGGGTCAAAGGTCAACTTCACTGTGACATCATAATACTTTTATTTCATTCACACAATAGATTCATGAAGGCTGAAGACAGCAGCTAATGTTGAAGAAAATGTCATATTTTAACTATATATTATAATTATTAACCAATTTATTGTCATTTAATTACATACTATTCTTTTTTGAATTCTTATATTGTCATTATTTTCCTTACTAATGCTGTAAAGGGAATAATTCCTGAAAAGTAAAACCAGCACTGAGAGGTCACTGTGTTATTCTAAGAGGTGATTAGTGTTGCGGTGTAATCTGGTTTCTTCCAGTGTCTCCAGCATTAAGTTCATTGATGATTCAGGTCAGTAATCACCTCTATAGATGGATGCAGGAAGTGAGTTGAGTATCTTGATCCTCTTAAACTGTCATCTCAGATCACCTGTGACAGGTGTGCTTTGGCTACACTCACATTATACATTATACATAATACATTATAACTGTCTCCACGCTCAAACTCAACCTTAAAGTCTCCCTGACTGTTATATGAACTGAGTTTGACAGTAGAAGGTCGGTTTCACTTTGATCTGCTGAAAGTTTTTTTTTTAACACATCATTATTCAGAGCAGTGTAAATTTTAAGACTTTGAAGGTGCCCAGAGGAGATGTTTAAGAATAAGCATATAATAATAATAATAATAATGATAATTATTATAACACATAAAATTGCACCGAGACAGAAGAAATGTAAAAAGTTTGTTTGTTGTTGGTTTGAACTCACTGAACTCAGACTTGAACTTAATATATCCTAAAAATAATAGATCCTTTAATATATTGGGGGGGTTCAGTGATTTTTGAGTCGATTGATGTTCTGCACATTTGCACATTAAACCAAATATTTTCTAGGTAAAAGATTTCAGTGTGAAGCATCTGTCGACTCTGGAAAGAGCCGTGGGACAAAGCCAAGGCAAATTTATTTGTATATGACATTATCATACACAGAGGTCATTCAGTCTGCCTGACTGTGAAAACAGAAATAAAAAGCGTAATAAGAAAACAGTACAAAAACAATCTTTTAAAGGTGTGCTTATTTGCTTTTTCTGGGGCTTTCAACCATTATCATATGGTCTTCATCTGCAGGTGCAGTTTGCTCATCTGTTGATGTACAAGCCTGGTAGCTGTTACACTTTCATGCGCAGAAGTATTCAGACTTCTCATCTGTTTAAAGTTTAGCATACAGTTGAAAGCTCTAAAAAAAAAAAAAGCATGTAAGTGGACTTTGAGCAGGGACTGTTGTCAAACTACTATTTTCAAGGTTTAAAATGAACTTTGATGCTTAACTTTTAAGCCAATAAAAAGTCTTAAACATGCTATGGATGAATTCATGACCGCTGCAGAGCTTGGATGTCAACAGACCCGTCTCCGTGACAGACGAGGAAGCTCTATTTGCTGATGAAGACCATGTGATATGGACTGAAAGCTCTGGATAAATATATCTAATTAAGTCAGACAAGCCAGACTTGTTACAGTGGTTTCTGGTGGGTAAAAACCAGCTTTGCCCTTAAGGCAAACTGCCCCAAGGGCAAAGCAGCAGCGCGTTTCTGTTTCTAGCATCTAGAAAAGAAAAAACAAAAAAACATTATTCATCTTTTGTTTTTCTGTTTTTTAAATATATTGAGTGACTGTACATGTTTGCCTGCTGAGCCACAGCCTGCCCTGCTCTCTACACTACTCTGAACCAGAGGCAGGTCTCCTCCCAACAGCACAGCTTCTGGCACTGCTCATGCTGCCTTCGCTGCACGTGGGAATAATCTGCTTCGGCGCTGTGGTAGTGGAGTACCTGCACTTGTTAAAACTTGTGTGTAGGTGTCAGCACGCCAGTGGTGAAGACTTTGAGCCTTTTGCAAAGATGCACTTGTGTGAGTAATAAAAGAATCCTGCCTGACTGTGAGTAACACACCCCGATGGCAAACACACACAAATGAGACATTTCGCAAGATTTCTGTCCTGACATGTTATTCCAAGAGGTGAGTTGAGTCAGTTTAATCAAGCATTTCGATCATTATATGTAAGTATAAAGTTCCACGCAGTTGACTCTACTGACACTATTTTTGTATTGGTGAATGGTGAGGATTTGTAAAATTTGATTAATCTAGACTCCACCAGCAAAACAAGACATTCAGCAACTTGACATCAGAATAAAAGTAATTGTTTAGGTATGATTTACTGAAAGCTGATATCACACAAAATCTATAGCGAGTACTAGCTCTTGGTCTGTTTCTGTTTATTTTAAATATTTTAGCCAGGGGGGGGGGGGTCACTAAATGTGTCATGTTGTAACGTAAAAATTTAAATAAAAGAAAAATCTAAAAAGATTGAATTATGACAATAAATTAATCAGCATTAGGTAAAAAAAATGACCAATACCAAAACAAGAAACTGCATAAAAAGTATCTCAAAGTTGTGATGTACTAAGTCAAAATTAAAACTTCATATCTAATAATTATGTTAGCAGTTTGACACAGTAATTTGGAATTCATTGTTATTGCTATAAGATTGTGAATCAAGTTTGACCCAGCACTGACTGAAATGTCATTACCACATCACAATAGTGGTACTTAATCATAAGAGTGACAGCATGACAATGTAATACAACAGAATGATATCATTTGTCAGTCGTCATAGATTTAAAGTGTAGTGGACCATTGAGGGCAATGATAAAAATAAGTAAGGTGACTGTTTATTAGATCTTTGCATGATTTTGCAACAGTGTGTATAAATACTTTGAAGCACTTGTTTGGCTGAAAACTGGACCTTGTGACTGATATGATAAATTGCATTATTCATACTGTGTCATCAGTGCTTAAGCAGCATTTTACTGCTTTAGTAGTCCAGTGGTTGGGCCCCATCCGAAGGCTCACAACATAAATCTTGAACTGTGTAGGAGTCAGTGATATGACTAATGGAAAAAGAAAGAAGTCAAATACACTACTCTGTTTTCAGTTTTTTGGACTTTTTTCCAATTTTTGATTTGTTTTTGTTTTTTTTTGGAATATTGGTGAGATTTACATCTTTAAACCTTGATTATTTAAAAGAAACCATGAAAGGTTGGAAACCACTGGTTAATTCTTTCTGATCATATCTGCTTTTGATTGCAAAATCTGAATCTGCAAAGTAAGTAAAGTAGTCAAAAATGTGGTGGAGTAAAAGTATTAAGTAGCCTAAAATGTAAATACTTAAGTGCAGAAGTTACATTTTGAATCAGGAGTTGCCTTTTCGATGAACATTTGTTGAGGAGTTTGTCGCTTCTGATCTATTCTCCGACCGTGCCGTGTGCCGTGAACGCAGCGCGTCGCTCCGCTGCCATGTTGTTGTTTTATTTTCGGGGCAGCGGCAGAGTTTCCAGCTGCTGTCGGTGTCTGCGGACACAGCGGGTGGTTTCTGAGGTGGAGGCGCTGCTTTACTGACTCTATCTGGAATACAACTCAGCTCCAAGTCGCCGTTAAAGTTGCCGTCGGGTATGTACTTTTTTGTCTGATTTAAAAGTTGTCTCTGTTGACTAGCTCCGTGGGTCGGTGCTACTTTTTCCCATTCATGCTAACAGGCGCTAGCTGCTCAACTTAGCGCAGTAAAACCTTCCTTTTTTTCGACTTTCCTTAAATCGTGAACTGTGAGATAAGATAGACGAGCATTTGTGGCGGCAATAACAAGCTAGCAGAGTTGAGTTAGCTTCGGCACAAGTATAGACAAATGAGCGGCGTTTTGGAAGCTAACTTCTGTGCTAGCTGTGCTAACGCTGCCAACTGACACCAGTCTGCCAAACTTGGGCGATAACTTAAAAACACTGATGTGCAACAGAAGAAACTTTCAGATGTTTTATTGGTACAAAGTGTGAATGTAAAGGGAGAATTAAGTCATTGTGACCCTACGTGCCTCGCTGGTGTCGGCTGTGTTAAGCCTGTGGGATAAAGTCATTGTGGATTATTTATGTATGGCAGATCAGGACCGACTGGAAACGCACCATTTATCAAGTGTTCCTCGGCTCATACAACTTTAGCTTCATGTATGATTAATCAGAAGTACTTTTCCAAGTGGTACAAAGTTTGGGTTTGCCTGGCTTACTCCACCCACCTGTACACCACCGTACCGGTAGCCTATAATGAGTGAGAGGTCCGGGCTGTGTTGTAACAGAAGTGAATGTGTGTGATCCTGACTGCTAGTGAAACTTTTTCTACCACAAAAAAGAGGAAGTTCGCCTTGTCCTGTCTTTGCTTGAGTCATGTCTGTAGTTGGGATTACACTGCTCCAAATCCTCTTTTGTTTTTACTTGACTTCTCCTGTGAGAGGATGGTGTTCCTTCAAGGCCAAGGGTAGTTCACATGTCTGCCATAGTCTGTCTGCCATAGTGGGATTATTCTTATTATCCATTTACATCCAATAACATGCTTCTTAGTTTAAGGAAGGAATTTTAAACCCTGATTAGAAGATGCCATTTGGACTGGATTTCAAAACAACACATAGTCAGTTTTACATCTTTTATAGCTGCAACTATTGATTATTTCAATTGTTGTTTAACCTGACATATTTATCAGTTAATAGAGAGTTTGTTAAATCTATTAAATAATAGAAAATGGTGAAAAAACACAGTTTTCCAGAGCCAAAGTTCACCTGTTTGGATGCTTTGTTTCGCCTGACCAACAGTCCAAAACCCAGAGACAAAACAGTTATATATTATTATTAATTAATCCCCTGATTATTTCCTTGATTAATTTAAGATATAAAATGAAAAATACCTGTCACAAGTTCTGCAAGTGTAAACTGACTTAAGAATGTCTTGTTTTGTTCCACCAACAGTCAAAAACCCCAAAATATTTAATTTGCAATAATAATAAACACAGAAAAGCAGGAAGTCTTAACGTTGGAGAAGCTGAAAACAGCAAATCTTTTATCCATTTATCAAAATTGATCAATTACTCTCTTACAAAAATATTTCCTGATAATTTTTCATTTGATTAATTAACTAATTGTTGCAGCTCTCACCATAAAAACCATAAAATTTAATCGACTAATTGATTGATTGTAGCAACTTTAGAAAAAGAATTCTCTTGATGTTGAGTTTTATTAAATGACTAATCAATTTTCAGAAATATTTGTAGATTAATTGTCTGTAAATGAGCTTATTATTAAATGAGTTGGTTGTGTCAGCTTTACTCTTCTGGTCTCTCTCTCAAAACGAACAAATTAATCCTGAAATAATTCATTTAATTTGCAAAAATATCCAATATTCACTGAACCCAGCTTATATCATATTGAGTATTTCATGGTTTTACTTGCTTTATATCATTTTAAATTGAACATTTGTGAATTTTGAACTGTTGGTCGAACAAAACAAGCAATTCCAAGATGTTCCCTTGGACTCTGAGAAACTGTGACGTGCATTTTTCATAATTTTTTGATATTTCATGAACTAAACTAAAATAAATGTTTTTTGCAGCTGTAGTTGAACGACCAGAAAAAAAACCTTGTACACTGTTTTTTTTATTTTTTATTATTCTTGCCAAATCATTGTGGTAGAAAACAAAATGCAGCCCTAAACCTGTGGTAAAGAGAAAGTGTGAAGGGCAGGAGAGTTTCACAAGCTGGAACTTGAACTTTGTGGTTTTATTTTACTTTAGTAGATAAATGACCAGAAATAGCTGTTGGCAAACATCACAAAGAAACTCACCTGTTATTATCTAGCTGATCCACAACCACAGCTTTAAGTAGAATAGAAATACAGACACTTTATTTGACTAAAACATCATCTTCTACATCTACACTCATATATATACACACACACACGGATGACAGTTTTGGAATTAGATTAGAAAACATGATTAAACATGAGAATGTGTTTGTTATTTAAACTTAATGAGATTGTTGTGTGGAAACATGATTTAACATGAGAGTGTATTTGTTATTTAAAGTTAATGAGATTGTTGTGGTGTTACACAGAGCTCCTCTGCAGGAGGAAAAAGTTTAGAGGAAGTGGTTGAGATAGGATCTTGTTTTTATCGGATGTGCCGTCGAGTATTAGAAGTGTTTGGGGTTGGGTAATTAGATCATGTTCACCTTGACAGCTTTTTGTAGAGAATCTGCTGCACTCACACCGATTTACACTGGTTGTGTTGATGTTCCTGGTGTTAAGCTTTGCAGCAGCTTAGAGACTCTTCAACCAGATACTTCACTCATAATTGGGATCAAACCTGTGAGCTTTTCGGTAATGAGACTGAAGTACCACCCTACTTTATGTGCCTGAAAATCAAACCTGAATATTTTTTGAAATCCAGCTGAATCGTGTTAATAGGGCTGTAACTAAAGATTCCTTTCAATATAGATGAATAACAATATTCTTTCAATTAGTTTTAAATATGTAAGATTTAAGTGAATGCTGATGAAAACTTCCGAGTCTGAGGTGCCGTCGTCAAGTGTCTTGTTTTTGTCTGACCAACAGTCCACAACCTAAAGATGTTCAGTTTACAGTTTAGAAAAACAGCAAATACCCTCAATCAAGGTGCTCGGACCAGTGAATATTGACTCTGATTAATTGACTGAAGTGTTGTTGATTAATTAATCCACTGCTGGAGACATAATGTTACACACCAACTTCTTTTTTTTTTTTGCAAAACACATTTCTATCTAATCGGTGGAGAATCTGGGTTTGAATCGAGAATCGATCCTGAATCCAATTCTGACCCAAAGAATCGAATCAAATTGCAGGATTCCCGCTGATTCCTTTGTGGCGTCTTGTATCAGAAGGTGGAAATGTGAAAACTTACTTATCATAAACCAGTTGATTGATATTCAGCATCTATTTTGAGAATCATTTAATCAGAAATTCTGAAAAACTGTCAAATATTTACCGATTTCAACGTGTCAAAAGAGATCAGCTTTTAAGGTGAATATCTGAATATTTGGACTCTTGACAATGTCACCTTCGGCTTAGCAAAATTGTTTGCAATATTCGAATAAATGGTTAGTCAATTAATATTCATTAATTTCGGTCCTAACTGGCACCCATTTTTGAAACACTGTGAATGATACCGAGCCCTGTGTGACAGCATATCCGTCCGTAACCTAAAGCTGATGCCTCAAACTGAGAGAAATGTCTAGTTTCTACAGTGTCATGTGCAGAGCAGCTGGTCTTTTGGGTAGTCTCACATTTTAGTTCCTCAGAGGACTGACAGCAGGAGGCTGGGGGGGGAGAGAAATACCATCATCTTAGTCAGATGTAAATGAAGAACTAACAGGGAACCTCCGGTTACTGACTCCTCAGAGAAGAAACTGTCACTTTCCATTTTCCAGTGCCTGACCGGAGCGACTGGTGAATTACAGCACACGCCTCTGGGCAGGTAATCAGCCGTTCATTGTCATTAATCGGCTGCGTTAGCTGTTGGACGACACTCTTGGGTTTCCCGCTGTCAGCAGGTCGGTGAGCGGAGCCGTCTCTCTCTCCTCTCTGTGTCTCAGCGTGGTAAAACTAGTTCTGCCTGAGCTGACGAGGGTGAGGCCGAGTTAAAGCAACTAAATGCTATCACCTGCCACTACCCCCGCCCCACCCCCTCCTGTCCTCCCCATCCTGTTACTCTGCAAGCACAGGATGTCTGGTGTGGCTTCCTGTGTAATCCAGCACCCAGCTCGTAATCCAGTGTATGTCTGTTTATAAATAGAGGCAGATTACCTGCATAAGAAGAGCAGGTTATTTCCTCGTCGCTACATCAAGCAGCTCACAGGTAAACAAACAGATTACAGTATGGAGCGCTTGATTTGATGCAACGGAGCTGACCCGCGAGAGGAGATGGGTGGTACTGCTGATACACAGGGCTGCAGCTAATTATTCATTTCAATATTGCGTAATCTATCCGCAATTTTCTTCAATTAATAGATTCATCATTTGATATATGTAACACCAGAAAACAATGAGACGTGCATCACAAATTCCTAGAGCCCATGAAGACCTCAGGAAATGTCTTTTTATTTCCCACCGACAGCCCAAGCCCCCAAAATATTTAACATGAGACAAGCAGCAAGTTCCTACATTTTAAACCCCGAACCATCAAATGTTTGGCATTTTTGCCTGAAAAAAAATACGATTATTATTAAAATAGTTGTAATTTATTTTTGTGTTGATTGACTAATCATTGCAGCTCTAATATATGTACGCTTATCTATACTCTAGGGCTGCAATTAATGATTGTTTTCATAATCAATTAGTCTGTTAATGATTTCCTTGATTAATTGAGGGAAAAAAAGTCAAATAATTGTATTTTTAATGCAAAAGTGCCATTTATTTATATTACATATAAAGAGATGCGCCTGGCTGACTATAGCTCACGTGTGTTCGGTTGGTATCATAGAAACAACAGCCAGCGCTCTCCTCCAGACAGAGGCTCATGTGTTGAGAGCAGTAACCCAACAAATGTGCACAGGAAGTTAGATGCTCCGAAACAGGGTAACACAACAGATGTAAGGAAACAGATGAAAATGCATTGTATATATTAAAAATACTGTTTGACAACAGGAAACCCACAGCCACAGCCTTGCAGCTAAATTTAACTCCACTCATTTCATATGACACGCGATGCAGCAGAACTACAGATATCACCTTCTTTTCTTTTTTTTATTTATTCTACATATTCTTCTTTGTAAAAAAAAAAAAAAAAATCTGGTGCCTACATTTCCCACAATCCACAGCACGATTGTAGAGTTTGTTGTTTGTAGTATTTTGTCTTATATAGAGAAAACAGACCTCCGAGTCTGAGCTGTAAAACGTGTAAAATCTGTCGACCTCCTTTAACATTTGTGTTTATATCAGCTGCGTTCATTTCTAAAGTTAATATTATTGGAACCAATTAAAATAAATAAACATAATTTTACCATTTATAATCAACTACAACTGAAAGATTCAGTTTAAATCTGTGATCAGCAAACTACATTTATTTTAGTGGCCACTATTAATTTAAAGAAGCCTAATTAATGTTGGCAACCTGTAGCTCCAACCTGAACACGAGCTGAGCTGCTGAAATGTTGATTATTGATTGATATTGATCGTTGTGAGTGACAGTGAAACAACATCTTTCACAAACTGCTTGATGCGAGCTCCTGATCCAGAACTCTATTGATCTGATGCATGAAAAGCTGAGGCTGCGATCGGCTGATTATTCCTCCGTAGAAGAGTCTCCAGTGATCTGTCAATCCAAGAAGAGACACGAGAGATTCATTAGCGTTGGAGCTTAAAGAAGAAGACCAGACAGCACAAGGCAAGTTAGCAGGACCTGTGTCTGTTGGTGTGTAATGTGCAGGGGAGTGAATCATATATTTCTAATAGATCAGGTGTAACGAAGAAAAGACATCAGTTATCATGTTTAGTGGTTATAAAAATGAAAGATAGTCGATGCGTTGGCTTTAAGTGTCACCTCAGAAAATCCTAACTCAGGGACGGCCTTAGTTTTGTCCAATCAGGAAGTGGAACTAATGCTGCTCGTGACAAATATTAATCTCAGCTGTGAAATCAATTTCTAATAAAAGTGTCTTTGATGTGTCTTTGCACTTGTTAGGACTTTGCAGTTTGATGCATTTGAATGTGATTTTGACTATAAAACCAATATAAGTGTTGGATAAGTCACGTGACAGAGAGGACAGCAGAGTAACAGTGTAAGACCTTATAAGGACAGCAGCATGTGCAGTCAGGATCCACTTTCAGCACAGACACTTCTCATTTTCATATCTGGCCACACTCACTATTAACCATGGACACTTATTTAAAAGTGTTTTATAGTAAGTCACAGTTTCACTCTGTTTCTCATCTGGCCTCTGCCGAGCGTTTCACACTTCTGTCTGTGTCGTCTCCTCTGTGCTGTTCCTGCTGATGGTCACAGCGCTCATTTCCTTCCAGACATTAATAACATGCGTTCTGATTACTCGGCCAACGTTACAGCCTGACTCTGAAAAGCTTTTTAGCATTAAATGAATACATAAAAAAAGAAGTAGCTTCGTTTATAATGCCGTAAAGACTCCAGAAGTAGTATATTTGTCCGTTTATAGGAGGCACAAAGAAATAATAAGTAGGTCAAGTTATTTTAAAGACCTTCAGTTATGCAGGGAAGTGTGTGTCTAGTTGTGGCTTGAAAAGGGAAGGTGAAAGTCTGTTGTCATAGAGAAGGGCGAGACATGATAAATGTTCAGCTATGACGGTCTTCCCTGGAAGACATTCATAATGGTGCTCTCCTTTGTGCAAGGGAAAAGTGACAGAAGCTGAGGTGTGAAAAACTTTCACACCTCAGCTTCCACGTAGTTGGCATAATTTTTTTCGGAAAGTGACAGAAATTATCGGACGCTTCGCCCACCTCATTACGCTGTTGGATAGGTGTTGGGGAAGGAGGATTCAGACACTATTCTGCTACTGCTGAGAGGTTGGAGGTGGGCGTGTTGTGTTGTGTCAGTATACCTGAGTTTTTGAGGTAGTGGGTGTTGCCCACCTTGCAGACCCGACTGGTGACTCTCTTCTAGGGAAAGTCCCTAGATCTGTTGTTAGCTGCTAAGTTAGCAACGCTGCCTGTTCTAGCCAAATCATTATGAAAGCGCAGCAACCAATTGGAGAAACTCCCAACACTTGACTGGCCGACCAATGGTTAAACCTTATCACTGAGTCACACAGTATTCAGCTAACCAATGGTGTAACTTCATCACTCAGCCAGTCAGCGACATTAGCGTTTATAGGCCTGTCCCTGCTGTTGCGGTTCAGCCAAAACGAATCCAGGATCATTTTAAGTACACAAGTGAAGTTCACTTACCAAGTCCCAGATTACAAGCAGCCAGCAGCCTGACATACTTCCTCGTCTAGACCAGGTGAGCAGGTGTTTCATTTTGGGATATTTTGAATTGTTTGATTGGACAGCAGGAGCTTGTCAGTGGATCCGCTGCTCCTGAAGAGCTGCACTGTTTAAAATCTGCTTCTCCAATCAGATTTTTTTTTTATTATTGGTGCTTCCTTTTTTAAAAGGGGGAATAAGGAAAGTTATGGAAAGAAAACAGACGTTAAAATAAAGATTTAGTGAAAGTATTAAACCCTGGATGTTTTAGTGAATCATATAATCGTCAACATGGATTATTGCTGATTTAGTCTTCCATGATTTACATAACAACTGAATGAACTAGGGCTGTAAATAATGGTTATTTTCCTCATTGATTTATCTGCTGCTTTTCTCTATTAATTCATCTATCAAACAGAAACAGTGAAAATGTCCACCGCTGTTTTCCCTGCTTGAAAAATCACTTTTAATGATTAATTGATTTTCTGAATTATCTCTTCTCTGAACTTTGAAACACAGATCCATTTCATCCATTTCATATATTTTTTTTATTATTACTGTTTTTAGGTCTTGAAATTTCTCCTTTATGTTTAAGGGGAAAGCACAGGATCAACACCACACTTCATATACTGTATGTGCTCCGTTTGCTATGATTATTTCTGTATTGAAGATCAGTTTGTTGCTCTGTTCAATGACAAAGTTTCCCCTTGTCTGTCCAGATTAGATCTTTCCAGAGGCTTTTATCACAGTCGAGTGAGTCTACATTATTGACCTGATTAGATAAATCCTTTCTTAAAGCCATTTCATCAAGGCTTTTCTAAGCGATACTGAGCAGCTCTGTTTTGTTGCTCTTGTAATTTGTTACTCCTCTTCAGGCCTGTTACTAAATTTCTAATATGCAAGCTGTGATTTGCGACATGAGATAAATATGTAATGCGGTAAATATCTCACTTTTACAGGGTTCAGTCATCAAAACAAAAAGTGCCATGTTGATGCTTTATAGGGGTTGCAAATTTATCTGCAATTTCCTGCATGTGAAATTTGATGCTGCAATCTGAGTGTAAGCAGTACTTGCATCACTTAGAAGCCGCAGGGAGAATATTATTTCTCACAGTGAATAATGTACAAAAAACATCATATTTCTAAACTTTAAATAATTCAAAAAGAACCAAATGTGCAGAAGTGAGGCAGAGGCTGCCTGTGATCTTTACCTCCCCAGGTGATTTCAAGCAGATTTGACACCGGTCTGTGTCCTGCCTGAAACCCTATTCTCCTGTAAATTATTTTGTCAAAACTGATTGTGAACGTCCTCGTCATAGCGCAGAGCAGCAACCAACCCAATTATAAACATGGGCAAGGAGATGAAAACCAACAGTCTGCAAAATTGCTCATTTTGAGGACATGACATAACAAAGTAAGTAGCTCTCAGCCTGTATATATTTAGCCTTTAAAGACTTTTTTTGTAGTTTAAACCGAGTCAACAGCTTAGGTTTTGTAAGTTTAAACATCTTTCATAATATTGTGTATCCTCAGCTGATGTAATTATTTCCAATTCACTTTCATACTGAAGCTAAAATGTGATTTGTTTTATTCTAAACATCTGCACACATTGTAAAGTTTTATTTAGAGCTGCAACTAATGACTTTTTACATTATAGATTCATCTGGCAGTTATTTTCTCGAGGAATTGATTTATCATTTGTCCATTGGATGTAATTTGTCCATTGGATGTAATTAGGCCAACAGGATATTCAGTTTACTATTTTAGGAAAGTAGCGAGTAATTTTGTCGGAGAATCAGGAAAAATCTTCACTAACTTTCCTGCATTGAGCAGAAAATGAGGCACAGATCGGACAGTGTTTATTGGACTGCAAGTCAGATTAAATAAGCAATTTAAAGACACCTCCGGGCTCTGGGTCCTTAGGATGAGCATTTTTCATTATTTCTGAATAGATGGAAAGTAGAAAAGTAATTACTCGTTGCAGCCGTTAAAACAAAAACACGGAGCGAGTTAATCAACTTTCTGGTTGTGACTTCTTCAGGAGTGAATTTGTAGCCACGAGGTGTTTGGATTGAGTGAGGGCGAGTCGGCTTGAAGAATTGATCTGACGTGATTTAAAAATATTTGTTCTCACAGTGCGCGCAGATTCACCGTGACTTTAACCAGCTCCCGGGATTGGAAAATACGAAAACGAGAGCCAGAAACTTAGGTCACGGCTCTGCGCTACCTGTTGGGTTTATTTGCAGTGGAAAGGCTCAAAGGTTGAGCTGCTGCACACACGAGTGCAGCAGAATGAGGGAAACAGATGGAGGCCTGTTCAGAGCAAATTCCTCAGAAACGCCATCCTGTCAGTCTCGTTTTGGAACGCCACTACGCGCCGAGCCACTTGAGGTTGTTAGTGTGTGTGTGTGTGTGTGTTCGCGTGCGTGTGTATGCGTGTGTGAAACCACAGACCAGGAAACCTCTGCAGTTGGAAAGGTTACAGTCTCATAATTTCCTGCTCTCTGACACATTTATCAGCCAATTAGCCTACTTTAGTGTGAAAGTGAAAGTCTTGGTTTATATGGATGGATTTTTTACACTCATTTCTTGAACTTTGAATTCTTCTGTGAGCGTGTAGTCTGAGTCATGTGATGGTAAAACTCTCACTGAAGCTCAGACTGTTCAAACGTCTGGCTGTAGTGTAAAGCTGAAATTTGGCAATAATTCTGATAATCGATTGATCATAATGAGTCATTTTTCAAGCTAAAATGTCGTTATCTGATTCCAGCTTCTCGAAAATGAAGAGTGTGACTGTCAAGTGGACAAAACAAGCAATGAATGTTAACAATTAGTTAAGCAAAAAACTGGCAGATTTATCAGTTGTGAAAATCACAACACCCTGCAGTTTTAATGGAAAAGAAAAGAAAAATAACTATTAATTATTAATATTAGTAATTACTGCCTGGTATCTGAGAGGCCAAGTTGTTCACATAAATTGAATGAAATCTGATGAATGTTGGAAGTGATGTATGAAATGTAAACATGTAAAGATAGCAGCGGTCAGTATGAGCTGTTGAGTGACATCATTTCAGCTCAGATTCAGTGAGATTTTATATTTTTAGTTATGAATTAAACATTTGGGTAAAAAAAATAAACATTGACATTTCCTCAATTTTTCATTTCAAGTGTTGAATTGGAAATACCTTTTTAACTTCATCAACAGCAGCAGTCCACAAGGAGGATGAATGTTTTAATAAAATACTGTTTACAGGTCATCGTCATCCATCAGAATTCGGTATGTTAAACCAGTGGTTCTCAAACTTTTTCACCTCAAGGACCCTTAAACTGACACAGATTAGACCACGGACCCTCATCTGATAGGATTCCTGCTTTTTTTATTACAGAAAGTACTCATGGGAACCCCCCAGGAACCCTGTCTAGGACCCCTTGAGAACCGCTGGTTTAAACCAAGCACGTGGCTTCAGTTATTGCCTTTAACCAGGAGGTGTTTGGGAAGAGTTAGTTGCTGCTCTGGTGTCGCTCACCTCAGGTTGGTTGCTGATGACAGTAACTAAAACATCAGCGCCCACACGTTCTTCCTAAATTAGCAGAAAGCTCTGCGTTGTCACCAGTATGTTTATGATCTGCAGACTACTGATGTTGGGCCTTGTGGCTTGAATGAACACCTGCTTAGAAACATTATTTCTTGCCAAACTTAAAGCTGAATTTAGGTCAGGTCTGTTATTGTGTATTGATGCATCTCCGACTCTTGCATTGGGTTTTATATCAGATAATCTTTACACCTCCAGTCAGTGTATTTGGTCTGCCTGCCCAAGTATATCCTATGAGCCGGAAACACTGATTGAAGTTGCAGTGTGTTTGCAGAGACTTAATAGCATGAGAAGACGTGCTGTATCAGCATCTGAAAGATTTCAGTCTTCTTTCTTCTCCTCTGCGTGTTTGAACGTGTACTGAACTAATTAGTTTGCAAGATACCCTGCCTCCTACACTTCATCTGTTTGAACCTGTATGGGTGACTGATTAAAACCTGCCTGCCTGCTGACAAACTCAATGAGTTTCAGCACGGGCTGCAGCTTTCACAGGCCAAACTAAATCTCAGCAATCACTATCATTTGGCTCGTTATTCCTCCAAACACCCAGCATTTTAATTCTCAAGCTTCATCAGTGATAAAGTCCAAAGCACCGTCAGTTTGACTGCATTTCATTTTTTAAAAATCTGCAAGTCACCTAAGGCATGAAGACGTTTTCATCATCTCCTGTTGGCGGTGAGGTGATGCCAGCCTGCGAAACATTTTGGCAACAAACAAAGGTTTGATTGACTTCTGTATTTGCCCGAACAGAGGTCTGTGTAACCAGCAAGAGACAGAATAAAACAGAAGCGGATGAAATGTGATAGAGTTGAAATGAATGGTTGACTGACAGAAAGTTATTTGATAATTTTTTTGCTAATCAATTAATTATTTGACAGTCGCGAAATTCTTGCTAAAGGACTGAAACACTCTGGTTTCAGCTTTTTTTATCAATGTAAATTAAAAAACTTTGAACAGAACATTCACAAACGTCACCTTGGACTCTGGGAACTGTTGATGTGCATTTTTCATTTTGAAAATAAATGATTAAAAGAAATAAATCATCAGTTTTAGCCCTATACTATGCTTATCAGTATATTAGCATTATTGTTTTTTTTGGCGTGGCTGTGGCTCAGGTGGTAGAGTGGGTTGTCCACAGATTGCAGGGTTGTTGGTTTGATCCCCAGCTGCTCCTGTCTGCCTGCCGAAGTGTCCTCGGGCAAGACACTGAACCACAAGTTGCCTCACTTCTAAACCACTTTGAATGAAAACATCAAAAATAAGTGAATTAATCAATATTAGATGCATCTCTGTGGTTAAATGTTGATGTAATAATTACTCCACTTTAAAAACTTTTACTTTGAAAGTTTCCTTGTGTCTCCTGGAAGTCACATCTCTGCTGATGTCAGTGTGTGACCTTAAAAGGGAAGGCGTTTAATCACTGCGCTGGTCAGCACTTGAAGACAGCTGAGGTCAGGAGGAAGCAACTGCTGGAAATGACTGTGTAGGTCAGCTGCTCTTGTCCGAAGCTCCAGGAGCTAAAAACGAAGCCTTAAGAGCTTTGTCTGGTCGTATAATTAATGACAGTCTATGTATGCAAGTATTTGTATAATATCTTTTTGGAACATGTTTGTTTTGGGCAGTTTTTCTCACTCTTAATGGGACCATTTAGGTATTGTAACTGAGGTGGTAATTATTCCCTTCAACAGCCTATATTGCAAACACAAGCCTTATATTTCAAAATGGGGAAAAATATGGAGTATTCTGCAGAAACTGATGTCTTTGAGTGCAGCTGGACTTTCCCTTATGATGAGGTTTGGTCTGTTATTACTCTGCAGCTGCCCCCCCAGATCACTGTGGTGTTTAATCTGCTGTACATGCCTTGTCTTTTTCCCCTGAGACCCGTCGAGCGCAGTGTTTATGTGATCGGAGGCTGTTGTGATGAGCTGAGAAAAAATTGTTTGCACTGTTGCTGCATACCAGTGGCCTGTCTGAGAGAGGACGGCAGCAGGTCTTTAAAGGTTCGAGTTGTGCAAGGGAAAAGCCCTTCGTCAGTCATGTGTCCGGAAATATAATTTTGTTATCAGATATGACATTAACTGTCCTCCCTTTCTAACTCCAGACTTTAAGTATGACAGGAAGGAAATAACATCATAATTATATGATTCCTCATTCTGCTGGGAGGTCCTAGTTGAGGAACCTTTTGACCTAAATTAAAGTGAAAATCTGATTAGTAACAAAGCTTTGATTGAGGACTGCAACTAACGATTATTTTTATCATTGATTATGTCAGAAAATAGTGAAAAATGCCTGTTAAAATTTCCAATAGCTGAAGGTGATCTATTTTAAGCTCTGACCATCAGTCCACAGCTCAAACTAGCAAATGAAAAATGACCGAAAGGATTAATTGATTGTTGCACGTTAACTTCTTTATAGATTTGGCTTGTCGATAGTTAATCCTTGCAGCTCTAACTCCAATGATGACCTACTTTTATAAAAGCCAAACATCCATAGAAACTTTTCCTGCAGCTTCTCTGCTCCCTGGCTATATTTTAAAATAACCCAAATATTTGTAGTTTCACCATAATATTAGGACAAAAATAATCCAGATCTATAATGATAATAATCTGTATTTATAGAGCACTTCTCTAAACCCCCGTTATAAAGATATGGAGGACATGTAAGGCAACAGAGTTAAAACAAGCAAATCAGAAATACTAATTAAAGTATCTTAGTATTATAGAGCAAATAAACCAAAGGAAGGTGATCTGTAAAAATCAATAAAACCATGAAAATAAAGAGTTCAGTCATCTGGACAATAAAACAGAATCAAAATTATACCATAAAACCATAAAAATACATTAGGGAGAGACAGATTTGCCTTAGGTAGTCAACAAAATAAGTAAGTCAGGAAAAGCTCCCATGTTGTTATTATCATTAAACAGAGATACTGATTGAATCACATTCCTTTCTTGAGATATCAAACGTTATTTTCCTGTGATAATTATCTTGAGATATCACTGAAGTGCGTTCTCATGACGAGACATAATAACCAAGTGGTTTATTCAAGTCGTTCCACATGGGAGAGAAGTTTCCCTGAATGAGATTAATCTACATCCGTGTAGATTAATCTCATTTATCCAGATACTTCAATTACAGGTAATAACACACTGAGTACTTAACATGGTCTCTCCTGTCATACTCATGTGTTTCACAGACGTTCCCAGATCGGCTTGACTGTTGAAATCCTCTAATTGAACCTTCCCGTCAGGTTAAAGTGGTGACATGAAATTTGGTCATATTACATCCTGTTTAATTAAAGATTTAAGCAGGGAAGCCATGTGTCATTTTCTCATCCAGTGTGGGAGATTACTGTTAGCTTCCAGCCACACAGAGGTAAATGAAATACTGTGTGCTGGTCTATAGGAGAAAGGGTTCATCACTGGTTTTCTAAAAGTCAATCAGAACCTGGAGAAATGACAAGAACTGTTGTTGTATTGACTAAATGACCAAAGTACACAGACATAGGGTGCACATAAGGTCTTCAACAATAAATATTGAGCTGTTTTTAATGCATGAACGTAAGATTTGTGTTGGTAATCCTAATTTTTGCACTAATACTTTCTCCATTCTTGGTAATTACACATTTTCTCATGCAAGTTAAGCAGACTTTTCTATTTTCAGACTTTTTATTTGTTGTGTGAAGGCACAGCAATCTGTTTTTTTTTGGGGTGGGGTGGGGGGGGTGGGGGTGGAGTGTTAAAATCATTTTCCGGGATATTGGCTCAGTTTTCACACCATCCTCTTTCACACCAGATTAACCTCCAATCCCTTTATCTGTGTTCATACTCATTCTGCGGCTGTGTAATCTCGTGTGTAGGCTGACAGGATGTTGTTGACGTGTTGCGGCACGGTGGCATGTTCAGGTCGGCCAGGAGCTGATTTGAAGGAGGATCTCTGTTACCAAGGACTGTCCTGCTTTGCTTCAGTCAGACTGTGTGTGTAATTTAATAATAAGACTCCTCTATACTGCTTTCACACTGAAGCAGTTATTCAGGGAACACCTGTTTTTAGCAGGCAAAATACCATCTCAGTGTAGTTTTGCATCTCCTCTCTCAGGCTTCTCTCTGCAGCTCTAGTAACAACAAGTCGGTGAGCCAATCAGAAGAGAGGAGGCTCTGAGCCTCTCTTCTGATTGGCTGACTGTTTTCTGAGTGATCCAATAAAAATAAAGCACATTTCAGGTTAAAAACATTCAGAGAAACCAAATCCTGCAAGGTTTGGATGGTGGGTCCAGGTGGGCGGGGCTTGGTGACTGCTTTGTTGTGACATCACAAAGTTCCAGAAGTCCTGACGGCTGGTTTTAAGGCTCAGTTTCTGAATACAGGTTGTGTGCATTTCTCTGTGGACTGAGGCTTTGATACTTTCACAGTATTACAGAACCTAGACCTGATCTATAATCACACTACACATGGACAGAGACCTTTACACTGGATGGAGCTTTAAACTTAGCTCTCTGGGTGCTAAGCTCTGTGTTTCAACTGTTTGTGCAGGAGGTGAAAACACTACTTTCAGTTATATAAATCTAAAATTAGTCCTTAAAGCATATAAAATAATATGTTTTATAATTAGATTCTATTACTTTACATTCATTTATAGAACATTATTATTGCAGTGCGGCTTATTTTGGCCGCGGCTGCTTGTGTATTCATAGTGCATCATGCTGCTGCTGGTGTCGGCGTGGTCACAGGGTCTCTTTCAGGTCAACTGCATTTTGAATCTGGTCTAATTATCCTCGGGTCTGACTGTGCTCGATCCGGTCTCTCTGTTTTTTGAGAATTCATTTATGCAGGTCAGGATCTGGTGAGTTTTCCACAGGTCCACGTTGTGGACTGGATCAACTTGACTCTTAACCTTTTATAAACTCTGCAGTTCGTTTTCTACACCATGTTGCTTATTTACCTTGTAAGTCGAGAGCGGCAGCTTAAGCACAGAAACTGACACTGCCTCATCCTCGACAGCATCTGCCCTCACATTACCCCCTCGGGGTAAATGGGCGTCCTTGTGTTTGCGGCTGCTGTTTACAGCCCACAGAAACTCTCTCTGTCTCTCTTCACTCCCTGCCTTTGTCATCGTCACTCTCTCCATTTAGCTGGGATGACTCACCACTTCCCTCGCTGCCCCAGGCCTCCCAGTGTGGCGATGCTGGAGGTTTAGCTGTCGGCCATGTTGGAGATATGAAAACCCCCAGATCCCCTTTTTGTTTATAGGCAGAGTCACAGATTCACAATTCTCTCACAAAACTTTCCTGATCAGGTGGCCGATTGATCTGCCCCTCCTGTTATTAATTATTATTTTTAAATAGCGTTGAAACAGGTCTGTGATATATGATTACACATGATTAATGGCATTAGCTGTGTAATCCCAGGGTGTATTCTGCAAGATTCATCCAGAACAAAATATTTTTTTCAAAATCTTTTCATGAAAAAAATGATAACATGGGAAAACGGTTTCTCTTAACGCTGAATTTTAGATTGAACAGGTGTCGAGTTGAGTTCATACTGGGGGGTTAACTTGCTGTGGACAGGCTGTGATTTATATTTCAGTGTTGGATTTCTACTAGATGGTTTTATCGTACATGATGAGCAAAGCTCTGCGTGGATACCCATGTATACACCCTACATGGACTGTTCACAGATTTTTTCATGGATGGGAGTCTGGAGGACTGAGTTACTGGATTTTCTCCATATGTTCCCTAATGTTGTCTTCACTCTCAAATAAATCCAACAGCATTGGAAACTCATGGGAGAAAACACAAGCAGCTCAAGCTGAACTATCTCTGTCGTGGCGGTCCCCACGTGGTCTCTCTGTAGCCGAGAGCTGGATTTGTATTTGTGCGTTAAGAGGCTATATGCTGTATCCATGGCAGCTCTGGTTCTAGCAGACGTGTACCTCCTCGACATGACAGAGATACAAGAGCTGTGATTTTTCAAATGGCGGTTGAGTTTGTTGAGAGGTAAAGTATTTCTTTTCCTACGTTTCGAGCCCCAAAAAACGGAGTCTTTTGGAAACGCTGCTGGACCCATTTCAGCTTGCAAACTACCGGGTTACGTTGCAGTCTGGTCGCGCAGAAACTTGAGACCTTTGGAAACGATGTCGGTCGCTCCCTGTTTGGGTCTCATCAGCTTCGACTACCAGTGGGGAAAGCAACATGGATAACGAAATACAAGCGTTACTGACCCTGTTGTCTTTGCTCTTCCTCATTCGTAGTATTTTGTTTGATTTTACGCGATCGTTTTAAATGAAAACGTAGTAGTGTGGACGTGGCCTAAGACGAAAGAAATTACACTACAAACCGCCTCCCTATACAATCATGGCTGTCGTCTCTTATTCCCTATATCACAAAGTAAATGTAAGAGTGTAAACACAGATACTGTGGGGAATGTGAAGCTCGACACAGCCTGATCATATACAACACATGTTTTCTAACAGAGGTGATGCCAACTGGTGAAATCCAACACTAGGCTATAAATCAAAACCTACACCACAGGTCCCTGCGTATTAACCCCTGATGTGGACTATAAATTCAGCTTATTGCTCAGCTGTGTGTGTAGGTTCTGAAACAACACCGTAACCCCCTGCATGTGCTATACTATAAATCCCCCACTTTACAGTACAAGAAAAAGTCTGCACGGCGCTTTAATGCCTCTTGGTTGCGGTTTCCTAGAATCTGCAGCCAAATGATTCTTGGAGAAACATTTTGTCCCAGTATCTGAAAAAACCAGCTTAGTTTTTTTTTTTGTTCAGTTGCTTATGGGAAATTAATTTATCTTCACAAAAGCTTTGCACCTGAAGGAATAGAGTCACAAAGGTGGAACCAGCTTTTACTGAGTCAGGTTAATGTTTGTTTGTTTTTGTCTTTTTGACTTGCTGTACAGGGCATTCGGTATTTCGTCGCCCCAGACAAAAGCCTTCTTGTGCCCTGTGCCCCCTGTTGTCTGAAATCCTTGCCCTGCCTGTTGTGGAGAACAAAGTACTTTATTACCAGAGGATTTCCTTGCTTTTTGGGGAAGCTTTAATCTGATTCAGTCCTGGCAGTAAATGGCTGCACCTTTTTGTAAGCTGAGAGAGAAGGCATCGGTCCTAATTAATTAATCATTGGGCTTATCTAGAGCCACTGCTGTTCCTGGAACCCAAGGTAGCAGAACCAGAGGCCTGGATCACATTGACATTCAACATGACCAAACTCCAGCTGAGCATTTCCAAAACTACCTGTGTGCAGAAATAGCCTCTTCATTTTCTGCCCTTTTCTCCGTGTGATCCTCACCCAGCAGCACCTGCTTATCATCTGTACAGGATGGACTCAGGGTGGTTGTGTTGTGCCACTTGTAGCGGAATTAAAGCAACTGAATATTTAGAGTATGGAAATGTAAATCCATGAGATTTGTTGAAGCGAATCAATGATCTCGTTGAGAGCAGCTCCCAGAGAGGAATTAAAGTCTAATCCTGACATTACCTGAACAATCCAAGGTACTTTTTTAAAGCACCTTGTGATTGCAGCTGAAATCAAGAGTCAGTTCATTGATATATTGATCAAAAGCACTTTTTATATTGATGAACGATGTCATTTTTCAATCCATATTGCCTCATTCCAGCTTCTTTTGTCTGTTTCATATCATTGTACATTGAATAGATTTGCGTTTAGGACTGTAAGTTGAACAAAATAAGTCATTTTAAGATGTTACCTTGAACTTTTCTACTATTTTCTGACATATTATAGACTAAATAAGTACCTGATAAATCAGAAAATTATAGATAATGATAATTATAGTTATATACTTTACCTGATGTGTAAATTTCTGGTAATTTTTTGATCATTTCCTGGATAGAACTCTTTCATTTGGCAGCACATATAGGTAAAATAGACGGTGTTTAATTGGTACACTTCCAATTAAATAATTCCAGTAAATTTATTTCTATAATCTTCTTTACGCTGCCATTTTGGACAGGTATCTCCGGCTGAACATGCAGAAATAACAACAATTAAACTTTACGAGGAGTAAAGTTTTCAATAACAAAAGGATAATGAATAAATACTTTTTAATGAGGCAAGTGTGTCAGGGAAACTACTGGAAATCAACAATTACTGTAAAACCCAACACAACTAAACTAAGATTAAACTGGAGAACTTTTTATTTTTATTAAATATTTTAAATTACGCAAAAGACCTTCCTGTTTCTGTTATCTACAGTGCTTCAAGCCCTTAACCATGGCAACCTGTCCAAGACTAATCTGATGTTAAAGTGTGTGAAATTGTTTTTGACCTGACCTGGCTCAGTTGAGGCTACATCTGTCAGTCCAGGAGGCAACAGCTGGATGACGGATGTGTTTCAGGTGTCACAGCAGCTGTGTTAGCTGTGTTAGCTGTGTTAGCTGTGTTAGCTCTACAGAGGGTGATACTGGCACAAAGAGGTCCAGTCTGCCACTCTCCAGCTGGCTGACAAACCCAGTCTGTCCCCATGGTGGGAAACTGACACCTTCTGACAACGTAGTACGAATAGATAGTGAAGTTCTTCTCCACTATCAGACACTCACTGAGGACATTTACCTGTACGACCAGCTGTGAAGATTGCCTCCATTTTGCATTTATCAAATTAATTATATCTTTAGTAGTTATCGTTATATGGTGCTGCAAATTCTCCTGAAAATCCTTAGTATCCATAACAACAAGCACCATCCGCTTTCCTGCAAATTGGGCAGCAAAAGTTATGACCAGCTCTTATTATCAAACAGAAAATGTATCTAGAGTCTCGAGTTTACCTTGGCAGGTGCTGTTTAACGTCTGTGAGGTTGGAAAATCGGTCCTCTCACACAGCCTTGTGTCAGCAGACTCTATCTCCTCCGTCCCTGAAATTTCTTCTTCTTTTCAGTAGAATTCGATGGTCTGAGCAAAAAAGGGCAAACAATCATGTGTAACTGCAGGCCGTTAGTCATAGTTCACACTTACTGAATGAGGTGTCGAGGCAGGAAGTCAACGTGCTGCTGATATTTTGACATTATCAAGTTTAAGTGAGAAAAATCCACCACATCATCACAGTGTCATATTGTATATTGATATAGATCAACAGTTTAAGTTGTTTTTCAAACCGTTTTCCTTTTGATTTACAACATTTTAAATTGAAATCGTTGGGTTCTGGACTTTTAGTTGTATTGGACCTTTCATTATTATCTGACATTTTGCAGACTGAATTGATAATGAAAATGATTGTTAATTGCAGCCCCTATTACATAGTTTAATAACAAATTAGAAGTTGTTGCTATTAGCCGTAATCTGCACCTGATCAGCTGATGGGTTTTGATCTACAAAGTGCACCTGTGAAGTTTGACCATAGAATGAGATAATAAAATGCTATTTAATTAATTAATTGGATGTATTGGATTATCCAGGATGCTAACGATATGCAAAAAAAAAAATCATATTGCGATTATTTTTTGGCAGGTTTCAGTTGGAATAGTTGTTTTCCATTTTCACTGAAAAAAATATTAAAATGACGATGATGTAATTGTTGTTGGTCTTGTACCAAACAAACATGTTCCCTTTACGTCTGGAGAATATGATTCGTAGGCCGAGGCACCACAACACTTATGGTGCTAACAGTGTTGTTGGAAATTGCACTTGGCACATATTGCGATTTATATTTGGATTAACTGTGCAGCCGTAATTTTGCCTTCGTTCTTTTCTTCCTCCCAGTCGTCCTCTGTTCGCTCATGAAGCTCATCACTCTCATTCGTCGCTGCACGGTGAAGAAAGCTCATTGTGTTTCTCCTCTTGTATTTTCAGTCTGTTTCGTCCCTCTCTCTCTCTCTCTCTCGTTTTGATTACTGGGTCGGGAGCCTCCAGCCTGTATTCATGCCGCTCCCTCTCTCTCTCTCTCTCCAGACCCCTTGTCTGTCTGCTGATGGGAGCTGGTCGCCCAGTTCCCTCAGCAGTGGGCAGCGAGCCCTCGCTAACAGGGCTGACGTGTCAGCGAGCCCCCCTGTCCTCTCCAGGGCTTTCAGCAGCAGCGGCTCACTCTCGGGGTCATTAGTGTGCAGATCACTGGGGAGCCCGGCCCAGGCTGCACTGGCATCCTGGTTAATTAGCATCGTTTCTAGCTCTGTGGTTTTTAAAAAGGAAAAAAAAAGGGGCAGCAAACCAAAAGGGTAGTCACACCTACACTTTGTTTTCTTTGTGTAAGTGCAGTCCACCCACTGACAAACAAACAAGTGCTCGTAGATGAAAGTCAAAACAGTAACTTGTTTATTGTGAGAAAAAACTTGCCACAACTTCTCAGCCTGGTTCTCCAGCTGGTGTTTTGAGAAGGTAGAGGACAGTGTCTTTTTACAGATGTTTCTCTTGTAAACAGCTGTTGGCTATGAGAGCGGAGAGACTGAACCCGAACAGCAAAGTACTGACCGTCCAGACGGATAAACAATGAGCTGAAACTCACTATAAAGCTCTGTAAAGCCGAGTGGAGCTGATTCAGCTGATGATTCTCTGCAGGTTCATCACTCCCACAGACTGTTTTCACATTGTCATTTCATGAATCATTATAAATAAATCCACTAAAACTGTTTTTAAATCTTCTGTTATTCACTTCAATTCAATAAAAAAACAAAAAAAACAATGACATGAGGAAACAACATCAGTGAAAAGAAAAAACAATCAACAATGGTGCAAAACAAAACCTGTAATATTCTAGTGAGAATGACAATAACAACATGTCAAGTGGAAATAAATAACTGAACACATAAAGTACTGACTATACACTGCTGCAATCCAGTAGAACAGTCCTATAATAAACAGAACCTCTTTTAAACTGACAGTGTTCAGCTGTTGCTTTGACTGCGGTGATGTTTCCTGCTCCTGGTGGTGCTGTGTTAGTTAGTCTGCAGTATTTCGAGGCCCACTCCATTTAAGTTTGAAAACAACAGCAGCAGCAGCAGCAGCGTCCATTAGGGAAGAAAGCGGAAAGCATCAGGAACGCAGAACAACGCTGTGAACCATATTCACAACAAGTCAAGAGATAGAAGCTCATCTGACTTGTGTTCTCTCTGATCTCGGTTTATGTATTTCGCAGTGGACGTGATCTGAGCATCTCTCTGAGGTCACGGCTCTGCGCTTGAGCCTCGAGGCTCGCCAGAGACCCCCAGCACCCTTCCATCTATATCGTCAGTGAACTTTGACCTCCACTGTCATGCTGTAAGAAAAGCCGAAGGGGAGGTGGGGCATCTGGGTCGCGGCAGAGCTGGTGCTTGCTCTCTCCCGCTCTCCCGCTCTCTCTCTGGAGTCTTTGAGACTGAAACCTTTATTTTCAGATTCCACGTGCCAGTTTATAAAAGCCTGGTGAATGTTGAGGAATCTGAGATGTACTGACCTTGCAGTCCAAATTAACACTGAAGGAAGCTGTTCATTCTCCACATTGCACATGTTGTTTGTGTGGTCAGTTTTTTTTGTTTTTTTTTTCCCCTCCAGAGCCGTTCTTTCAATTAGCTTTTAAATCTGTAGTTCAGGTTGGAGTAAGAAATGTTTGGACCGCTAATCATTAGCTGTTTCTAAGAAAAGATACAGAGAATATCCCATTGCATGCACAAATAATACTTTGTCTACGGCCACAAGTAACAATTATTTTCATATTTCCACTATTAAGTAAAGTTCTGATTATTTTCTCAATTAATGAGTGAATCGTTTTGTTTATAAAATGTCAAAAAACTCACTGTTGGTCAGACACAACAAGAGAGAAACCCATCAACAACAACAACAACAACAATAAACTGCAGGGGACAGATACAGAATAGAAAAGTGTGGCCCAAAAAGGCCAGAGAATGAAATGTGTTTTTAGGTTTAAAAACAGAGATGGAGGCAGCACATCCAATATCTTAACAGTAAATGGCTCCACAATCATGAGGCAGCAACTGCAAAAGCTCCGTAACCTGTTTAGTCGTAGTCGTGACCGTGGGACAGACGAGAAAGATTTGTTGTCGGATCTAAGACCTTGGAGCTGAGTGCCAGTGAATAAGGTCTGTGATGGAAGACGGGGACGGACCATTAAGAGCCCTGAAAGCAATCAGGACCATCTGCAGGCGGGTTAATGGAGACTGGGGAAGGGATAAATACAGGGGGATGAAATAGTTTGGAAATGGGTCTTAACTGATAAAACAGAGACAGAGATCAGAACCGAAGACGACAACCCAGCATGTGACTTTCTGGACTCGGACGGACCGAAGATAATTTACTTCAGTTCTGATGCTGTTCATCTGAGGGAAATGATCAGTACTGTTGTGTACTGAATGAGGGCTCGGAAAACCGTAAAAGAGTTGTAGTAATATTGGAAGTGGCAGCCATGTTGTCTTGTTGACATTTCACTCCAGGGGACGGCGTCGTGGCAGGAAGTCAGACTGCAGCGGATATTTTTCAAATTACATTATTATTATCAAGTTTAAATAAGAAAAATCTACCTTCTGACATTTTATACACTACACAATGAATTGATTAATTGACAAAAAATAATGAGCCATTTAATTGATAATGAAATGATTACTAGTTGCAGCCCTAATTATACAGCTTAATAACTAATTTCTTGATTTACGAAGTGCACCTGTGAAGTTTAATCACCGTACGAGTTCATAAAATAATCAGTTACTAAAGATAGGACCAAAGATAATTTACTTCAGTTCTGTTCCTGTCAAGCTGAAGGAAATTATTTGCCATCCAACTTTGAATGTCAAAGAAAATCCAGGAGATTGATTTAGATTTTAGTTGGAGAAACGGCTGTGAATCATGTCGCAATATATAATATAATATCATAAACTGTGAAAGGTATTCATTTTCTCTTTGGTCCCAAATGACAAGAGAAATAAGAAATTCTGTTAAACTCATTTAGTTTCAGTTGAATATGAAGCTACATGTGATAAAGATCAGACGTTTTCTAATCAATGTGATCGGTCTGAACCGCACAGATGTGTTCTGTAAAATCAGATCATGTGGCGCCCAGACAGCACATGACGTGACGGGGGTTTTTACATTTAAAAATGAGAATATCACTGACCTCGGACAGCTGTGGTAGTTTCTGGTGAAAGAAGAGATGCATCATGGGAAAGAACAAGAGTCTCTTCCCACAACCAAGATGTTGTGGGAAGAGGGGGGGAAAGTGTTGCAGCTAAACGAGTTTCATTGATCGGTTTTATTTGTTTTTATTCCCAGGATATAACACTCAGCAGTGAATAGGACTGTGACTCATTTTAGGTTTCAAAATAAAAGTAGAAAGTTAAAAAAAAAACACATCACCTTGTGTTTAAATTTAAAGTATTTAGCTGACACCGGAGAATCCTGCTTTACTCAATAACCTGGTTAATTATCAACGGCTGTGTGAAATATGTAAAATACACCACTCATAAAGAAATGTTTCTCTCTCACCTCTGTTGCATTTTAAAGCTGAATTATGAAATGAATGAATTACAGTTGAACACTGTCTCAAACTGGACGGGCTTCGAGCCGTTACACATGGAACTAGAAATCGCCTCCTCGTGGTCGTATCCCTCCGCCACTCAGACTAGTTCCAGGTTACATCCCTGTTTATCCAGAGTCACAGAAAATATTCACCATTTGTGTGAAATTTCGTCATAACTGCTGAGTGAAGTCTTGAGTGATGGGTGTTCAGGTGAATGTTTGTGCCAAAATTTGAAGGGATTCCCTTTTAGGAGTTCTGGAGATATCGCGTTCACAGGGCGAAAATCATGTTTTGTGAGGTCATCGTGACTTTGACCCTTGACCTTTAGCCTTTAGCCACCAAAATCTAATCAGTTTGACCTCGTCCCTGCAAGGCGTTACTGAGATATCGTGTCCACGGAGTCGGATTCATGATGAAGAAACATCCAGTTCCACATAATGTAATTTAACTATCGCACTGACGAGTTTCTCCGGTGTCATTAATGGTTGATGAGAATTAAATTAAATTAAATTGCTCTGGGACGGAGGAGCATTCACAGAAAGTCTGAGAGCCGATGATTAAACCTCTCTCCCTCTCTCTCTCTCTTCTTTGCTTCAGGTGAGGTGAAGATGGTGGACCGGCTTGCGAACAGCGAGGCCAATTCCAAGCGGATCGCGGTGGTGGAGGGCTGCTTTGGGGCGGCGGGCCAGCCGCTGGCCATCCCGGGCCGCGTGCTGATCGGCGAGGGCGTCCTCACCAAACTCTGCCGCAAGAAGCCGAAGGCGCGGCAGTTCTTCCTCTTCAACGACATCCTGGTCTACGGCAACATCGTCATTCAGAAGAAGAAGTACAACAAGCAGCACATCATCCCGCTGGAGAGCGTCACCATCGACACGGTGCCGGACGAGGGCGACTTGCGCAACGGCTGGCTCATCAAGACGCCCACCAAGTCCTTCGCCGTCTACGCCGCCACCGCCACCGAGAAGTCGGAGTGGATGAACCACATAGGGAAATGTGTGGGAGACTTGCTACAGAAAAGCGGCAAGGCTCCCACCGGAGAGCACGCCGCCGTCTGGGTGCCCGACTCGGAGGCGGCGGTGTGCATGCGCTGCCAGAAGGTGAAGTTCACGCCCGTGAGCCGCCGCCACCACTGCAGGAAGTGTGGCTTCGTGGTGTGCGGGCCATGCTCGGAGAAGAAGTACCTCCTGCCCAGCCAGTCGTCCAAACCCGTCCGAGTCTGCGAATACTGCTACGTGCAGCTGACGTCGGGGAGCCTCGCGCCGCGGTCAGACTCCATCAGCCGGCCGGGGTCAAAGTTCAACAACCTGTCGGACGACGAGGACGAAGACGACAGCAGTGACTGAGGAACGAACCGTTCCTCCCGGCGGCCTGTCCCGTCCCCTCGCCGAGGAGGAAACCGCTCTGATTCTTCCTCGTTTCTTTCTCCTCCCTGATCGTCGAATCGCGCTCAAGGATTAATTCATGAATTCAGCCGGAGTCTCGTCTACAAACCAAATAATTTTATTTCCTCCTCTGATTCCAGCAGGGATAAACACGGTGATTAATCAATGAAATGTGGAATGAACAGGTGACCGGCAGAACTGTGAGGGAAAAGTCTGCTCATCGCCTCCACTCTGCTCAGTCCGCCCTCCTCTCTTGACTCTTAATTAGGCAGCAATTAGTCACTACAGAACACAATGGTGCTAATGAGAAGCTTCCCTCCCCCCTCTCCTCCTCTTAAGTTAATTTCATCCTCGTCAATTCCCCCCCCCAAGACTCATTTATTCTCATTATTTTTAATTTTCTGTCCATGAACTACACGAGGTGACTGCTCTTAATTTCTGCAGGGAAAAAGCAAATGTTTGGGCTCTAACCTTTTTATCTCCTCTATCCTTCAGGTTTTTCTACCAAACGTGGGGCTTTTTTTTCTCACACAAGTTTGGTGTTTAGTTTTGTTTTGGGTTTTTTTTTTTTTTTTTTTTTCTGCTCGATTTTCCAGCAAAATGTAAAAGCTGAAGCAAAGATCCCTTTTCAAAATAACAAAATGTAGATTTTACGCTTTTCTAGTCGACTTAATCTAGTTGCTTCTGACAAATCAGCGAAAGCTCGTCTCACAGCGAGTGTGTTTGTCTCTCAGTGGCTGCCCCCCCCTCCCAAAAAAAAAACAAAACAACTAACTCTACCTTCTGCCTATAATGTCACGTAGTGCCTTATTTTAAAAAAAAAATAAAAAAAATTGAGGTCAGCCTCCAGTAAGAAGGTTGTTTGCTAATGAATCCAGGCTGCAGAAACAGGCGTTTCATGAAAGGTTGGCTCTGAAGCACATTACACAGGATGGAGATATTGTTTGTTTTTGGGTTTGTTTTTTTTGTTTTTTTTTTTTAAATGCGTGAGCGTGCAGCAAGAGGGAGAGCAGGGATATTACCAACCTTTTCCTCTTCTTCCAGAAACTACAGAAAACCAGAAACTACACTTAAACCAGGCGTCAATCACTGGTACTGAATAATAATGTGAGTTGTTGAAGACCTGGTGCTGGCTTTGAGATTGAGCTGCTAAAAGGTGTTTTGTTTTTTTTTGTTTTTGTTTTTTCGCCACTACAGGAATTTAACAACCTGTAATCTGGAGCCTCCAATGAACAGAACCTGGTTCTAGTTCCTGTCTTGTTTCCACTGGATATGTGTCGTTCGGTCGGCTGAGTGCAGGTCGGACTCTTTCTGCTTTGTAATGTCAAATCAGGGAGGTGAAGCTGAAGAATCTGGTGCAGAACAGACTGAAAATCAAATACAGTAACGTAGAGTTTGCTGCCAAAGTCGATATGTAAACATGTAAACATCTCTGCCGACCTTTATGGGTGACTGGACCTCATAGAGGAGCCAGCGCACATATTTTCCAAAGGTCAACAATGTGTTGTATGGACCTTTTGTGTCGAGCCAGTTTAATGCAGCTCCAGTTAGAAATAGAGATCAGGAGGGGATAAAGTTAAGTTTGCACATGAAAGTATAGAAAGAAATAGAAGTAATGCACACTGTACAAGTATGGTGGGAAAACTACACCCATATAAACAGCAACAGGCTGCCTCCATCATGACAGGTGCAGTACTAATATACCAACACTACAAAAACATTACAAGGAGCTGTAGTTAAAACAGTAACGTGTGCACCTCAACAAGCGGTCAGTTCACAGTCATGGACTCTTTTTGCAGAGAGACCAGCTAAAAACACAAGTCCTGCTCTGTTAATCTCAGTGTTTGCCGCGTTGCAACATCAACTCAGAAACCGGTGGAAACAAAAGCAGAACAGTTACAGGTCGTTAACTTCCTGCAGTTGGAACGGGCTTCGATGTCGTTGGGTGGATGAGGAGTTTGAGGCTGGACGTGAGCAGAGAGGTGATATGAATATAATCTAGAGTAGAGAGCAGCAGTGAGGGTGATTGTGTCGAGTGAATGAATGAAATGCAATAACGAATCATTGATAATGAGTGGAAGCGTTGGGGCCTGCGTTGTGTTTTCTTTAGCAATCGCGCGATCGTGCTGTTGCATCACAGTCTGTGTAATTCCTCCTTAAGCTGAAGTGGATATACTGGACTGAACCAGGAAGTCGGCGTCGCTGACTCCTCCCTGTGCTCAGGTCAGAGGGTCGCGCCGTGTTGCGAAACAAACGCAGTCGTCGTTTAACCTCCTTCCTTCCTTGTGTCCTCTCTTCCTTCCTTCCTTTTTTTTTTCACTACCCCCACTTTCCTTTTGAAAAAGCACAGTCTACTGATCATGTGACATTTGTGTGTGTGTGTGTTTGTGTGTGTGTGGGCGTGCGTGACCCGGATCATGTGATCAGCCGCTGAAAAACCGGGAATCGAAAGAGGCCTCTGATGAGCTACCTGCAGGATCCAGCTGCAGCTTGTCTCACAGATGTTCATGTCATCAGGTTTAGGAGTTTCTCTTCCCACTGACTCCTCTGAAGAGTTTGGTTCCTTTTTAAACAACCACAGGCAGGAGTGACTCATCTCACACTCAGAGACAGAGAGAAAAAAAACCCACCTGACCTACATTACTGCTGTTCCAAAAATGTGGTTACAGTCTTAAAAGTCAGCATGGATAACCATAGCAGCCAGAAACTTTTAATAGAGTAGAAATTATTCGTTATTTTTCATTTCAAGTCGTCACCCTGGACTTTCCTCACGGTCTCCAGACGTCTTCACAGCTGCACTCAGGTTTCCTAGTGTCTCAGACCAGGTGTAGAAACTACTGGGACTGTCGACCCCACGGCCGAGCGCATAACACATGGGCGTAATGACCCCTGAGCCCCCCCCCCCTGTATTTCCTGGAGAGACACATTCAAATAAAAGAAATAATTAAAGGGAAACACACACTCGCGACGTCTTGGCTTAAACCAGATGGTCCGAACACACCGCCGTCTCAACATGGACGCACAGAAACACGCCGCTCCTGCACAGCACAGCTCGACAGCAGTCGTCAAATGACATCTACAATGACTGTGTGTTAATATCACGGTTGTGTCTCAAATCACTCCCTAATCACTATATAGTGCACTTTACTTCCTGTCGTGCTTTTTATACGGCCTCAAAAACTCCCACAGTTGTTTTTTTTTGGGGGGGGGGGGGGGGTTGTGGCACAAAATCAAAATTGTTTCCATTTGCTTTCCTCTGGACACTGAGTGAGTAATTGTGTGTTATCTAGTTGGTACGGAGGTGATTTGGGTCACAGCTCTGGACTCGGTGCGGACGGAGGCGTTGATTAGATCTGAAGTGAATCTGTTCCGAAACTCCTTCAGCGCAGACGGCCCTGTCGCACCCGGCTGGATCTGAGGCGCACTCTCAGTCGGCTGTGGTGATGATGATGATGATGATGATGATGAGGAGGACGAGGACGTTGTGTGTCCCCATCATCATCATCATCGTCGTCGTCGTCGTCGCCTCAGTGGAAGAATGTGTTTTTCCAGGCGGGTGGAGAGAGTCGAGCTGTGATGGAGCCTGTGTTCAGGTTTCTCTTTTTATCTGGAAATCTAATGACTGCAGCTCAGGTTAGCGTGGAGGTGTGTTTATTTTATTTTATTTTATTTTTTATTTTTGGAACGAAACTCTTCAGAGGAGAATTTTAGTGGAAACAGGAAGTGAGGAAATTTTTTTTTACTGCTTCTTTACCTGAGATGAAACAGGGACGACGTGTGTGTGAGTGTTATCTTGACTTTAACCAGTCGGGGCATTATCACTCCACACAGTCACTAATTAGCATTATTAGCATTTTTGACGAGGTTGTAGTGACGAGTCTGAACTGCAGCAGAAAGGGATCTTTTTTTTTTTTTTTTAATGTCTTTTTATTTCTTTAGATTTACGTTGCTGTTAATGTTCATGTTACTGCAATAAAAGCAACATAAGTGATTGGAGAAATTAACAGAGTATTGATCACTAACCAGCTGTCCTTTATACTCACTGTGGCCGAGGTGCTGGCGGCGGCGGCGGCACGGAGCCCGGCCTCAGGTTTGCTGTGGATTGCACTTAACAAAGTCGGCACATGGACTCTGATCGAGGTCGAGTCGTGACTTCGTACTGTCGGATCCACGGATGTGTTAAAATGAATCTTTTAATCCTTTTTATTTTTTTTTTTTTTTTTTTTTGTACATTTGTACAGATTTGTTATGGGTTGTTATGTTTTTGTTTTTTTTTCTTTTTGTTGTACAGTTCTGATCAATTCTGAAATGACGCTGTGCTCAGCTCTCCTCCTCCTCCTCCTCTTCCTCTTCCTCCCACTCCATTTTCACACAGAGCACCATTTTAACAGAACAGGTGGAAATTCAGCATCAGGTTGAATCCTGAGCTCAGCAAGAAACATCTGTGTTTAACCACCTATGTATTTGAACTGTGCCGCTTCCTCAGGGAGGTCAGAGGTCAGCAGCAGCAGCAGCTGGAGGGGTTGAAGATATTTCAGCAGGGTCAGAAGCTTGAACTCTGCTCCTCCAGATTCAGTGTGTTTACATGCGCTTTAGTAACCAGGTTACAGTCAGCTGATCTCTCAAACATCATGTCAACCTGATTTACATGTTTGCACAGGACAACATCTGCAGGCAGCAGCTGGATAAACGAGACAAAACCAGGCGACATGTAGATTTTAAAACAACTGCATGTTGCTTCTAAATTTGTTGGTTTCCACCATCGACCTCAGACATGGTGATATCGTGAGGAGAAGCTTAACGGCTCATTCTGCTCTGACGCTGACAAACCAAAATAAAGCAGTTCAAATAAGTAAATAATCCTTTCAAAATAAAGTTAATGGCAGAGCAGAAATCTGATTACACATCTCCTGTGTGTAAACTTTTGTACATTAATTCTGTGTGTGTGTGTGTGTGTGTGTGTGTGTGTGTGTGTGTGTGTGTGTGTAACCTGGTTGCTGAACACACTGTTTGTCTCCTCACAGCTGAGTGATCCTGCTGAAAACACTACAAACCCTCCAGATGTTTGTCTGCTCGACAAACACAAACCGAACCTGAACCTCACACGCTGCTGCTGCTGTCAGAGGCGGCTTTTCAATGTCGGCGTCCAGCTGTTTGTGTGTTCACGCTGCGAGTTTGACGAAGCCTTTTGATTTTCATCTTTTTAACGGCAAAGCTTTGATTGAGTGTGCGACACATGCAGACACATTGTATTGGTGACGGCTTTGATTTTCGTTGTTTGTTTTGATAGCCGGGCGACAAAACAGGTGCTGATAAGGTCACATTAATAAACAGAGACAGAGAAGGAGGAGAAGGTTCAACCCTTCAACCTCAGAGCCGAAGTCATTTAACTTCTTCAAACATCACTTTATTTCTGTTATCTTTACAATAAGTTTGTCTCCTGCTGCGTTCAGTCAATCCCTGTCAACTCCCAGTCTGAAGATGAAGTGACATTTACCAGGTGGTAAATACTCATGAACTCACGGAGAGAAAAGAAACAGGCTGTAAATAACAAACGTTCACTGATGTAAACAGCTGTTTGGAGCGTCTGCGTGACGTGAATTTTCTTCTTTCTGAGCCGGAGACGGGGGAAAGTTTGTGGAGGAGACGTTTGCAGTCGTGCGGGTTGTTGTAAGTCGACTCATTTCAAACACTAAGTTTTTACAGCCTCTACTGCAGCTTCTGCGTCAGCTGACCCCGACAGGACCGAGGTGTCACGTGCTGCTGGTTGGTTGCAGTAAAATAATCCCTCTGCATCTGAACGTGAACACAAGTTATAATCAGACTGATTATCAGGCTTTTATCTGTCAGTTTAACCTCTGATGCCTGAAGCCTTGTTGTTGTTTCAGATGAATTTTCCTGCTGATAAATGTTCAAACTTCACGAGTTGACAAGGATCGCCTGAACTAAACCTGCAACTAACGATTGATTACTTCATTAACTGACGATGAAAACAATCAACAGTTGCCCAGAGGAAAAGGTGATGCTTTTAAGTGTCTGATGAACAGTCCAAAACCCAAAGAGATTCAATTTACATATAAAGCAGGGAAAACGGCAATTAGTCCAAATTATACTCGCATGAAAAACAGTAAATGACCTGATGATAATTCGACTTGGACTGAAATATATTTGAATAAATTTGGTGGTTTGGAGTCTGTGTGCAGCAGGAAGTCTGTTATCAAAACAATCTGATGATTGGCAAACTAGTGGGTCAACTAATCGTTTCAGCTGGACCCTGAACGCATCATGAACTGCGTCAGTAGAAACATGGAGCAGATTCTCGTGGTGTCTCTCTTTACCACGGTGTGAACACACAGCAGCTCCAGGACTCTGATCACTGATCTCCAGAGGTGACGCACCGTCATCGTCTTCATCATCATCATCATCATCATCATCAGTAGTGAGGAGGCGACCTGGGACAGCTGAGAGAGAGAGGTCGTTGTGTTTAGTTGCTGAGCTGCTCACTTCCTGTCTCATGGATTTTTAATGTTCTCGCTCTTTAAATGAAGGCGGCAGTTTGGTGTTTTTCTTTTCTTTTTTCCTAGTTTTTTTTCTTTGGATGTTTTAATTGTTTTAAATGCTTCTAAAAAAAAAAAAAAAAAAGGGCTTCAATCAGAATGTAACCCAGCATATCATTGTTCAATACTAATTCCTTCAGAAATCTTTAAGTATATATTATATATAAATAATGTATTGCTTAAAGTCCGTCTTGTGTTGTCTTCATTCTTTCATCAGAGTAAAAACCTGTTCAAAACAACTATTAAATGTATTATTATTATAATAATAATAATAATAATTATAGCAATTAGAAACTGGAGAAAGTAGATCATTTCATCATTAAAGACAGTTTTGTTAAAATAGAAAAACACTTTACAGTTTCTCAACAAAGTAGCTTAGAACATTTTAATCATTACTTCGAGTCATTATTTATACTTCGAGTATTTCCATTTTCTGATACTTAATACTTCCACTCCACTAAATTATAATGTTTCATAAATTGTTAGTGTCTTTCACTGCACTACATTTTACACTAAAATTACTATATATATCTGCTGTAGGTTTTATAATTAATCCCATTGTGGTTCAATGTAGAAACTATTCATGGTCATTTTCTTTCTTTCTTTCTGTCTCTTTCTCTTTTTCTTTCTTTATTCTGATACTGAAATTAACTTGACCAACTTTAACAAGATAATTTTTCACATTAAAGCATCAGTTATAACAGATGTTATGATGTATAATAGTAAGTCACTCAAAGCAGTGGCTACAAATACATTTACTTGAAGCCACTACTTGATAAGGATCTACATACATATATATATATATATACACGTGTGTGTGATATATAAAATATGAAGTATGATTAGAAACAGGAAGATGCTGGTGTTCTTCCACAGACTCAGATCAGAGCTGTGACTGAGAATTGAAAAGCTGAAATTAACTTGTGAATAAAAAAATAAAAGTTCACACACCAACAGGAAACGAGGCCGGCGTCACCTGAGCAACGTGAGCTGGATCTGCTCTGGTTCATTGGACTGTGATTAAAGAGAAACTGCTGCTGCTGTGAGAACCTTCATTTTCCGGGAAATTAATCAAATAAAAAAATAAATAAAAAAGTTGAATTAAATCAGCACATTCAGAAATGAGAAGGGGATCAGAGACAGGAAACAGGCGATTTCTTTTTTAAACAGATAAAACACACTGATGAATGACTGCCAAAATAAAATGTGACAGTGAAAATAAAAGCGTGAATGATGGATGTTCGGCTGCTGCTGCTCGTGGCAGAGAGAATGAGGATTCATCAGTTTATCTTTCATATTCAGATCCACATGTTCAGCATCTGGAAGCAGAGTACAGTGGTGCTGGTGATCAGGTTCTCAGGTTTTACCTGGAGCTTTAAATCAGGTTCATAACAAAGGAAAACTGAAGAAGTTTCAATCCAAGTGTTTCTGATTCATATAAACCAACGTCTCAGCAGGAGCCAATCAGCTGCTCTACATGAGCAATCAGTCCCTTATCAGTCGTTTACATCAGAGCATCAATATTCACAGAGCAACTCCAAGAGGGAGATAATGTATTTTTCATCAGACGCTGTGAAGACACATGATAAAGAATAAAGGATCAGAACAAATCCCAGATGGAGCGAAGACATCACAAAGGTCTTCAATATTAATTGTATGTTAATTAGATACGGTGTCACGGGGAATCAGATGGACGCTATCACCGCCGGACACTTCAGCCATCTTGGCCCTGAATGAAAGGAGAATATCACAGTATTTCTCAGTCACATCAGAAACATCTTTATCACGACGGTTCATCATTGCATAGTTCCACGTTTCTCATTTTTGCTTTGCAGTTATATTTAATGTGAATTTACAGATACAGTTGTTTTTCCAACTGCTTTCACACATTTTCTAGACTAGGTCTCATTTTGTTTCAAATCCACAAATTGCACACAAAATGCAAAGTGCCACAAATCTGCTGCAAAATGAAACACTGCATTGAAAACATCTGAATAATCTAATAGTCGCATCAAATGCCAAACAGCATGTTCTTCTGTTTTCCATATAGGCTTGTATATACGTTGTCATACAGTGTTGTAAAGTGACGGGACAGTGATCTGCTGAGAGGTTGAAATGTTGAAACAGATCATGGTTATTTTTCCAGCATGTAACTGTAACATAATGTTGTAACTGCAGTTTGTGTCTGAACAGTTTTACTCTTCTCTTTTTCTAAAGTCAGTCAGGTTTTTACCAAAACATCAAAAGATTTGGCGTCTGCAGATTGAAGCTCTGGTGAAAAGGTTTAATTCATCGAGTCATTTTCTTTTCTTTCTCTCATGATGGTTCATCTCAGAGGGATTACCCATGAAGTTATATAATGATGCCTTTAAGTGGGTCATTAATACCGTTAAAATACTTTCTAATTATTGTGCAGATTCATATTTTAAAAACTTGTGATGATAACCTCAGTTAATATTTTATTATTTCTGACACTTTTACTGCTTTAAGTTCATTTTATTAGTGGTTTAAAGAGTTTTTATCTTCTCTGGGATGATGTAGTCCAGATGTGACAAGATTAAATGTAGTGCTTATGGATCTGGGCCTGGTAAAAAATAAAAAAAACAGTAAAATTGTAATTTTTTGAGTTATCATGAATAAAACTGTAAAAAAAACAAACAAACAAACAAAAAAAAACCAGAATTTACAAAAAATATGTGATGAACTTTTAAAATGCGACACGTGATTGAAGATGATGGCGGTTTTGAGCACAAACAACAGGAGAAAGTGTAGTTGAAGTTTCCCTGAGCTGTTGGATCACACTCACCCCGGTCCACAGGGGGCGCTGCAGCACAGAGCCGGCGTCAGGCTGAGCTGCCGTCTGACGGCGGGAACTAATGAACCGGAGCAGGAACGAGCTGCAGACTTAAAACTGTTCAATGAAGAAACATACAAGCTGTGATGATGATGATGATGATGATGATGATAAAGGTGAAGATTTTAAAGATTCACTGTGAATCTGGAGCCGACGGTGATGACGTAAACAGCTGCGCCAGTCAACACACCTGTTCCACCAGGTGAGTTCCGCACAGCGACCTGGTCACAGGTAAAAACGCGGGTAAGATCAGACAGTTATCCGTGATGGTGGTCCGTCCGATCCGTCAGATCGATGGTTTGCTGATCGATAATCTGTGTTTGAATGAAAATCAGATACTTTATCAGGATTAATCAATTAAAAAAATCATCACTATATCGATCCAGTCAGTGGTGGAAAGTAACTATTAGTCTGAGCTCCTTGTATTTTACTTGTTTTCATTTCCTGCTGCTTTATTTAAAGGGAAATATCAAACTTTTTACTCCACTACTTTTTAATTTTCTATTCATCATATGAAATGTGATTAAAAAAACAATCAATTCAGTATCAATAAAGGATAAAGTTTCCAATCATAAACCAATTAGTAATAAATATTCACTGAGGTTTAAACGGATCAGTTTCCTACCTGTATGATAAAGTGTGACTAAGTGTTTTAACAAGAAGAAATGATCATGTGGTTTCATGAGTCTTTATCTTCTCTGAGATTCATCTGGTCCAGATTTTAATAATAATGATATAATATATTTTAATGATAATGATAATAATAATGATAATTGTAAAACAATAAGATTTTACAAGAAAAACTAGAATTCCCGCCTCGTGCCTCATGTGTATCCCTCCGCAAACCGGTCGAGCTTACAGTGCTGAATAATGTGTTTTTGCAGAACATTGTGATGTCACAGTGAAGTTGACCTTTGACCTTTTGGATATAAAATGTTCATCACTTCATCCTTACAGACATTTGAGTTAAACTGTGTCAGAATTAGAGAACGAACTGTTGAGTTGTGGCCAAAAATGTGTTTGTGTTGTTTTTTTTTGTGAGGTCACAGTGACATTTAACTTTTGACCTTTGACCTTTGACCACCAAATTCTAATCAGTTCATCTCTGAGTCCAAGTGAATGTTTGTGTGTGTGTGTGTGTGTGTGGGGGGGGGGGGGTTACAGGTGCGTCAGATGTTTGTAGTGAGTGAAAAGGTTCATGTTTTCTGACTTGTAGTGGAGCAGAGAATAGAAACAATAAAAACTGTTCAGTTCATGATTATTTCCTATATCAGTTAATCTGGTGGTTATTTATATTATTAATCTTTTGACTATTAAATGGGTAAAATAGTGAAAATAACGTCCCAGAGTGGAAGACGACGTCTTTAAACGTCTCGTTTTGTCCAAAACACAAAGTTCATAATCAGATCTGACGAGGAAAAGCATCAAAAGTTTCACATTCTTTCATTAAGTTTGTTTAGAAATAAACTCAAACACTTAATAAAACATCAAAATAGTTGCAGAATAATTGTCTTTCAACCGACTAATTGATCAATTGTCATTTCAGCTCTTAATTCTTACACCGTTGGATATTTTAATCTGTAACAAATGATCGTACTTTATAAGATTTATAAACTCTTAATTAAAGCTGTCAGATGTTTGATGTGAGTGGAGTTCATGTGTAGAGTAACGTACGTCATGCGGGCGCGATGCTGTTGAAGCAGGATCTGTGGAGTGAAATGTAAATGTGGGTTTTGTGTGAATGAGGACGGAGGATGTTGATCAGAAGAATCAGGTGTCCGGAAGTTTCCCGCCTCTCTCTCCTGACTCAGAAACAGAAACACTTCCTGCTCCGCCGTCTCCCTCTCTCCGGTTCTTCAGCTTTAAAGTTGACCCTGCCTGCACCTTCGCTGTGAGCGACAGGTAATCAGAGCGGCCGGCGGCCATTAGTCAGCTGATAATGGAGGATAATGGCCGTAATCACGCCGGTTGTTTTAAGAGGTGACTAATCCCACATCACAGCGCTGCAGGACGACGACGCTCGGGTCAAACCGCGGCCGCTGGTTCTGATTACAGTCTGACGTTTTTCACACGACACATCCTGTAGTTTCTGACCAACGTGTGGTCAGACGTCTGATGGACTGATGGACTGTTCGTTCAAATTAATCCGCAATTAAAGCTCATTGTCATTATGGATTATGATTAGTAAGTTGACGATGTATCAGCCTGGTTGATTTCTCAGTGTGACTCCAGCGAAATCCTCAAGTGTCTGAGTCCCTGCAGCTCACATCCAGTTTCACTCTCTGCTCGGCTCTATTGATTCTTCTTCTTCTCAGTTAATGGTTCTTTTTATAAAACGACAGGAAGAAGTGAAAGAAAATCCCAGAGTCCAAGGTGAAATCTGCTCTTTGTTTTTGTTTTTTTATGTGACCAATAGAAAATCAGCAAATCTTCACATTTTATCAACTGGAACCTTCAGATGTTTTGACTTTTTTTCACTTGATAAATTTCTTAATCTGTTTTCAGAATTGTTCCTTTTGATGAATCCTTTCAGTCTGAGTGGAACAATAATAATAATAATAATGATAAACTGTATTAATAGCGCACTCACATTAGAGATGTCGCTCAAAGTCCTTTACAATAAGAAAAAAAATCAAATAGTACAATAAAGTAAAGGCGGATTAAAGGACAGTGAGATTAAAGAAAAGAAAGACAGAAGATGATGAAATATGTAAATGAAAATAAAAACAGTAATAATAAACCAAAGCGAAATACGAGAGGATTAATTAAAAGTTAAATAAGTTCCCTGAGCGCCTGTAATAGCTCTGACAGGTTTTCCAGAGTTACAAAAACGCTGCACTGTCTATTTTCTGACTGTGTATTTAGAAGTCTGGAGGATTATAAAACCAGAGGGAATCTGCAGTTAAAAGGACGTTAAAATCTTTTGTAAAAGTCACGGGGAGCCGGTGGAGCGAAGCCAAACGCAGAGTTATCTGATCTCGTCCTCGTTGTAGTTACGAGTCAAACAGCAGCACGTCAGCAGTCGATCGCCTGGCGGCTTCAGAGGAGCAGTGGAAAGATCACTGTGCAATAATCTGATCTGCTTGGAATAAAAGCATCAATACGTTAGCTGTTCTGGACAAATCTTATCTCGCAATTACAAGAAAAGATCTCGTACTTACGAGACCTGTGTTCTTTAATTAACAAGGAGAAAAACGAATAATAGAAATGACACCAAACCAAAATAACGACCTGTTTTTCACACTGTGTTCCACCTGATGTTCGGTGCTCATGGACACTGTGAGTTGTTGATTTAAAACAGCAGAATGACTTCGGCTGTGCTCAGTGCGTCCTGCCGGGGCGATGCGGTGGATGGTGTGTCCTCAGGTAGATCCGGCCGCGGCTCGTTACTGATTCATCACGTTAAAACATCCACAATCGATGTTTCTGCTGCGACGTCTGATTAACAGTTCGATAGAGAAAATGGTTCAGGTCACAGCTCTGATAAATATGTTGTAACGTTCCTCATGAGATCGTAAAACATTGATTCAGTACTTTATGATCCATCGACATTCAGCCGAGGTTTGGATCTTTACACTGTTTAAATACCTGGGAGAAATCCTGACACCTGAAGAGACTGATGTCCTATTAAAGTCTCCAGTTCAAGGTCTTCACTCTCTCGGGCTCCACAGACATGGACAGATTGTTTTGTAGTTGTATTGATCGGGGGCTGGAGCTTAAATGGGAAAAATTGCAAAGAGAGAAAACAAACTTTTATTTTTTTATTTAGTAAGTTTAGCAGATTAAACTCAGAGCTACAATTTAGCTGTGAATGGGAGAGTGAACAGATAATTGTCTTTGTTCTGATGAATGAATCAGTGACGAGCTGCTGCTGCGTCGACACACGTGAAATACACACACTGTAAACACTTCTAACACTGTGGCTCTTGTTTGAGCTGAATACATGATGATTGGACCAAGAGGGACACCGTACCTGAAGCTGCAACTTCACCGCCTGATCTGGATTATGATCTGGATCCATATTACTATCTGGATCTGCACCAAACTGCACAAACTCATAGATCTCAACGCCGTAAATATAAATAAATAAATGAATAATTGAATTGATAAATTGATAAATGAAAAATGTCTCTCGTCGAAATGTTCAGGAAAATGATAAAAAACATTCCTGGATCTGCACCAAAGTGTTAATGGCTTCGTCATTGGTTCCTCCTCCATCCCTCCATCAAATTTGGTGCAAATCGGTTCAGTACTTTTGTGTTTAATCCTGCAGACAAACAACAAACAACAAACAAACAAACAACAAACAACAAACAAACAAACAAACTAGAAGATTACAAACCTCCACCAGCGTCAAACAGTCCGACAAACGTCTGTTCAGCTCTTATAACAGAAAACTAATGAGGAAAGAGGAAGTAGTCTGACACATCATCATCATCATCATCATCATCATCATCATCATCATCATCATCATCATCATCATCATCATCATCATCATATACCTGTTGTTGTTGTGCAGGTTTATTAGTTGTGTGTTGAATGAGATGCTGCTGGAGCCACATTCACTGTTACTTACTAATAATAATAATAATAATAATAATAATAATAAACCAAAGCGCCCGGGATTGTCCCAGTTAAAGTTACGACTTGGATGTTGACATGAACGCTATCTTCAAGTGGGAAACTGTTAATCACGGAAACTCCAGTTTGAAAAAAGAGCTGAAATCTCTTTAAAAATGCAGTTTTATCCTAATAACCACTAGAGTTGATTCAATTATTCAATTATTTTTGCCTTGACAGTGGATGTATTAAAAGGGGCGGGGCCAACTGTGTTTGCAGCATCGTTGTCCGTTGTCACGGCAACAGAAGTTACAGAGTTTAGCTCAAAGTTGCAGCCTCATTAAATCACAGCCGTCGTTTCAGCATCGAAATGATTCTTGACTGATTTTGTTTTTCGGTGGAAACAGAAGTAGGTGACACCTCACAGCAGTGTGTGTGTGTGTGTGTGTGTGTGTGTGTGTGTGTGTGTTGAAAACTCACTGAATGCTGTTTTAAATGCAGCTGTCTAAACAGACATTATCCTGGTCGGTGGACGGGGGTGGTGGTGGTCAGGGGGGGGTGGGTTGATGGGTGAACAATGAGCCGTCACTGTGGCGAGAGCGAGCTGTGAACTGTGGGAACACACTGAGTGTTTTCATATTAAAGCTCGATGACGCCGCGCTGAAACTGCTCTGTGTATAATAACCAGTTATTACCCAGAAAGCTCGGCTCTCCACTTCACACTCAAGTCTAATCAAGAGCTCATTCAGAGACGGGCCGGATACACACACACACACACACACGCTCTCTCTCTCTCTCTCTCTCTCTCTCTCTGTCATCAACAGGCTGAGCAGTCACACACTTTCTTTGAAACGCCGGCCTCCATTTTCTCAGCGAGGGGACGCCTCTCCGTTTGACCTCGGTGAAGATTTGAATCTGCACTTTGAACAAAATGTTTGTTTATCTGGATCGGCAGCAGCAGGAACTCGTGTTTGTGGATCCATTTACAAAAACCCACTTGTTTCCACTGAACCCAGAGCTGCGACTAATGACGATGATCGTCCTTGAAAATGCTCCTGATAATTTCCCACAGAGCAACGTGAAGTCTTCAAACGTCTGACACAAAATCCAGACATATGGGTGGTGGATAATATCCTCAGTTGTTCTGTAAAATGTGTTTGAATGGACGTCAAAGATAAAACAGTGTTGTGTTTAAGACCAAGATCAAAGTAAAACTGTATTAAATCAGGATTAAATTCAGTCCACAGTGACGCAGGGACAAGAGGAACCGATCATTCAGAGACACTTGTAGTTTGGTTTCTTTTCACTCTAATTTCTAATATAGAATAATTTGTCGTTTGGTGTTCAGTGATTTTACTTTAGTGATTAAACAAAATCTTGAAGATTTATCACTTTAAAGAATTTATATTTACCTGCAGAAAACAGCATTTGGATGACTCATGATCTTCTTCACTCTCGTTCCTGATTTCATTCAGGCATCGTTTCATTCAGCTGCTCGTGTTTCAGACGTTTAACATTTGAGAAATTTGACTTTTTGTTGTTTGGTTTTATTTTAAAAAAAACAAAATCATATAATCTCATATCATATATAGATATATATATCAGCAAAGACGAGCCTTAAAGGTCGTCTTGTCACGTCTCCACGGTGATGAATTGATAAATCTTTAAACTGAAGCTGTGACGCTGATCTGAGTGTTTGTATCTGAAAATCCTGAGTTTTTTTACCTCTGGGAACAAAATTGTCATTGTTTGTTGTTGTCGTGGCAACTCACTCAAAAAACTGGTCTCATACTTTCCTCAGGTGAAACGAACATATTTCTTGGTCTGTGTCTTTCCGTGCAGCAACACACCTTTGTAGATTTGAGCTTCTAATTTTCAACTGTTGACTACCAGTAGTTAAAAGGTGTGTGTGTGTGTGTGTGTGTGTGTGTGTGTGGTGACATGACAGCGATGTGTCTCTTTGCTCTTTGAGCACAAATTAAATTGTTTTTTGGACCAGAGCCCATCTGTTGAGCCCCAGAGAGAATTAAACTAATGAGCTGCTGTGTTTTTGGAGAATTAAATCCAGGAGACAGAGACTAAACAAACACCGGTGTCATAAACAGGATCACATGATTTTAATTATGAATATAGCTGCAGGAAAAAAGCCTCTGTCGCTTTACTCTAAAACAGGCTGCAGGAGGAGAGAGGTGCAGGGAGGGTTTGTAAGATTGTCAGTATTGTAGTTAACAGAATAAAACATGGACGACAAACAGCGCGTTAAATTTAGACTGTCCGTCATCGGTTTTCATCGTCTGCCTCCTCAGGAGCGTCCAGATTTCCATTTATACACGAACGTTGTTTCTCAGAGCTGAGAACGGTCCCGACTCCTCCAGGTGCCTCGGTGTCATTAGGTGGTTCAGACTCTCCTCTCACTGTTCTGTCAGTCAATATAATTACTGTCTCCTGTGTCCTTTCTACAAGCTGCCTCACTCTCAGCAAGCTCCCCACACACACACACACACACACACACACACACACAGAGCCAGAGTCAATAGTTTCTAAAGTTGTCATTATGCCTCATTTTGATTGTTTATGTCCTTTTTTTCCACACTAAAAAAAACAGAAATCAGTCCAGTACATCATCCTCTATGTGTTTGTTTGTTTGTTTGTTTGTTGTGGATGGAGACACAAAGTAACACAGTGTAACAGTCTGAGGTCAGTAGAGCCTGGTCCAGTTCCTGCAGGACTTCAAATGTCATAAAAGATTGAATTCATCATCCATTCATTAGCTACAGTTCAACCATTGATGGTTATTAGATGTACCTAATAAAGTGGTCAGTGAGTGTATTTTCACCTTGAAAATAATTGAAACTACAAAATACGTTTTGATCATAGTCTCTGTGACGTCACTAACAGGTTTCTGAAGCTCAGAGTGAGCTGCTCCACCGTCGCCATCTTGGCAGTGTCTGACTCCGCCTCCTAACTCCCAGCAAATATGAAAATGGTCAAAGAGGAGGAGAGAGCTGGTTTGTGGCAAACATTTGCTCACCCACCTGTCACGAAAAAAGGCCACGCCTTCAATCCTCCATAACATTAGTCCTTAATAAAATGTAAACAGGTGAGTTATATAAACAGGTGTCATGAAGGAGGAAATTAGCTCTAGAGACCAAAACAGTTTTTGTACCAGGCTGTAAACATGTTTATTTCTGCTGTAAAGTTGGACATTTTAACATGGGAGTCTATGGGGACTGACTCACTGTTGGAGCCAGACTCTAGTGGTTGTTGGAGGAACTGCAGCTCCTGGTTCTTCAGTGTTGCTGCTTCATGTTTCAGCCTCGGAGGTTGATGTTTGGTTTTAAATCTCATTACTGATGATTAAGAATGAACAGGCTGCAGATGTACACTGATCTTCAGCAGTATTATAAAACCAGCTTCCTGTTTTAATGTTGTGGCTGATCGGTGTTTTTACATATTCTGCAAATTCAGACCAACATCCAGTCTCTATCATTAGTGAGGATTTTATGCTTTTCCCTTTTTCAGATCATTGTAAACTGAATATCTTTGGGTTTTTATGGACTAACAAATTAATCGAATTATTAAGAAAATGATAATGAGATTATTGTATAGTGATAATAATCATTAGTTGCAGCCCTACACAGTCATTTGATCCATTGTTAAGGTACAATATGGATTATCGCAGCTTTTACTTTAAGTTTGATCTGATGTTTTCTCTGAACACCAACCAATTTTCCAAAAAATACCAAAGAAAAATCATCTTCTTCTTATTGGATGCTTTTGGTTTTTGAAGTGAGTTTCATAAAGTTTATGAAAATACCTTTAATACACGAGCGTCGGTGAGAAAATATTTCCCTCAGTATTTTTTGAGTAATTGTGTTGAGTGTGATAAGGTATTGAAGAAGAGCCTTCAGTGGGCAGCCGCCACACAAACAGACGCTCAGCTTTAATTAAATGGTTGAACAGACTCCACGAGAGCGTCTCCACGGCTCCTACACTCTCTATCTTTTTCATGTCGCCTCTTTGTGTTCACCTCTCTCTCGCTCTGCAGCTCTGTTGTTCTCTCGCCTGCTGCTCTCTGCCCACGTCTGCCGCACTGGAACCATCTCACAGCGTTTTGTGTGAGAGGATCCTAAAGAGCGACACAGCTTCCGACTTGCTGTAGCCGTCACTGGTGTTGGTTTGACGGTGTAGTGAGTAAACAGATTCATTTCAGGTTAAACAGATTCATGATGGTGGATATTTATATTTACGGCAGGAAGTGTAAATATTCACACTCCATAATGTGAACATTTGAAAAGCTCTGCACTTCCTGTTTCCTGCATCAGCTCCATGTTGTTCAGGTCTGTTCAATGACTCCAATTATGTGACATAAAATATTATATGAGCCTGAAACATGTGAGGCGTTTAGGGGACATCTGCAAATTTTAGTTTATACTGATTGCCTGAATGTGAGGCATTTAGGGGACTGACTGCCTAGAAGTGAGGCGTTTAAGGGATGTCTGTGAATTTTAGTGTCTACTGACTGCCTAGTTGTAAGGCGTTTAGAGGATGTGTGAATTCTAGCGTCTACTGATAACCTGCATGTGAGGCGTTTAGGGGACACGTGAATTTTAGTGTCTACCGATGATTTGCGTGTGAGGTGTTTAGGGGACTGATTGCCTAGAAATGATGCGTTTAAGGGACACCTGTGAATTTGAGCATCTGCTGATTGCCTGGATTTGAGGCGTTTAGGGGACATCCACAAATTTTAACATCTACTTATAGCCCTCATGTGAGGTGTTTAGATTTTTATGGCTGCAGATAATGATTGTTTCCAATTTGATTAAGCTCGTCTTTATTTTTGTGAATAATCAGTGAATCAGTTTCACTGTAAATATCAGAATATAGTGAAAAAAGTTCATCACAAGTTCCCAAAACCCAACATAGCGTCTTTTAACGTCTTGTTTTATCATTCCAACGGTTCAAAACTCAAAGATTTTAAATGTTCACTGATCTAAACCAAACATCTGAGAAACTCTACTTTCTGCTTGATAAACGACTCGAACAATGAATTGATTATCAGACCTTCTGTGGAGGCTTCAAAAGGAAAAGAAATACGTAGATAAGAATAAAAAACTAAGTATCATCTATCTCACTGCTGCTGCGTCTCTGTACATCTCTGTATCTCCAGCCCGCCGCCCTCTGAGCTCCCACAGCCCCAGTGTTAATTGTCTTTCTTTGCACTTCACACTGAAGCCTCAGATGTGTGATGAGCCGTGGAGCTGCTGGGAAAAGTATTACAGGGAGTTTGGACGGACGGAGACAGAAACACTTTCATTGCAGGAAAAAAGTTTTGAAAGTCCAAAACGTATAAACTGAAACTATACGTGGGAGACTAGGCGGACTCTGGAGGCAGGAAATGAACAGAGGAAAATGTTCATTAGCTGATCTCTGGTTGCAGAAGTTGTTTTAAAAAAGTTCAGGTGAAGAGAGAGAAACAGCAGGTTGATGTGTAAAGCTGAAGAGTGATGTGAAGGATCTTCAGTGTGTGTGAAAGGCAGACGGATATTTGTTCAGCTGGGAAAACACAGCTGAAGGTTTTGGAGGGAATTCACTCAGAGCTGCAGTTTGTTCTTGGTTTGGTGACGTCAGCGTTGGAGGAGAGGAGGCAGTAAAGTATGAAATTAAGTTTTGTTTTCAATTTCTCCAAAATGAAAGTGGCTGCCTGTTCAGGAGGAAAGAGACACACTGAAGTATGGAAATCAACATTCATCAGTCGGACAGTTTTACGAGACTGTGTATGTGAAATTAGTTTCTTATTTTTAAAGTGAAAAAAGTTTAATCTGTTCTGTTATTCAGCTGATCTGATGTAAACAAACTAATTTCACTGATAATGATTTGGTGATGATAATGATTTGGTGTTTTTTTTTCTTTCTCTCTCTCAGATAGAAAGTATAATGGCCCAGGAAATCCCCGACAGTAAACAACATGTCCTGAAGCTCACAGGCTCCAAATATCGTTTGATCCTGATCTGAAGTTTCAACAACGTCTCATATTAGACACTTCATCAGAGCTCAGTGTTTCTGCGCTGCGTTAATTACTCCAACTTGTTTTTCTGCTGCATCAGCGTTCTCTCTTTTCAAATAGATTGAATGATTTTTCTTAAAAAATTTGATTCCATGCATCATTTATTGAGGTAAATATGTAATAAAACTTAACAAAACTGACCATAAAAGGCTCAATAGGGTGTGAGGCAAATCGTAAAGAAAAAAACTGAAGGTTGAAGAAACATGTAGATTTACACTGAACGTGGAGATGTCAAGTTAAAAAACAATTGCAAGATAACATTTAAATTTCCAGTTTATTTTTTTTATTTTTTTATTTGTTTTAAAAGAATAAGAAAAAAACACACATTTAAAAGAAAACATTACTAAAGAAGAAGAAAAATACAGAATACAAAATTGACCTAAATATTAAAATGAACGAAACCTGTTGACCGGATTGATCATCAATATTCAGGCATATGACCAGAGATCATGAAGGCAAGGCAAGTTTATTTATATAGGTGCTTTACAGACGCATGGAAATACATTAAAGAGTGAGATGATGTTAAAATTGCCTTTGAAAACAACAAAACAAATTTGAATAAATAGAACTATCTAAATAAGTCATATCAAGATTGAATAAAAACAGGTATGAATATATCCCCAAAGAATATTTGTAGAAGAAATGAATTATTCAAATTAGTGATATTTTTCATATTTTAATTCTTATCCACTCCGCACATATTTAATTTCCCAGCATAAAGATTTAAATCTTGTTTTAAAGCATTTTAGATGAAATTCAGAATCCTTTAGATTTGTCGGCCTAAATGTTGGAAAACTGAAAATATTGAGTCTAAAAACAAGTAATATACCCACAATGTGTTATTTATTTCATTTGAAATTGTAAAATGTATGTTAACCACTTGAAATTCCCAGAACTAGTGCTAAGGGTTGTAATATCAGAGGTAGCTACAGCCCTGCTCATATTAAAAAGTCATTTAGTCCATCAGTTAAACAAAAAGTCTATAACATCTTCCAGTTCTCAAGGCTTCATGTCGGCTCTTTAAAACGTGATTTATATATAAACTGTCGACTCTGTTGTTTCAGGTTCTTGATGTTTAATTCAGTGGTTTGTTCTTTTCATGTCTAAAATTCATTTTATTCTTTAAACGCAGTTTTGAAGTGAAGGTCAAGTGGATTTTAGTGTTTTAGGTGTCAGTTTCCTGGGACGTCTGTTTCAAAACTGTTTCACTGAACTGATGCAGGAGACATGTTGTCATCAGCATATTCTTCCCATCACAGCGGTGTAGGCAGCATATTATAAGAAGGTCAGAGGTCAATGTCGCCTTGTTTGTTACATGACATTAAACATGGGCAGGGCTCCTTGTTGTTTGATCATTCAGTGTTGTGGTCTTCAGTTCAGCAGCATCTGCAGGCTGAAGAAACCAAGGTCACACTCAGAGAGAGAGTTGGTGAAAGAGGAGCTGCATTTCCGTCACGAATCTCAAGTCTGTTGTACTGAGGTTGTGTTAAGTCGTAGGTTTGGTTCATTCACCTGTCTGAAACTTTGCTCTTTTGTTCAGACACAGGATGAAAAAAGAACTATGAGCTTCATGAATGTTTGTCTCTACAAACAGTGTCCTCTGATAAAGTAAGAAACGAATTAAAGATTTATACTATTACATTTTTTTTTATTTAATGCCTTACTATACCATGAGGTTTTTTTTTTTCATTTTTATGCCATACTACACTGTGATGTTCTTTTTCATTTTTATGCCATACTATACTGTGATGTTTTTTTTTCTATTTATATGCCTGAATATACCATGACGTTTTTTAAAAAATATATTTTTATACCTTATTATACTATGACGTTTTTTTTTCATTTTCATGCCATGCTATACTATGACTTTTTAAAAAATATTTTTATGCCTTACTATGCTATGATGTTTTTTTTCATTTTTTTGCCTTTCTATACTATGACCTTTTTTTTCATTTTTATGCCTTACTACACTATGAGTTTTTTTTTCATTTTTGCACCATAATATAATATGACTTTTTTGAAAAATATTTTTATGCCTTACTATACTGTTACAACCCGGCTCACAGGGGAAAAGGGAAGCAACACAAAACCCAGTTGGTATTAGGTATAAGGTTGTTTATTGTAACATAGATTGTCAAAAGAATGGTTTATATGGACACAAAACACAAACCAAGGAATGGGGGCCGGTGGGTGCTGTCCAAATCAAAAACAGAATATAACAAAAGGAGGACTCTCTATGAGCTAATCAGTAAAATCAGTTACCCAATTGAAAGTAAAAGGAAAAACAAAACTGGCTACCAAGGCCGACTAAAGAACAAAAACACACCAGGAACAGCACCCCTGCACCTAGTGTATGTAACAAAACAAATTGCTACCAGTGGAGGAACCAGTAAAATCAGTTTAAGTATAAAATCTAAACCTGACCCCACTTCCAGGCTTCCAAGACTACCATCAGTAAAATACTACAAACAAAACTGTCGCAAAACAAGCGACCACTCTCTGCTATCTCACTGTTCACACACAAGACAAATATTCTTTCCACAAAGAGGCGAGCTGCCACTAACAGTCAGCTGCCACGACTGACAGACGGGCCGGAGCTTTATAGCTGGGTGTTCCTGATTGGGCGGCAGGGATTGGCCAGCTGCAAACAAACCGCACCAATTAGGCAAGAGAGGGTGGAGCATCCGTGGGGACAGGAGCAGGCCGCTCGGCAGGCAGCCTGGCAAACAGAAAAATTAAACACAACAAAAGTGGCCAGAGTAGCGGCCGTAACAATACTATAACGTTTTTTTCATTTTTATGCCTCACTGTACTATGACTTTTTTTTGCCTTACTATACTATGATGTTTTTTTCATTTGTATGCCATATTATACTATAACGTTTTTTTTTCATTTTTATGCCTTACTATACTATCACGTTTTTTTCATTTTTATGCCATACTATACTATCACGTTTTTTGCCTTACTATACTATGACGTTTTTTTTCATGTTTATGCCTTGTTATACTGTGATTTTTTTTGCCATACTATACTATAACGTTTTTTTCATTTTTATGCCATACTATACTGTGACGTTTTTTTTCATTTTTATGCCTTACTATACTATGACTTATTTTGCCATAATATATACTATGACGTTTTTTTTCATTTTTATGCCTTACTATACTATGACGTTTTTTTTCATTTTTATGCCATACTATACTATGACGTTTTTTTCATGTTTTTGCCACACTATACTATGACGTTTTTTTCATTTTTTTGCCATACTATACTATGACATTTTTTTTTTCATTTTTATGCCATACTATACTATGACGTTTTTTTCATGTTTATGCCATACTATACTATGACGTTTTTTTTTCATTTTTATGCCTTACTATACTAAGACCTATTTTGCCATACTATACTATGACGTTTTTTTTTATTTTTTTGCGTTACTATACTATGACGTTTTTTTTCATTTTTGTACCATAATATAATATGACTTTTTAAAAAAATATTTTTATGCCTTTCTATACTATGATGTTTTTTTTCATTTTTATGCCTTACTATACTGCCGTTTTTTTTCATTTTTATGCCTTACTATACTATGACTTATGTTGCCATACTATACTATGACGTTTTTTTTCATTTTTATGTCTTACTATACTATGACTTATGTTGCCATACTATACTATGACGTTTTTTTTCATTTTTATGCCATACTATACTATAACGTTTTTTTTTCATTTTTATGCCTTACTATACTATGACTTATTTTGCCATAATATATACTATGACGTTTTTTTTCATTTTTATGCCTTACTATACTATGACGTTTTCATGACTTTTTTTTTCATTTCTATGCTTTACTATACTATGACTTTTTCTGCCATACTATACTATGACGTTTTTTGCCATACTATACTATGACGTTTTTTGCCATACTATACTATGACGTTTTTTGCCATACTATACTATGACGTTTTTTGCCATACTATACTATGACGTTTTTTGCCATACTATACTATGACGTTTTTTGCCATACTATACTATGACGTTTTTTGCCATACTATACTATGACGTTTTTTGCCATACTATACTATGACGTTTTTTGCCATACTATACTATGACGTTTTTTGCCATACTATACTATGACGTTTTTTGCCATACTATACTATGACGTTTTTTGCCATACTATACTATGACGTTTTTTGCCATACTATACTATGACGTTTTTTGCCATACTATACTATGACGTTTTTTGCCATACTATACTATGACGTTTTTTGCCATACTATACTATGACGTTTTTTGCCATACTATACTATGACGTTTTTTGCCATACTATACTATGACGTTTTTTGCCATACTATACTATGACGTTTTTTGCCATACTATACTATGACGTTTTTTGCCATACTATACTATGACGTTTTTTGCCATACTATACTATGACGTTTTTTGCCATACTATACTATGACGTTTTTTGCCATACTATACTATGACGTTTTTTGCCATACTATACTATGACGTTTTTTGCCATACTATACTATGACGTTTTTTGCCATACTATACTATGACGTTTTTTGCCATACTATACTATGACGTTTTTTGCCATACTATACTATGACGTTTTTTGCCATACTATACTATGACGTTTTTTGCCATACTATACTATGACGTTTTTTGCCATACTATACTATGACGTTTTTTGCCATACTATACTATGACGTTTTTTGCCATACTATACTATGACGTTTTTTGCCATACTATACTATGACGTTTTTTGCCATACTATACTATGACGTTTTTTGCCATACTATACTATGACGTTTTTTGCCATACTATACTATGACGTTTTTTGCCATACTATACTATGACGTTTTTTGCCATACTATACTATGACGTTTTTTGCCATACTATACTATGACGTTTTTTGCCATACTATACTATGACGTTTTTTGCCATACTATACTATGACGTTTTTTGCCATACTATACTATGACGTTTTTTGCCATACTATACTATGACGTTTTTTGCCATACTATACTATGACGTTTTTTGCCATACTATACTATGACGTTTTTTGCCATACTATACTATGACGTTTTTTGCCATACTATACTATGACGTTTTTTGCCATACTATACTATGACGTTTTTTGCCATACTATACTATGACGTTTTTTGCCATACTATACTATGACGTTTTTTGCCATACTATACTATGACGTTTTTTGCCATACTATACTATGACGTTTTTTGCCATACTATACTATGACGTTTTTTGCCATACTATACTATGACGTTTTTTGCCATACTATACTATGACGTTTTTTGCCATACTATACTATGACGTTTTTTGCCATACTATACTATGACGTTTTTTGCCATACTATACTATGACGTTTTTTGCCATACTATACTATGACGTTTTTTGCCATACTATACTATGACGTTTTTTGCCATACTATACTATGACGTTTTTTGCCATACTATACTATGACGTTTTTTGCCATACTATACTATGACGTTTTTTGCCATACTATACTATGACGTTTTTTGCCATACTATACTATGACGTTTTTTGCCATACTATACTATGACGTTTTTTGCCATACTATACTATGACGTTTTTTGCCATACTATACTATGACGTTTTTTGCCATACTATACTATGACGTTTTTTGCCATACTATACTATGACGTTTTTTGCCATACTATACTATGACGTTTTTTGCCATACTATACTATGACGTTTTTTGCCATACTATACTATGACGTTTTTTGCCATACTATACTATGACGTTTTTTGCCATACTATACTATGACGTTTTTTGCCATACTATACTATGACGTTTTTTGCCATACTATACTATGACTTTTTTTTTCATTTCTATGCTTTACTATACTATGACTTTTTCTGCCATACTATACTATGACGTTTTTTGCCATACTATACTATGACTTTTTTTTTCATTTTTATGCCTTACTATACTGTGACTTTTTTTGCTATACTATACTATGACGTTTTTTTTAATTTTTATGCCATACTATACTATACGTTTTTTTTTTCATTTTTATGCCTTACTATACTATGACCTATTTTGCCATACTATACTAAGACGTTTTTTTTCATTTTTATGCCTTACTATACTATAACATATTTTGCCATACTATACTATGACGTTTTTTTTCATTTTTATGCCTTACTGTACTATGACGTTTTTTTTCATTTTTATGCCTTACTATACTGTGACGTTTTTTGCCATACTAAGACGTTTTTTTTCATTTTTAGGCCTTACTATACTATAACCTATTTTGCCATACTATACTATGACGTTTTTTTTCATTTTTATGCCTTACTATACTATGACATTTTTTTTCATTTTTATGCCATACTATACTATGACTTTTTTTGCCATACTATACTATGACGTTTTTTGCCATACTATACTATGACGTTTTTTTTCATGTTTATGCCTTGCTATACCCATACTATAC
>NW_019174690.1:923256-1019500 GCF_002260705.1 Seriola dumerili
CCTTTCTATACTTTGACTTTTTTTTTTTTTTACTTTTTATGCCATACTATACTATGACTTTTTTTTTTTTTTTTATGCCTTACTATACTGTGACTTTTTTTGCCATACTATACTATGACATTTTTTTTCATTTTTATGCCTTACTATACTGTGACTTTTTTTGCCATACTATACTATGACATTTTTTTTCATTTTTATGCCTTACTATACTGTGACTTTTTTTGCCATACTATACTATGACGTTTTTTTTCATTTTTATGCCTTACTATACTATGACATTTTTTTTCCATTTTTATGCCTTACTATACTATGACATTTTTTTTCATTTTTATGCCTTACTATACTGTGACTTTTTTTGCCTTATTATACTATGACGTTTTTTTTTCATGTTTATGCCTTACTATACTATGACTTTTTTTGCCATACTATACTATGACTTTTTTGTACCTTAATATACTCTGACGTTTTTTTCATTTTTATGCCATACTATACTATGACGTTTTTTTTTCATTTTTATGCCTTACTATACTATGACTTTTTTTTACCTTAATATACTATGACGTTTTTTTTCATTCTTACACCTTACCATAATGTGACTTTTTTCTTTCATTTTTATGCCATACTATACTATGACGTTTTTTTTCATTTCCATGCGTTACTATACTATGACGTCTTTTCTTTTACTGACTCATAATATGAAGTTTTTTATTTTCATGTCTTATTGTGACTATTTGTGCATTACTATACTATATGATTTTTGACATTTTTATGCCTTAATATAATTTGTTGTTTATCTGACTCTTATATTGTACGATATTATTTTTTTACTTACAATATCATGTTATTTTTTGGCATACTATAGGCCTACAGTGACATTTGTTAGCATGACTGTTAGCATGTATGTATGTATGTTGCACTTGAACTAAAAGAATGACAAACAGCAAGACAATCACACTTGCTTTAATTTATGTAAAAAGAAACCTGACGGGTCATAATTAAGTAATAATGAACAACTTAAAGCCTAGAATTAAACTACAACAAGTAGAAATGTGTTTGGCTCAACCTGAATTCAGAGATACATTTGTTTTGTTTTTTTAAAATTGTTTCTTCAGCTAAATTCCATTTTCATCTCTTCACCTCATCATAAAAGATGGAGGCAGCAGTACAATCCACACAGGAAAACACTGAACTGTTTTCCTTTGTTCAGCTGTAGCTTCAGTACAGTACACAGGTAACATGAGTTCTCTTCATCATCCTCTTTCCATGTGAACCAGAGCTTCACTTTGTTCCTGGTGCTGGACCATCAGCAGCCGATTGGTCGACCCAGTCCCACACGTGGACGGAGCCGTCTGAGGCTGCGGACAGCAATGTCCGCGGCAGGTCGGGATGCCACACGTGGGAGGTGACGAAGACGGGGACGCCGTCATTGGACTGTTGTGATGAAACCACGTGACCTCGATGCTCAAACAGCGGCCGGGACTCCTGCAGCTCCGTCCTCCAGACCGAGGTGTTGTAGATCTGAACCGCTCCGCTGAAACCTGCCGGAGGACATTAGAAACTCTAATCAGATTAGTTGATTCTTAAAGGAAAAAGTTCTAGTTTATCATCACAAAAGTCTTATTTTGGAGATCATTCCAAAAGCTTATGATAATATCACATCTACAAAGTCAGAGCTGTGGGCAACTTTCATATTCTGTTGATTTTTGAAGTGAAAGTAAATTTGATCAGCGTCAGTGAGCCAATCAGCATGCACCATGCTTGGGCCAAGATCTAAAACTAATCATCTAATCATCAGGGACAGGGTGACACAATGTCGGAGTCATGATGTCTCTCGAGCCTTGAGAACCATCGTCCTCCATGAACTGACCTGACACTGCGATACAGTCGTCCAGCGCTGGAGCCCACGACACCCTGACACCGTCCACGCTGCAGCGCCGCGTCTGAACGTCCAACTGAGCCCGACTCACGGCTCCTCCCGGGTTCCTCAGGTCCGAGACCACCGCCTGTCCGGACGAGGAAAGTCTGATGATCCTGCAGCCAGACGGGTCTGGACCAGCAAAGGCGTCCGTCCACCAGAGGACGGACTCGCCCGAAGACGCCAGTGGAGGTGAGAGCTGAGGGGCGGCAGACGTCCGAGTGTCAGCGACGTAAACGTTCCCGTTACAGCAGCCGGCGAGGAAAACGCTGTCACTCACAAACTGTAAGGAGCTGAGAGGATCTGCAGAGTCAGTGTCTGCTGGGACAGAAGGACAGAAACACAGACATGTCGCTGATGGAGACGATCAGTAAACACACAGCAGTGAGACGTCAGGAAACTGGAACCAGTCAGACCTGAACTCCGACACTGGTGTTTTGTTTTCACCTAAAGACTCCAACTCTAATCTGCTGCATGTAAAAGTCTCAAACAAGAGAAAGATGAAATATAAAAAATGACATGCTAACTTGATTTGGTTTTAAAAAGGTGATTAAATAAAAAATATGACTGTTTACTAATTGCCTATTTAAATATATGTTATATAAATATAAAATACACATATTTGTCTTGTATTTTGATCAGCTGATCTTCATCTTCCTGCAGTTTGCTATGATGATCTCTAACCGTTTGTCTTTTGTCACCATCGAATCAACATTAAATGAGCAGCTTCGGATAAGTAGCTTCAAGCTAACAATGTTTATAGATATAATAAAATAAAGCCAACAATAGAATAAATAGAAAGGGTCAAAAATCTTGAAATCATTAATATGCTGGACTAAATAACGGCTTTAAATTCACCCACTCTCCTGTACAGATTTTCATTTTTCATTTTCAGCAGCATCAGGATTCACCTGGACTCTATATTTCTATTAGGTCTCACTGTCTGCGTCCCAATTCCATAATCAGACTATAAGTGAAAACAGTTGCAATACACTGTTTCTGTAGTTGGTAAACAAGAAATCAACATTTTTATGTTTCATATTAACACAAAATTAGGGCTGAAACTAACAGATATTTCTCTAATTGGCTCATCTATGAATCGTCACAGAGACAAATGTTTTCTTTTGTTTGGGCTAAAGTCCAAAAACACCAAAAACATCAGTTCACAATGATATAACAAAGAAAAGCAGCAAATCTTCTCATTAAAAGGCTGGAATCGGAGAACATTTGGCATCGTTTCATTATTTCTGCTTCAAAAATGATGAATCGATTTTCAAAATATCTGCAGATTATTTTATTAATCAATTAATCGTTTTGTAATCGATATAAGATACATATGTAAATTTTCAGCAGTGAAAAGCTCCTTCATTTCCACTGTGCGTTGCATTATTGGACATAACTGCTCATCAACAGGGTTTTCAGTCTATGTACCCACTGTTTAAATCATTCTTAGAATTAATCTGCAGTATGGGATTAAGACACAATTATAAAGTTGTTTCCTGTCTCCGTGCTGCTCCAATGCTACTGACACCATTTAAGATGGTGAGGTGAGTTAAAGCTAACAAACCTGCATTACCTAGTTTATACAGAGTCTGTCCTGAGGTCAGGTGAGTCAGCTGGATGTCGCTGCTCTGAGCTCCATGAAGAATCTGCGGCTGTGATGAGAGTCGAGCTGCGATCCTGCTGCCCCCCTCCGACTCACCCCTCCTCCCCTCCACGCTTCCTGTTCTTCTGATCACATCTGACAATGGACGACAACACAATCTTTACAAACCAAACACATTTTTACAATGAAACGACCAGCACCACAAAGGTTGAAGAAAAGAGTAAAGAAAATTGTTTTTTTGGCTGGTAAAAGTCTGAGTTTGTGTCCAAAAAAGAAACTAGATGATGCATCAGATTTAGTGAAAGAGATGGAAAATTATATCCACAGCCTGTGATCATCTCATGAATGAAACATGTTTTGTTGGGCTTTTCAGGCTGATTATTTTAACCCTTCCTTCCTTTCTGCCTGCCACAATATTTTTCATATTTATATTGAAATTAATAAGTGTGTGATTTAAAGGCATCTTAACCACCACATCATATGAAATTCACTGGAGTCAAAAAATGAGTTGCAGCTGTTGCTATGTTTCTATATAAAGTAAAACAAATGTCAGACACAGATTATGACTCAGTTTTGACCAAATACTGTATGTAGTTAGTGTGTTTCTGCCTTCGTAGAGCAGCACAGTCCTGAATGGTTTCACACTTTTTCTCCGATCAACAGGTGTTGGTAACAGATCGAGACAGCTGGCTGGTAAACGTGGCCGTAAATACTGGGATTAAAATACTTAAAGAGCTGCTTGTTTATAAGAAAACTCCCCAGGGTCATTTAAAGCTCCATGTTTTCCTCTTCTTCTGTGTTTTATTTGAAGTGTTGATCCATCAGAAGATATAAAAACCATCTCAGTGTAGTTTTGCATCTCCTCTCTCAGGCTTCTCTCTGGAGCTCTAGTAACAACAGGTCGGTGAGCCAATCAGAAGAGAGGAGGCTCTGAGCCTCTCTTCTGATTGGCTGACTGTTTTCTCAGTGATCCAATAAAAATAAGGCACATTTCAGGTAAAAACGGGGTCCAGGTGGGCGGGGCTTGGTGACTGCTTTGTTGTGACATCACAAAGTTCCAGAAGTCCTGACGGCTGGTTTTAAAGCTCAGTTTCTGAATACAGGCTGTGTGCATTTCTCTGTGGACTGAGGCTTTGATACTTTCACAGTATTAATATAGAAGCTAGACCTGATCTATAATCACACTACACATGGACAGAGACCTTTACACTATTTTGACCTTTAAACTCACCGCTGTCGTCCCCTCCGAGGTCCCACACCTGCAGGTTGGAGCTCAGCCCGTCACTGGTCACAGCACACCTCCAAAAACAAAGACATGAAATACAATTATTGACATATGCAAGCAGAATTAAATCCTTTTTCCATGTTGCTAAAACAAACCGCCTTCCCTGTGTTTCTTGTGTGTTCTGATATAAAGGATCTAAGTGGAGCTTCAGCCTTCAACCATATAATGACTGACTCACCAACACACAACTCCCACATGAAACAATAGACAATACAAAGCCATTAACACCATGAACATACATCCTCTATCAGCTACGACTGCTTCATCAAACATCTCCTGTTTGTATTTGTTACATATTATTATAAATTCACCTGCAGATTATTATTATTACAATTTTCTGATTATTTCTTTTGTCTGTAAAATGTAAGAAAATAGTGAAAAATGTCCATCAGGGTTTCAAGGTGACGTCTTCAAATGTCCAAACATCAGTAATAAACCCCAAAATATTCAGTTTATAATGATATAAAACAGAGAAAAGCAGCAGATCGTCACATTGATTAAGTTGAAACCAGAGATCGATGAGTGTTTCAGCCTGAAAAATGACATCGACAACCACCTGTGTTTCTCTTTACTGCTTTGTATCTGTATACAAAAGACTGATCTATCTATTGATCTCTATCTCTTTTTGGTCGACAGACAGTCACGTCTCAGAACAAAAGTCAGGACAGTAATCAGCACGAGCAGAACAATAAAGATAAAAACCAGAAATAATATAAAAGAGAAAAAATGCCATTCAGCTGAACTGGATAATCTAATAGAAGGAAACCTGAAGCAAACGCAGCGTCTTCGTTTAGTTTAAGCCGAGCAAACAGTAAATGTTACTGTTATGTTACTGTATAAACACAGTGTTACTGTATAAACACAGTGTTACTGTATAAACACAATGATACACACGTAACTCAGGGGCTTGACCATTTGTTGCATGATGGGTATTTACTACAATTTTATATTTAATTCTTCACTCCACAGACAGAGCCAGATTCAAAGACGAACTATATCTTCACTGAGTCACGTGAAGAAGCATCAATTTACAGACGTAACCATTCATCCTAAAAATACAAGGCAAATAAACTGATAATGAAAATAAGAGTTTGTTTGAAGAAAGATTAAAAATATTTAAACTTTTTTCACAACACACTTTGTTTTCTATGTTTAGTATATGATGGTCACAATAAATTTAATTTATCATTTCAGGCTTTGATGAATCATGATCGGTATTTGTCACATTTTAAAGCTTAAATGTTTAATTATATGAGAAAATAAATGATAGATTTGATTCTGACATCAAACCAGTGAAAAATAATTAAAATGTAATAAAATCTTCTTTTCATCTTTTTCATCTTTCTGAATATTCTTTAAAAACTTTACTACTTAAAACTAACTGAACTGAGGCTCATGAAAGAAGCTTTGAAACTTAAGTTTCCTGCAGAAGGTCGGACAGGAGCAGAGACTGAAAGACACCACAGGATTTAGGTTTTGACAACAACACTGGTTCAGCTCAGGAAATCCAGCTCACCTTGTTCCTGGGACGTGTCTGAGGCAGCGGACGGGACCGTCTGTGAAACCACCGTGGACGACTTTGAAGTCCCGCTCTGCACAGAGACCCTGAACACATCAACACACAGCAGAGGCTCTGAGTGACATTTCAGTCACCTGGTTAGAAAAATAAACGACAAAGCTCAGACTCGTTTGGTGTTTATTACCTTATTTTCATCAGCAAAGAGTTTCAGAGGCAGATGAAGCTCCAAGATTTCGTTTTTAGTCGGACTGTATCCTGCAACGCAGACGGCTGCAAAACACAGAAAACAATGACGAACACTGATTTCAAACATGAAACAATCAGTCAATTAATTTGGTTCGATGTCAAGTCAATTCATTTATCGAGCACATTTAACAACAAATGTGAACACAAGTACCACAGATTGATGATTAAAATCAAATAAAAAACACACAATTAACATAATTAAAAGAATTTAAGTCAATTAATAAAAAGTATAGGATCATAAAGATTTAACAATACTGAACAGAACATATAAAATAAAAACAAATAAATATAAATAAACAATAAAATAAAATACAATAAAAATAAATTGACTTACTCTTCCCTGACGTCCACTCAATGACCTGTGTGGGATGTTCCAGCTGATACACATGAAGATCTTTGTACCTGGAGAAACAGGCAGGTGTTAGCGTCTGACTTCATCATCATCAACATCATCTTCATCTCATAATTTCTCTGTGTGACTGAAACATTAAGAGAGAAGAAGACAGCAGCACAGGTGTTAATAATGAAGTTAGGATGTAGAATTAGACTCTAAAGCTTCACTTTGCCATTCTCCATAATGTAAAATCATAATATAACATTAAAGTATTAATTCTATAGATATGTGGCAGTGTTAGGTTACTCATAAGTGACGTTTATGTTCACATTATATACAGTAATTTTAGCTTCTTTTTGTCTTAAACATTGACACCAGACACCGTTTAAAATTTTAAATATTTAATATTTATTATCTTAGGGCAATGCACATATACTTTAACTATGAAATATGATTTAATGTATTCAATGAGGAGAATGCATTCTTTCTTTCGGCATTAATATAATCCATTAAGGATAAATTCATAAGAGAATTCACACATTACTTCATTGGTGTTGAATTGTGGAATCTGGCGATTTTTAAAGGAGATATTGCAGGAGTTCCACTTGTTATCACTTCTTAAACTTGTCGTTATAGCAAAACAGTGGCTGTTTGGTGTTAGAAGTGAAAGCCGAATTAAAAAAACTGCTGAATCTGTTACAGGAAATGACTTGTTTTATTATTTTTTTTAAGAATGTAAACATGTAGGTAAGCAACAGAACATAAAACTGCAGGTTTTTAAGCGGATTTGACCTCGCAAGGCTAGCTAGCAGCGCTACCGAATGAACGGAGCTTATAGCTAGCGGCTAGCATAAACTTCACCGTTTAAACAATGAGTGAAAAAGTTTCCTCACGTTTTCAGGGACTCGATGAACCAGTCATCTAAAATATCATCAAACTCCGCTCCTTCCATTTCACCGCCACCGCACGTCACTGCAGACGTGAGCGTGTTGTCGTTTCACTTCCGCATCTGACGTCTCATTCATGAGTTTCTCTGTGGTTCGTTCAGCTGATGATACAATTTACATTGCCCCCTGCTGGTACGATTTTTGTAATTGTAAAAAACTAAATTCAAAAATTTAACAGACTATAGAAAACGGATTTCTAGTTTTTCAGGTTTGCATTTAATTCATTAATCACTTACATTTAATACATTTAAATTCAGTTTAAATCTAAAATAATGTATTCATAGAGCTGAGACATGAAAAAATGTGGATAGATGGATAAAATTTATCATATAATTTTATTTTCTGACTTTTACTTTCATGTAAGCCTATGTCATAACGTGTATATACTGTTTGATAAGTAAAAAAAAATAGATACATTACATTTCCCTCAAGGTTGATTTCTCTATAGGTTGATTTTTCAAAGTAAAATGTCTCTAAACATTGTTTTCTGAGTGTCCAGCTGCCAAAATCCAGATGAGAGAAGATCTGAGCTGATAAAAAAAATGTAGATACACTCATCTTAATGGCCTCCAGTTATTACCATGCAAACACAGCAATGAGCTTAATCAGCAGTTGGTTGTCTGTTGCTATATGAGACCTGGAGGAAACACTAGTCACTTCTCAGGGCTGAGAAAACACTGAGTACTTCATTTTTCTGCTGAAGACGAGACCATAAAGGACAGAGGTCTTTGTAGGAAACATGCAAATACAACATTATTTCTCATAAACTACTGTGTATCTATAAAAGAAACTAAAAGGACTTTAAGCAGGGTTGGTGTATTTACATACCATTTATTTTTTTGTTATACTGCCAATGTGGAAATAACAGTAACCAATTTTGACATAATTTCTTATTTGCTATACAACTAAAAAAAATCCTTTTTTATATATACACTAACTGTTAATTGAAATTTAAGCTTTAATTTTGAAATCTAACTTAAATGGTACAAAGGTAAGGGTTAAACTGCCAGAGAAAAGAAAAGTTTACGTCACCAAAAACTGAAAAGTTCTTTGTAAATAAGATTTTTTAAACTGGTCTGCACGTCACTGCGGTGATGTTTAACTAATGCTGTTTAACTAACTGAAGACGAATAACTGAGGAAATGGAGGAGGGTCTATTTTCTTCACCGTGCTTATAGTTATTGCAGGGTAAAAGTATTTTTAATAAAGTGATGAAATGAACAAATAAAAGTTGTTTATTATAACTTGTGTGTGACTCACAGGTAAAGAGCTATAATATACAGACCACAGGTGCGTCCCTGTCACTTCCTCTGTTTTCAGACAGCTTGACTGTGGCAGCAGGTGACAACAGCTGACACTCCATCCTCCATCCCACGATCTGCAGAGCTGCAGAAATCCGGCTGTTGTTTTCCTCCTCCTCCTCCTGCTCCTCTTCTTCCTCCCCCGCCTCTTCCTCCTCCTCCGTCGTTCTGTTCTTCCTGCTGTCTGACAGGAGAGAGACTGACTCACATTCCTGTCACTCTGTCTTCCCCCCTCGGTCCGTCACTCTTCTTTTCAGAGACGGTGACACAGAATCCAGCTCTGAGTCAGTTGGGAATCATACAAACATATACTGTACACGCATACAGTGATGCAGCAAGTGCTCGACATCGTTAGAGAGAAGTCACAGATGGGAATCAGCAGTAAGAATGATGAGTCCAGGTTTTTGGATCAGGTAGGAGCAGAGAATTTACTCTGGACAAAGAAACAGAATCTACAGGATCTTTTTTTATTTTAAATCATCCATCCTGCACCTTTAGCTAAAAATGTTTTTATATTGTCGCATTCAAGCTCTGCAAAAGTCCACCTTTTTTCTGGATCAACTATTTATTTTAACACAGTGGCAGAATACATGACTGTCTTGGTCATGGGTTTCAAACACTTTCGGTAATAAAACATCTAAAATCTTAAATCTCAGATGGTGATCCGCGGTCTGGTTAGTGTCAGTTCAGGGTTCTTGATGTGAAACAGTTTGACCCTGAAGTCAAAAGGGTTCATCACCTGAGGAGCGTGAATGAGCTCAGTAGGTTTCACAACAATATGCTCCGTTCATTTTAATGTTTTTTGTGTAAAAGATGGAATTTTGTCCTGATTATGTCACGAGAGAGATGAGAGATTCATCCTCCAAGGACCGTCAATCTTAGTTTTATGTTTTATCTCCATCTGGCCAGTAAATATCAGGATAATTCACTCTGGATTAAAATGTTGTACAGGCAGATTTATCGACACCAGCTGCAGCTAAAGGATCTTTTTAAAATCTTTGGTTTGTGTGTGTGTGTGACTCCACTGATCTGATCCAGAGTTCGTTCTGTGCTTTTCTTCTCCGAGCACCTCGAGTCAGCTTCAGGTTTTCAGACCTTCAAGCCTCTGGACGTTAAGGAACAGCAGCCGATTCATCAGCGCAGAGACTGAACTGAACTCTGTTAAAATACACAGTCACAAGTGAGTAAACACACTCAGGACTGCCAGATTACACACACACACACACACACACACACACACACACACAGATTCAACAGGTTTTCACCACCACCACTCATCTCTGACTGAGTCTCTCACTGACAGTCGTCCTCGCACCGCCGCTGTCTGTCGCTGGCAGTAGTAAAGCCTGTGTTTTCCTCAGATACGATAATTGTCTGACGGATCCGTCAGATGAGCCAGAACTCTCCCCAGCCGAGCGTCAGCAGGAGCCCAGCAGGTACTAATCATTTCTGACAAAAAAGCGAAGAGAACTAACAGGAGCGTGGACGGACGAGCCCGTGGTGAGAAGCTGAAGAGGGTTTTATCAGTATTTGTTCACAGAAACAGAAAAAAAACGTCACGCTGACGATCTGCATACAGAGAAGAGAAGAACAGGTGACGTGTTTGTCATTGGAAAATAATAATAAAAGACTTGGTCGATACACATAATACACAAGTGTTTATAGGGCTTTCAGCCTTTTGCTGTTTTATATCTTTGTGATTTAAACTGTTGGTAGGACAAAAAAAAGGGTGAAGACGTTTCCTTGGACACTAAATAATTCATCATTTTACTAGTTGAAGCACTAAAACCCAATTTATGTGCTTGGTGATTTTGACAGATTATAAAATCAGGATTTGACCACAGGCATGTACTAGGTTTCGACCTGGTCTTATTAGCCTGTGAGTTCATGAAATGATCCATTAAGTTTTAAAATCCTTTCATCAACTCCGATGATCAGCAGTTTCCTCAAACCTTCGCTTCAGCTCAGTGTGTGAAAACCACCAGCTGGAATAAAAACAAGATGAAAATCACCACCAAGTGATTTGTGAGGTTCTTCGGTCGACCGCAGCATCACTGACCCTCAGCTCTCTCTCCCACTCATCACTTACTGAATAATTACACAGCTGCTCCGACTCCACGCGTCCTTGTGTTTGTATCTGAGCAGCAGCTTTAATCTCACTCCACTGTGGCCTGACTTCAGAGGGGGCTGAGTGAGATCACATCAGCTCACATCAGACCGTCAGCGCCGCAGAAGCTGCTACTGAAGATCAACGGGGCAGAAAACTGCACATCTGACAAATCACAACATCAAAACACAGTAATGTGACTGTTGTCAGCGGCGCCGGGGGGAGTCCAGGTGATTAACGCCCTGTTGAACAGCAGGACTGTTTGCTACACATGATAATGTGTTAGTAGTCGATAAAATACACCATAAATGACTCCTGAAATAAGAAATTAGATATGCAACGTCACTAAATCAACCAGGATTTGACTTTGCGCAGAGAGCATTTCACTTTTAGATACAAAACAGGGCTGATTTGATCTGTTTTAATTTAAGAGTTTGTACAAATTTCCATATTATATCGACATTATTGTAGATTTTTACATTTAAAAAGCTGAAACTCTTCATAGAGCAGTGAATAAAGACGTCCGAGTGATTATAGTCCTCCTTGTTTAGAGCTGTTGCCATGGTTAGAACAGAAAGCATTTCTTAGATCAATTAGACAAAGTGCTTTGATATTTGAGTCTTTTTCAGAGATGTTTTCGGGTGTTTTCAGTGCGTACCTCCGTGTTGAAGCGACATCAGGTAAGTGATCATGAACTGGGGCAGATTCACTGCAGACAGTTCAAGACAGAAACCAGCTGAAGAGGCAGAGAGAGAAGATAAAGCAGAGGAGGTTTTTCCTGTCTGTAACGTCCCTGTTTTGGCCTGTGATCCGGAACGATTGTAGGTTTTTAACAAGCGTTCTGCAGCAGCGAGGAGTCGACATCAGTCCTGGTGCTTCCCACAGACCCATCTGAGCTGAGCCTGGTCCCTGAGGTCTGTCGGCTCCGAGGAGGAGAACCAGCTGCACTGGCAGCCGTACGCCCGGAAACCTCTCCTCTTCTTCAGCCTGGCTCTGAGCTTCTGACGGTCCGGCATGTTGTTCCTGCACAGACGGAGAAACACAAGCACATTACATATTTTGGGTGTTTGTTATTCTGAAAAGCTTGCAGGCAATATGATCTTAACACATGGCTTACAACATCTGCCTTATATCAAGCGTTGGGTTGCTACAGGCTGTATACTGTATATGTGAGTCATTAGAGAGAAGAACTGGACTGTGCCAGCAAACACACGTCTCACCCGTCATCTATCTGCTCTTATAAAGCTGCTTCACCTTTCTGCAGCTGGCTGGTCAAAGCTCCGCCGCTGGAGGACTGAAGCTTTTCAGACGCTAACACTGATGTGAAGACACAAAGGCCAAACTCATCAAACTGAGTGTTCCTGAGTGTTCCTGAGTGCTCTGAAGTCCACAACGTCTGGCCGAAAGAACATTGCTCACTTTGGGAGAAAAAGTACCGAGTAATGCTGAAATTTCATTGAAGTGAGGCGTAACCACGGCTCGACCATAAAACTGTGATATTAAATCATAGCACAGCTGCATATGTATATTTATATATCGACAGGCACACGTACCTGTATGTGACTTTTCTGGGGCAACATTTCATTTTTAGTGATGCATTACAACTTTATTTTTAAAGTGATTTCCTCCCCTGGATTGTGTAGCTTCTATTTATTTTGCAGACTGTTCCTGCTTCTCATATTGAACACGTGTTTCCAGCTCGTTTAGACGCGTTCACTGCTGACGCTTCGCAGCCGTGCTTTAAGAAGACAAACTTCTGTCTTCAGTCGTTTTTAAAAAGGAAGAGGAGGAGCATTTCAAATGTCCTGAAGACAGTTTGAAAAGTAAAAAAGATCTGCACCCCTCATCTCTGCTGCAGGCTGCAGGATGCATTAGCTGCTACTAGTATAAGAACACCCACTCAACTGAGAGCGGATGAGTTGCATTTTGGGTAAGGTAGGAACAAGGAATAAGGATATATGGAATAAAAAAGACAATATCTCCAGTTCCATCTCCACCCTCGGCTTGCTACTGTCTCATGGTGTATTATCAGCAGACGTGTTGACAAGCAGGAAGTGAGCGATTAATAAAATACACCCACGCACACCTCCACCTCCATCACCCCAGTTTCTCTGTGTTTCCCCGTGGCCTCTCCGTCACTGTTACCGTAACAAACGACACTGTGTCACCACAGTCAAAATGGATAAAAACAAGGTAGAAAAACTCTATGTTTTATCTCGGCAGCAGGATTAAGAGATAAATTAAATGAATCAATTATTTCTTTAACAGCTCACAGAAAGGTATTAAACAGGATTTCGGTGTCTTCATTTTCCATTGTGAATGAAGTGATTTCAAGTGACTGATACATTCAATTCATTAAAAATCTTTTTATAGAAAAAAAAATGTTTAAATGTATTTCCATTTTCTCTGAACCACTGATTCACTCCAACACAACAACGGCTGTTATCCACTTCATCTGTTCTCTAAAACTCTCTCAGCTCCATGAACTGGAGGCATGAAGCTCTCAGCTTCATGCCTCCAGTTTGGAGCTAGGAGAGCGCAGACCTCCGCCAACGCCAAACAAACTTACACACGTCTGTCAGATCCGGATGATCATGTGGATCTGCACCAAATGGTACAAACTCACAGATCTCAACACCAGAACTTTGTCTGATTTATTACATGGAGATCAGAATATTATTTCCTGAGAAACTGCAATATCCAAATCGCAGGAGCTGCAAATTTTTTAAAAGGTAAAATGTGTCACAACAGACCGAAAATGAAGCACTGTGGTGCTACAGAGACGCCCCGTCATATTCTCCTGACATCAATCACATTATGTTCAGTTTCATATTTTGATATAAAAAGAAAATAAAAAGCAAAAATGACCACTCCAACTGAAATTGTGACTCGTATTGCAATTAACCGCAGTTTAACCACCACAGCTGTGCAAACGACCTACAGAAACTCAAACCTGTGTGTGAGCGCTGTCAAGAGAAAATCTATAGGAAGACGTCGCTGTCCTGCCCACACTGTTTGATTGAAAGTTGCCGTGTTCATCACCTGACGTGTGACTGATAGGTGATGCCTGCTGCTGAGCAACAAAGACGGGAGTACGTGTCTACATTTATTTTAAACTGAATAGGAAACATGTTACTCACTGGGGAAAGTGAATCAGAGCGTCGTACCTGTTCTCTCTGCTTGTGTGTTTTAGCTGGGTTTACACAATGTCTCTGCTTGTTTGTGTTCGAGTCAAGCTGATCTGCAGATGCTGAATTGTTCCCACTGGGGAAAACAAAGTAAAGTGGTTTTTCAGGAATGTGGGAGACAAAAATTACACACCTGAAAGTGAACAAAAGACTTTTGTTATTTGATTTGCATGCGAGTTTGAGATGGTTTCGTGGGGTTTTATAACAAAGCTTAGAAAAATTCGATTTTTTTAATCATGGTTTTGTAGTTTTCTAAATGGCAGACTTTAAATATATGTTTCTACGCCTCAGCACTTATTTTAGATTCTGTGTTTCAGTGGATGTGAAGTGGAGAAACACAGTCCAGACTTTAAGTATAAGACAGTTACATATTTACATTTTCTGTTCTCTTGGCTCTGAGCTGCAGCACATTCAGTTTGAAATAAAAAATAATGGATACTACATATGAGCGACAAACTAACAGAGACACTAAACGTCTCCTGGGCGGCTGTGTGTCTTTTCAATGTGAGTTCACACATGGTTCAGAGCTTTTCATTTATATTGAGGTGGAGTTGTCTGTCAATATGAGGAGTAAAGATGGGACCGTGCAAGTACAGAAGATAATAAAGAAGCTCAAAAATCTATCAGAGGGATGTCAAAGGTTTCTGGTTTTCAAAATCAACAGTTGGGGACTTTCACAGGAAAACTAGAAAAAAGGCAAACGACCAGGTAGAGCAGGGAGCACATGTCTCCTCGATGAGCGGAAACATCATTTGCACAGTGAAGAAAATCCCCTTTATGCGTGCACAGCACTCGTAAAGTCTGCAGGCGGACCTGTTTCCTCATGTTCATGCGATCAAATGAAGACTTCAGAACCTCAGATTCACCACCAGATGAAAACCCCCTGGTTAACCTCAAAAACAAGGAGAAACCAGGTTTCACTTTACAAAACCACACAAATAGAAACCAGCAGAACTGTCAAACAAAGGTCTGTGGACTGATGCAACAAAAATCAGCCTCTGTCAAAAGGATGGAGATTGTGGAGAAAAAAAGGAACAACAACCCAGAGCCACCACCTCACCTGTCAAACATGGTGCTGGTTCTGTTCTGGCTCAGGCAGGTCGGGCTCCAGTGGAACAAAATGGTATTTATTGATGATTTCACTTCTGACAGAAGCAGCAGGATGAACGCAGCGGTGTAGAGAAGCCAAATGCATCAAAACTCAGAGGACGACATTTCATCATTGAGCAACGATCCTACAGAAACCAAAGAGCTTTTCAGGTTAAAGGGGGTGGACTATCCTCGACTGGCCGAGTCAATCACCTGATCTCAGTCTGACTGAGCTGAAGACCAGACTAAAGACAGAGAGACTCCAAATAAGCAAGAGCTGAAGGAGGCTGCAGCGAAGCCCTGAGAGAACGTCGCCAGGGAAGATACAGAGAGTCTGCTGATGTGTCTGTGTGTTGAAGTCTTCAGGCCGTGATTGACTGTGAAGGATTTTCCAAAAAATATAAAAATATGATGATTTTGTTTGACTTCATCTGTCCAGTTACTTTCAGCCTGGACCGCTGTAACAGTGTGAAGAAGCTTCACACCTCAATACTGCCACCCTCTAACCAAGCTGAACACAACATCCAAAAACAACCATTTCTGAAAAATGTCTCTCATATATAGATTTCACAGATTTCTTCTAACTCACACACCAAACTACCTATCTATCTATCTATCTATCTATCTATCTATCTATCTATCTATCTATCTATGTTATTTAAAGCACGAATGAGACAATGAAATATGATTCAGGAAATTCCTGATCAGACACTGGAACTCTGCGCAGATTTATGACACTATAAAACAGTATTTTACAACTCTGGAAAGTTATTACTTTGTCAGTTTGTTTATGTTGTTGATTTGACAAATGTGAGGCAAACAGTAACAAGTACAGAGTTCATGTCAGGAAGTTCTCCAGCAGGAATGAATGCTTGCAGAGTGGAGTCTCTTCGTCTCGACATGTCTTGTATTTTTGTGTCTGCATGTGTTCTGATGTGAGAATAACACTGCAGCAAGCCTGCAGACTCACCTGAGGAACAGGTAATCACAGGACGGGTCCCACTCACAGTCATCAAACATCAGCACCCTGAAGTCACAGGATATACACCTCAGCTGGTCACAGGACCTGTTGGTAAACAGCGCTGGTTATTATTTGCAGAAGTCTTCTTTAAAAGTATGCTGCACTTCTGAGATCACTTATACCACTGAAAAACAATCTATACCAGCTTCCTGTATCATTATAAACAGGCAGGACAGGACAGACGCTTCGCAGCATGACATTATTTTTCTCGCACCTCTTGGATGTGGCTGTTCCAACACCATTTGCAACAGAGCTGCCGCCAACGAACACAGGACAGCACCTGGAAGCAGAACAAACAGTGCAGAACATGTCCAGACACACACGGACACAGCATCCAAATTTAAGAGAATCAAAAGAATCAAAAGAATCAAAAGAAAGAAAAGAAACTGTCCTTTTTCACTGCAGAACCTGGGAAATATTACACATTTAAGACATTGCTCCTATTATCACATGTACATATTGAAGAGATGTGCCTCTTTTATTTGCTGGTCTAGATTCTACAGTGTGACCATGAAACTTTTATTTTTTCCCTGAACACAAAGTACTTTAAAAATACCATTTATTTGGCTGAGCATCAAACAATATTGCAACTGGCTTGATTTCTTCACAAAACTACAATGAAGCTTTCAAAATGACTGAGTGCATTTCTCCTTCTGCTTATACCCTGTAATTATTCTTCACACCTGCATCTTTTTTCAATTCAGAATCAACTACTTGACCTACTTCCTGCCTCCAGACTGAGATGATGGCTTCTTTTCCACTTGTGGTCCTTTAGGAAACTGATCACTCTGAAATAAAAGGTAAAGGAGCAGGTTACAGTCTCCAAGTTTGAAAAGCACATTCTTACATTATATTTTAATTAATTTATACCTGATGTTATGACATCTTTGTCACCACGCCTCTTACGTCTATATCCTAATACAACATTCAGATGGATTTAGGCACTTTTACAAGCCCAGGTGTCGTCTATGGTTCTAATTTGTTTTTAATAACACAGGTACAGACGTGGAGGAGAGGCAGCTGCATGATAATAATGTTTGGCAGAAGAGGAAGAGGTGAAAAGTAAATAGGTTCATTTTCTCATGTGATCTGCAAAAGTACAACATTGTCCTCTATGTTTTCACCAGTGTTTGTTTCTTTGCCAGCAGGATTACGCAAAAAGTAGTGAACCGATTTTCACCCAACTTGGTGGAGGGATGAGGCATGGGCCAGGGAGGAACCCACTAAATTTTGGGACAGATCAGATTAAAGGGAGGAATTTTTTTTTTATCACTTCCCTAAACATTTTTCAACATTTTCATCAATTTCTCATAGTGTTTGGATCTTGATGTGAAAAATTTGACACAATTATGGTGGTGAGATCTATGACTTTACATTATTATTGTAATTCACTCCTCTTCGGTGTCCCCCACAAATCCCTCCATAAGCTCCAACTGGTCCAAAACTCTGCAGCCCGTATCATCACCCGAACCCCCTCCTTTCACCACATCACCCCCGTCCTCCAGCAGCTCCACTGGCTCCCAGTCAAATTCCGTATCACATTCAAAATCCTTCTCTATACTTTCAAAGCCATCCATAACCTCGCCCCCCCCAATCTGGTTGATCTCCTCCGCATTACCACCCCCTCTTGTTCCCTCCGGTCTTCCTCCTCCCTTCACCTCTCTATGCCATCCGCCCGCCTCACCTCAGCAGAGCTTTCAGCCGCTCTGCTCCCCAACTCTGGAACTCTCTCCCACCAGACATCCGTAACATTGTTTCTTTACCCCAGTTCAAATCAAGACTCAAAACTCATCTGTTTCAATCTGCATATTCGCTATAATTTCATTGTTTTCTTTTTAACTGTCTGTTGTTTTTATTATTTTTATTGTGTTTTTAATCTTCTGTAAAGTGTCCTTGAGTGCTGTGAAAGGCACTGCTAAATAAAATGTATTATTATTAGTATTATTATTATTATTATTATTATAATCCAGATCTGGTGGAAAATAATGATGAATCCAAAGTATCATACTTCTTTTTTCCTTTTCCTTTTCTATTATAACAGCTAGACGTGTAGGATTGCTTGGTCTTGGCGGAGGTATGTGCTCTATTGAATGGCCAGTTATCTCTTGAAAAAAAGATTTTATCCTCAATCATATTTTTAATACCTAAAGGAAAAGAAGAAAATAAAATGTGTTGCTGGAGCCCAGAAAAGGAAACAATATATTTTGAAGTAATTATATCAAATACAACATTAAAATATGTATAAACATCCAGGAAGGGCATTGATAACTATTGTTAGGCCATGTTTTACCAGATAAGTACTTTCATACTAATAATTCTTCAAATTATGTCCTTGTACCTTGTCACAGGTACATGTTTACCTTTGATTGAGGGGAATCTATGTTGTCTTCCTCCAGCAGTTCCTCCAGAAGGGCGTCAATATCCTCAGTGATGCTGCTTATCGGTTCTCCAGGATTTGTGGCACTAAATCAAAGGCAACAAAAACATGATTAACTGTTTTTGCATTGTTAACAAATATCAGTAAATATCAATAAATACTTCTGACAGTAAACCTCATCAATGGTTTGGGCAGACAGTATATTTTCTTGTCTTACATATGCTGTATATTGTATAGGATTATCATAAACTCGAAATGTAGATTACTTTTAGTTAAAAATATGAATAAAGGATTCTGGATTTTTCCATGTTTGTGGTCCTTGTGGTTTGAAGCTTCATGTAAATAATAAATAAAACATAGAGGGTTTCTAAATAACTAGCTGTCTTCTGCTGTAGTTACTGATATTTTCCCATAAGATACTGGGTGAACTGAGAAGCGACTACATTGTGACAGATAGGCATTTAGAAAAATGCTAAAATCACTACAAACATTTGTATCTCTTATAGCTACAGATTTCTATATATCGAATAAAATAAATCTAGCCACCCCTTAATATTCATCTGACACTATATTTTCAAGCAGCTGCTGAGCCATTTAAGGCCTAAAACATATGGCTCATTAGATATTATCAACACAGAGACAGTCAGACGCGTACAGCTTCATTGCACCGCTGAACTGTTAGCTTGTAGCTAGCCAAACTAGCTTTGTTTACTTGTGTTTTTTCTGTCCGTCGGTCTCTTTCCCGCATTTTCCTGCCTCGCGTGGCTCCCCGCGAGCTGTGGACGCAACAGTAACGTTGCGGCAAAACTTTTTTTCAACTTCGTCCAGCAGTTCATCCAGATCATCATCATCATCCATGTCTGTGTTTTCTTTCTGTCCTGCTAGCTCTGGGGGCTAACTTCTCTAGCCCTGCTAGCACACAAGCTAGCCGCCAGCACGCTCAGAGCGTTCGTCGTTGCTAAGTGACAAGAACATAGAGGAAATGGACCTAACCTGCCTTCAAAATAAATGTCGCTGCCATTTACATTTTTAAAGCCTGATGATTATCGCCCTCTTCTGGAACTCTGTTACACGGACTAAGCATACATTTTATCTGAAAGAATATCTAATATGTCCTTTTGACTTTAAGATAAGATTTTATTAGTGAGCCTATAATGTAAATGAAAAATAGCCATTATGCTGGTTTCCACTGCTATTTGTACTCTATTTTCTACAGCTATAAAATATGAAGCAGTAGCAGGATATTGATTAAACTACCAATCCTAATGCATTTTAGCTAATTTCTGTCTCCAATCATTCTGGTTGTGCCACTTAAACTTTAAATTTGAATATTTCTTTCACCTCTGCCTTCTATCGGTAATCACTGCGGATTTTATTTTGAAAATAAGACAGGAAGTACTGTTATTTGTTAATTCCATCGCGCCTCACTCTAGCGCAGTAGGTAGTTAACCGAAAAGCTAATATACAACATCACTATCATACAAGCTTTGGTTAAAATAAACGTATACCCTATGTAGTTTTAAAAATTAGAGTAGAAAACAAACAAAAAAGAACCGTTGTCGGCAGGATTCGAACCTGCGCGGGGAGACCCCAATGGATTTTTAGTCCATCGCCTTAACCACTCGGCCACGACAACCGGATGATGCATTAGATGTCAAAGAAAGGGGTTTTAAAAGTGAGATACCCCCCCCCCCCCCAAAAAAAAGTACTAAGAAACAAAACTATATATAGGTAAGCTATAAGGTAAAGGAAAGCCATCTATCGCATAATTACACGATTAAATGAAAAGATATATACCTAGTATATCTATATATTTCCACCTCTCTCTTTTACAGGAAGTGTTATTTTGAAAAAGCCCCACTGCAATTGTATACAATTCATAAGTAATTTATAGGAAATGAAACTTAACTAAATTGTACGCTGAGCCAAACAAACAAGTCTACACCCCATAGGAGGAAAGTGAGGTAGTGCCTAAAGGTGTTTCTCCTTTTAGAGAGGATGTAAATTTACCAAAAATACCAGACCAACACTAACAACAACACTGTGTGTGGTTCAATCGCATTTCCAAAATAGAGTTTGACAGCATTGATGTCATAACCTCATGGTTTAATTTTTAATTAAACTGAAGTGGTCGTCTCTGTGATGTTACCATTAGAAAAAAAATAATGTCAGGTCAGAATAAGTAGAAATAGAAATTCTATTTTATTTTAGATACTTTACTTGTGCAAGGCTGCAGGAGATTCAAAGCAAAAATAAACAAGAAAACAACCCAAAAATGAGCTGATAAAGTGAATGAGTCATTTGCCTTTTCAATGTGACCACCTTAAGTTTTCTACTTAAGTATAACACTTAAGGTTTAATCTCTCTTTAGCTGAGGGAGTTACTTAAGGGTGTTGCACAGAATCTCTTAAAAGGTTCATTTTCTTCATTAATTGCCATAAACTTGTTGCAGTTAAGACAGGGTCAGATGTACCTTTAGTTTTTTTCCTTACTTTGGTTGCTAAGGTCTTTTGTGCACTGCTTGTGATTCCTTAAGTATAAGACTAAGACTTTAAGGAAAATCTTAAACTAAGGTGTTTTGTGCAACCTGCCCCAGGATATCTCAACCTCTTCTGCTTTAAGTTTGACTGCGTCTTTAAAAATCTGCGTCCCTTGTGAGTCTAGAATAAATTATAGAATAATAAAAATTTACTCCACAAAATGTTTTTCTTGTAAATCATGAGCAGTAATGATAGTTATAAGTTGTTATCATCCCCACTGGTTTTCATTTGTAGGTTTCACATTTTACAAGTAAACAGGTATGAAATTCCCTTCTTCGTGATAGTTTCATATCACATGGAAGACGTGAAGACTTGGTGAATGCGGCATAAACCCTGGCCACAACTTTATGAAAGTGAAACCTTTAATTGCCAGAATACCACTTTAAAACCTGCAGGTATTTTGCATCAGGACAAATGTATCTCACCAAACTTCAGAGATCATAAATGCTATGAACCAGGTTTGAGAGGATAAGACAGGACACAAATCTCAAATTACAATAAATTTTTATTTGGTACATAGGTGTATAACAGACAGGGAGGGTCTAAAGTGCAATTATCATGATGTTACAAGAGAGTACAAGAGAAACAAACACAGTTATAATCCTAAAGATTTACTCTTTATGGTCAACACTTTATAGTATTCTGTGATTCGTTCTCTAGATAGTGTTTTCTACTATTATTATATCATTTTACTACTGTATATAATCAGTTTAACAAACACAAATAAAAATGTCAACTTTTTTATCAACACATTGCTGTCATAAAATCTTAATTGACACAACACACAGTGAGTTAATAAATTTTAAGGGACAATTAATCACAGTTCTGGAAGAAAAACTCCCGATTTCTGTTATAATTACAGTTTACGTTTTTACTGTTGAAGTATTTTCTGCACAAACTGTTGGGAAGATGTCCTGTTTTTGCTGAGTGGAAACAAAAACGAGACTTTAGATGGAGTTCAAGTTTCAAGCATCGTTTTTATCTGTAATTTCTAAATTAGACATCAGCAGAATAACTAAACTATTATTGTTGGCTGAATTGATCAGACTGATTGTTAGTTTAGTCTCAAGTCAAGGCAAAGTGTTTATAGTCATATGGACAGTTTCCCTGTATAATGAAGTTCTTTGTTCCTTTGTGAAGGATAAGGGAAATAAATGAATAAAATATAAGGAGAGATAAAAGGAAATCCCCAAAGCAACATGACAGTTTCAGAGAGGTGCTAGTTGTTTATTCCACAACCTACACTTTGTCTCCAAACGCAGTAAATGTGCTTATACTGATGATGAGGATTTCAGGGGAACTCTGAAGCAGTTATGTGATTAAAATAGGTGTATGTATGTAGGTCACAGAAAGGTATTATGGGTAAACAGCTTGGCAGCAGTGTGTTAGACTGGGTTAATATCTGTATGTAACATATAAGAACAGGTAGATTCAGCTGCAGCTCTGTCTCATGTTACTGAAGGTGTCGGACACTGAGCTCATTTCATTTTTCAGCAGTTTACACTAAGAGATCTGCAGCACTATTATAAAGTAGTCTGTATTACTGTTCATTGTAGGTACTGTGCAATAATATTTAAATTATCATCATTTTAAGGTGCTTGTAAACCCTGATGTTTCTAAAGTAATAACTGTTCCTTCTTGTAGTGTTTTGATGAGTTATTATTTAACATGTTTATCCATTAGGAGATCAGTGTGATAGTGAGAGCAGGGTTCAGTTTTAATTCCCAGACTATCTGTTATATATATATATACTGTACATACAGATTGTGTTTTTAGGTTTTTAAAGTTTTATTATGTTACTTCTATGTTGCATCACACTGGGCTGAACTAGTTGGAAACTAATTTACAGTCAAACATTTCTGAGTATAGGGGCCAAAGTTGGAAACCTTTGATTAACAAACCACTACAAATGCATGAGCTGGAATTGGGCAGTGGGGGTCCTGCACCTGAAAGACGTCAGAAAATCACCACAAAAGCTCAACATCAGTCACTTTTCTTCAACTTGAAATCAATTTCTCACAATAAATACTCAAACCTAAAAACTATTCACGTCAGACACTAAAGTCAAACCTCTTCCCCCTTAAATGTGTCATTTCATTCACATTATTACACACGAAGCTCCAGCTAATGAGTCACATCAACCATCACATCTGTTTTACTTCACAATAAACAACAACAGCTTTCCCGTCTTAAAGACAAACTTTTATTGTCGTTCTCTGATCTCGCTTTGCCTTCAAATCATTCATATTTACATCACTTACAACAGCACAACAGTCTACATGCACATCTCAACCTGAACCACACAACGTCCACAGACACTACAAGGAGATAACCACAACATCTGACATCAGAGACAAACTTTCAGTGACTTAAGATGAGACACTTATTTTAAAAGACAGGAGTGTCCAGACAAAGGCAATGTGGCCATCTGGGATTTCCCCACATGTGGAACTAAATATCAAATAAAATACAAACATCCCACGTGCAGAGGCGTCTGCATATACTTCTCTTTTCATTTCCTCCTTTAAAAGGTCTTAAATTTCCACCAACACCAACACGTGTGATGTGGGAGGTTTTCAGATCTGAGTAAACAACATGAGAATAAAGTATGTTCATACACCACACTTGTCTCATATGTGATCGGGTGAAGGGAAGTGGAAGCCAAGTCTTTCTACAAATACAGTTTTAATCTGATTTTCAGAAATAATCTACCAAATAATACACAAATCTAAAATAGACTCGCTTCTCTAAAAAACATTGAGAACTTCATTGAATTAAAAACATCAGCAGACTCTGAAACTGTAACTGAGCAAAAGTTTAAACCACTAAAGCACATTAGCTACAGATATAATATACTGATCCAGAAAAACAAAGTAGCTTAAAATGAGACTCCTGTTTGAAAAAAAGAAATATTCAGTAATAGTTTAATTCTGTTAAATTCACAATCAATAAAAACCTGTTTCTTGTTTCACTACATTCATGTTATTGCTACATATTGAGTTCAAATATTTAGTTACTGCTCTGACACACATAAAGATTTTACCTCTCTTGTGCGCTACTTAATTCTTGGCTTTGGAAGGAAATCATCTCAAACTAAAGGTCAACTTACTCGCTTTTCAACCACAGTTCACAGTATTCATCTGCAGATTGGTGGATCTCGCTAAGGCATCAGGTGTGGTTGAGAGCTTTTAAGATGCCGTTAAGATAATTTTGTCACATTTATGAGTAGGGCTACAACCAACGATCATTTAGTCCTGTATCAATATTTCATCTTGTCAAAATCTTCTTTTAATTCCCTCCTTTTTTCACTTTAAAGTGCACATGGAGCATATTCCTAAATCACACGGTAAATCTGAGGATGAAAAAACGAGGTGCTTTGCACAGATGTGGAGGAGAAGAGAGTTTTCACAACCTTTGCTCCTGATTGGTTAATCAGCCAAACATCTGTAAATAGTAAATGGTTGCATCCATACGTAAATGTAATATACTGTACGACATATGTGTCTATTATAATCATATATACATCCTCTGGCTATATGAAGATATAAGTTCATTACATATATGAAATACAGTAAAATTTGTATTTTTACACACAGTATATTAAGGTGAAGGTATTTTATGTTGTGACCATATTTGTTAATGATATATATTTAGATATATTATATTAAAACATCATAATTACTAGTTTTCCTCATAATTTAAGACAGACATGTCTATCTTGGATGGATGGATATATATTTACCTAACATATAAACATAAATCTTAGTATGTGCAAGACTTAGTGTAGGTACTACAGGTTTCATGGATAATTTTTCACATATTTGTACATATACTGTGTGTTTTTACTTCATTTGTAAATAAATGACTGAACTCAATATCTGAAATTCAATATTTGGGCATACATTACATTTCAGTATGGATAAGTTGCTTTATCTGTTAGCCAAACACACACACACACACACACACACACACACACACACACACACACACACAGATGACCGGTTGCACCACCACCTTACAAGGTGCAGGTCCGACCATCGGGAGCAATGTGGGGTTCAGCCTCTTGCCCAAGGACACTTCGACATGTGGACAGGAGGAGCCACAGCAGCCCCGTCTGAGGACACCCCTCCTTCGCAGTGACGGGGGCGGTGACAGAGTCCAGTTCCAGCTACCTAACAGTTCGTTATTTTGTTTTTTTTATTATTACTTCCCGAATGGTTTTCTACAAGTTGGTTCTAGTTGGAGTTTGAAGTCGAGGCATCAATAAACAGAAAGTGTCATTGACGGTGTCCAAGCAACCAAACCTGACTGCTTTGTTGCCTTGTTTTTACAGTTTGGTTTCCCGCTGACGAGGTCATTTTCAGGATAAAGTTGAGGGTGATGATCCTCCTGCACATACTGGATGTTTTACCCCAAATTTTTCATGCCAAAATCCACTGTCAATACTTCGGACCAACTGAGATCTGAATTGAATCTGAATTGTATCTCGGAGAAGGAATCTTCAGGTAGTTGTTTCTAGTTAAAGCACTGGCTTTGTCTTTAAACACAGATGTGCTTCGTTGTGGATGATTTCGGACCCAAAGTGTAGATCAACATCAAGTCCTTTTTTTCAAGCGGTTTAAGCGGCGCATCCAATAAAACGTCTTTTTTTGTCGGCCTGCTTCTGTCTCTGAGAACATTCCTCAGACTACCCTGTGGTGAACACATAGGAAAACACACTTAGACACAGGACTTACTCCCACACACACTACATGAAAAATAAAACTGTTTTGTGTTGTGGTTCGAGAGTTATGTGCAACAAACTGATGATTAAGTGAATCCATGTAAAACCAGGTGTCACATGAAACTACATAAATGCAGTTTCTCAAGCATTGAAGTGTGTGTGTGTGTGTGTGTGTGTGTGTGTGTGTGTGTGTGTGTGTGTGTGTGTGTGTGTGTGCATGTGCAAGCATTACTCACATAGCTTATGAGGAATATCAGAAGTGCTAACATCAGCACTGCTGAAGCAAAAATGACCAAGTAAGTATCTGTCATCTGTTTTTCTGTGGGACAATCTAAAAAAACAGAAAAAAAAAAAAGTTTGAGTCACATTTGAACTTGAATGAACTTGAACACACACGGAGTCACTGCTGTTCAGTGTTAATAAAGTTTTTGTGAATTTTCAAGGCTGGAAAACATCCACTGAGAAAAGGTCGAGCTCAGCAGGTGGAAGAAAAAAAAAACAGTAAACTAAATGATTGGATAAACGATTATGAGGTGCGTTTCACAATTTCCTAAACAGCTGCGATGCTGTTGTAGTTTAGAAACGTTGTTTCTTATCAAAGGAGGAAAGTTATTTTGGTGCACACCCAATTGACGCAATGGTCAAAAACCAAAGCTCACTGATTGTATCTTCAAATGCAAAAACTAAGTAAAGGTAACTGAGACAACCAGCTGTTGACTGTAGCTTCATATATTCCAGACGAGGGCTTTATTTCTATCTACTCAAAATAGATGACACCCATGTTTTCCTACAGGTGAAGCTCAAATACGAGAGTGAGCTTGAGTCTGGAAATCCCCTGATTCAAATTTAAGTCACTGACACCTAAGGAGATCATTAACTCCACCAGCTGGGAAAGTTTGGAAAACCTGCTGGAGTAATCTGAGAGAGAAATGATCTAAGGTCTACAAACATGAGACACCGAGCGGAGCTTAGACCTGTTACCTGTCACAGTGAGGACAACCTTCCCCTCCCTGTTCTGCTCTCCCACAGGTGCTGCCAGGTGACATATGTACGAGCCGCTGTCGCCACACGTCACATTGGGCAGGAGGATGTTGCGGGACTCGCCCAGCAGCTCCACCTCTCGATCCAAGCCGGCGTACCATCTTGTCGTGCCGTTGGGGAGGTCTCTGGTCAAGAGGCCGCTGAGCTGAGACGACATAGGCTCTAAGACCTGCAACACCATCAGCACGGGGTTAAATTTATCTACCAGAGGAATGGATCAGAACCACAGGCTTCACAGCAATAACATGATCTGACACTGGACAGTAACTGTATACAAACACTCCTGATACCACTAATATCAATACAACAAAGTATTGCTTAATTAAGTCATTTAGAAATGATATTGTTGTATTTTAAATAATACATAATCATATTATTGCTGTCACTGCTGTTAGTAGTACTGCAGTAGTAGTAGTAGAGTTAGCTACTATTACTACAACTTCAACAGATGTCATAATGTCATGTGACTTAAGTAAGACACATCACGTGATGGCAGGTACATGTGATGACCACTGGGTGCCATGGCAACAGTGCATCCACTGATGGATGAAGACCCATGAGATGCCAAAATATAGCTTTATTAATATTAGTGCGTAAACATCTATAATGTACCACACTGAGACATAATTAACACTTGAGCTGAAACAATTAGTCGACTAATTTTTGGACATGGTGAATCAATAGCTATTTTGATCATTGATTATTAATTTAAGTGATTTTTAAAGCAGAAAAAACAAAGAATCTCTGGTTTCAACATCTTCATTTTGAGGATTTGCTGTTTTTCTTAAATCTCTCAATAATTTGTTTTCCTTTAGGATGGTTGAAATAAGATATATGGATTATTATAATATATACACTATACATGTATTATTATATATATATATTATTTTCATATATTTTATAATAAGTTAGTTGCAGCCCTAGTTACTGCATTTATACTTTAAGCCCACATTTAAAATGACATTCTGCTGCTGATTTTTAGCCTTTTTCTCAATCATTTTTTTTCAGTGCCAGTGTTTGTGTTTAGGTTATTATTATTATCATTATCACGATATAATTAATTGTACTGTTCTTTTTAAAAAGGGAGGGAAACAGAGAGTAACACTAAACGTATTTATTTGACTCAGCCAATGAGCAGACTTCCGTCTTCGTTTCAGTTAGATAAGATAAGAATTTTTCAGTACTGATCTGCCACGGTTTCTTTTTGTCCTAATGTGAGCTTCAGCCTTCATGAAAACCCTTGTAATAAACTCTTTCTCACCTTGTACCACCTCACTGCTCGGTACTCGACGCCTTCTTTGTAAACTGCCATGCACTCTAGAATAGAGTCTTCCCCAGTCACCGACTTTACCTCCATGATAGTTTCCCTTGTGGCTGCACCTTCCACAGAGAGGCACACACCTGAGGAATACAAGAATCAACAAATTAGGTTTTTTATTATTACGTATGTAAACCAAGATTATTATGTATAAACCTTCTGTACAAGAGGGCTCAGATCAGATTACAAGGTTTCATTTCCTGAGCTCCACCTTTGAGAGTAATGATACTGTTAAATACTGTTTATTATTTAATACTGTTAAATCACATTAATGTACAGTCAGGTCTTGTTTTAAAAAACAAAACAAAACATAATGTACAGTAACTATCATGTAGTTGTGACCTATAGATGAATCATAGAAAAAGCGCCTTCCGGCTGAGGATGGACGGTCCGTAATACTTACACAGTGACAGCAGAGTGAAGATTAGGTGGTCTCGATACATGGTGATGATGATAATGATGATTGTTATTATTATTTTCAGATGGATTGAAGAAGGTTGAGGCCGTGTAACTTTATTTGACTGTGTTATGTGCTTATAAAGGGGGGAGAAGAAATTAGACGCCACCCCAGGGGCGGGATTTAAACTTTGCCCAGACTTCCGCAAGTGGCGTCACTCGTCTTCGTATTGTTTTACTTCCCCTCGGCTTGTTTTGGGAAGGTGGTCGATATTAACAAAACATTTCCCGAGAAGAAAGACATCGCGACGCACTTCTCTTCACTTTCTGCTACTTTTGAGGAAAAAAAACCCCCAAAATGGACGCTTCTTTTTACCTTCTCGCAGTTATAACTTTAGGTGAGTGTGGTAACAATGTTATGCTAGCTACCCGGTCTGTAATATATCTCGTTATGCAGCGGTAGTTGTAGCATCTGCTATCTGTCATCGATACATTTCCGTTATCGACGTCGTTATCACGGTTGACAAACACCAAACTCCATTAAAAACAAAACAAATCTGGCAATGCAATGTGTCTTCGCTTTTAGCTACACGCACATACAGCAACAGTCAACCGTTTTCTAACAGTAACGGTCGCGCACGTGTCAGTCACGTCCCACCCCCGTCTCCAATACAAACATTTGCATGAAATAAAACAAAATAAATGTTGAAAAATAGTGAGTTTGAAATGAGCAGTTAAAACCCGGGTATTGTAGATTTGGAAGATATATTAAAGTCTCGCTTTACTCGGTAATGACAGGGGCAGTAACATAGATTAAAAAAAATAATTGTATTACGTTTAGCGGTACTATGTGGGAGCTGAACGTTTTCATAGCGTGAATTGGACAGGAAATGGTGGACTGACTGTCTAGAAAGATTATTTATGTTTTGTTTACTGTGTTCATGTGTGTGTTTCTAGTTTGTGATGACTGTTAACTTTTCGTTTCGCTCATCAAAACGCTCATACTCTGCAGCACCGACATTGCTAACTGTTTAATACCTAACTATTACAATAACATTTATGCGTTTGGGATTCCTTAAGCTAATGTTAACATTAAATATAAGTATGTAATTATACATTATAAGGGTGTCATTATAATCGTTGTAGTAAAGGTACTACTGTGAAATGAAATGAAAGCCTCCGGGATTCCCCCTGCTTTCCCTGGTAGTTTCCAGTGTGAAAGAGGAAACTGATAAGATTAGGCCTGAAGAAATCCCCACAGTGAGTTGTGACACTAACTGTTGTGTAATAGTAGAGTGAGGAAGCATTTTAGCCAAAACAAGATATGCACGTGAAGTCCAAAATAAAACAATGTGTACTGGATGTTTGGCACAGACATAAAGTTATTCACGTGAGGCTCTCAGGTGTTGTCTTCCCTCATCATGTTCAAACACTGAAGAGATGGAAAAAATAAAAGCAGATTTTGGAGCATGAGAGAAAATGACATGAGAATGGATATCACTGCAGTCTGAAGTGGACAGAAGTTAAAGGGTTTAACATTCACAGCCTCATGTACCTCTTTTCCTTCTTCTACTTCTTCTGCCTTGTAGTGGAGTCTGTGACGAGCATCTCGGACGTGATGTGGAGCAACTCTTCTTACCAGTGCTGCGAGAGCCCCAAAATCAAGTTCGACTCTCAACGTGATCACGTCTGTAGCGTGAATGGCATGGTAAAAAAAATAACCCTGCATGCATGATGACAGTCAGCCAGTATGTTCATACAAATAGCTCTGTTCCAAAATCAGTAAAATGTTTATGTTCTTATTCAGCTTGACACTAGCAAACCAAAAGAGCACATGAACAGGCAAAAAAACAAAAAAACAAAACAAAGAGTCGTAATATTACAAGAATAAAGTTGAAATATTATGAGAATTAATGTTTCAAGAAAAAAATAGTAATTTTTGAAGAAGAAAATCATATTACATGAAAAAAATTGTAATATTACAAAACTGAAGTTGTACTATCTTGAGAAAAATGTCATAATATTTCAAGAAAAAAGTCATAATATTACAAGAATTAATATTTCAAGAATAAAGTTGTAATATTACAAGAAAAAAATTATAATATTACAAGAATTAAAAATGCTAAATTCTTAGAGAAATTGAGGAATATAACAAACAACCAATAAAATGGTCACAGAGTTCAAATCTGTACCATTTGTCCGGCTTCTGAGCTTAAGAATAACTTATATTTGGGTACGTGTGAAATGTATTGACTGTGATTTTTGTTTGTTTGTTCTTCTGTTCTTGCAGAACATCGCCTTATTCAACGGTGAGAAGAACAAGTGCATGCCTCCATGCCTGGAGATTAAAGACGGACTGATGACGCTGAATCAGTGCATTGACGTGAATGTAACCACAACCTGGATCAATGTATGTCATCCACTTTTTGACTTTGAAATTAACATTGACTGTATTTGTTCATCACTGTTTCCAAACCCAGTCCTCAGGTGTAGCTCTGATTGTTGCTACACCTGTGAATCTTTAAGTTAACAGCGCTAACGGTAGCTAACTTAAACAAGGCTTTTAAACCTGCAACCTCACAAAAACTAAGGTAGTTAGTTAATGAACTCTTGGCTCCACACATGCTAACATGCTAACTGCTGCAGCTGATATTGCAGAAATGGCTGTCAGAGAGCTAGTATACCCTATGTCAAACAGGAAGACAGATCTTGTCGAGCAGTCTCAATTCCTGTCAGAAAACTGTGGTTAGTGAAGGAAGAATGTTCAAAAACCTAAGAAAAAATACAATTGTAATAAGTTTGTGATCATATTTGGTAAACCTCGTCCGTCCAACACTTGTCCAACAAAAACAATAAAGCAGTAAGAAGAAAGTCTTTTGTTTTAGGTCTAATTTGACCTCTTGTATTTACAGGCGAAGGATGAGACTGAGGAGGAAAGGATCTACTACCACGGCCAACCGTGCTCTCACTCTGTGTCCAGCAAGATGGCTCCTGAAAATCAGGGTGTGTGTGACCAGTGACACAAACACAATCATTCATCATCAAGATCCTCAGACGTCCTGCAAAGTCACTATTAATCAGGGATCAAAGGCAGATGTGTGATGAAGGGGAAGAGAGGGTTTATGTCACAGTCACATCATGTGAGAGAGAAGGTGATGATGGGAAACGTTCACATGTTTCCTGAAAAACAACTTTAATGTCAATTGTCCACAAGACAAAGTGTAAAAATGTTGAGTGTAGCTCTACAGCTGTTACCTCACACACCTTCAACTATCTTCGTCAAGCTTCGTCTAACAAGTACTGGAATGTGACGTTAACATCAGTCTGAACAGCTGAGGCTGAAATGAATTATGGGTAATATTGTGACCTGTTGTTGTAATTTGTCTTTTCTCTGCAGGGTCTGTTGGTGTGTTGCTGGCTGTGGTGATCCTGGGATTGAGGCAGATGATCTCTTGAACCACCTACCTCTCAGCTGTTAACCCAGCAACTGACCAGCTGCGGTCTTCATCTAACGCTGCTATTTGTGGTACAGATTTTTTCTGTACAATTAATGTATGTGCTTTTGGCCTTCACTGCAATTTAGTTTAGGTATCATCCAGAAATACTGTCTCAACTTGAAGTTCCTCGTAGACAGTGTTTTTAAATCTTTTTTATATGTTTTGTTGCACGTATTTAGCTTACATATTTAACGAATATATTTATCACCTATTTGCAGCATATGAATGTTGAAATTTAACAGTTTCTATGCACATTAGTTTTAGTTTTTTATTAAGTCTTTTGCAGAAATCTAAAGTGATTGGATTGTGTACTGTTAGGCTTTACTCTCTGTACTGACCACATTTCTCTACATTTCCAAAGACTAACAGTATGCAAAAAAAATTATTCATTTTTCTTTCTTTCCTGAAGAAAAATGAAGGAAGGAAGGAAGATCTTTTATTATCACTCGTGTTTCTCTCAGGGCTGTATTTACTGAGAAACTAACAAGAGCAACGTTTAGCAGCATATTTATTAAGACTTGTCACATTGAGCTAAAATTCCCTTTTTAGTATGAGATTCCACTTTATGTTTGGCAGAAACAAAATAATATTTTAAACGTCATCCTGTTACATTTATTTGCTGCTTATTAACTCAACATCTACAGGATGGAAAAGCTTTTTAATTTTGCGACTTTAAAGTAGACAGACACAACAATTCTTAGTTTCAGATGATTATACACTAATAAAATATGATATATTCCGTTTCTGCCAACAGATCCCCCTGAATCCTTTAAATCCTTTTAAACATGTTTACGTAAACGTATGTTTGTGCCGGTACTATAACTCGCTCAGATAAATGCAGCCCTCAGATTTCACAGAACAAAGCTTTCGTTCCAATATCAGCTCATACCACCTTCACCTGACCAGCAAATACCCTCACAGTATAGTATAGTTTTATAAAAAAAAATGTACAGCCAAACATTTTTATAGATTTTAATTGTTCAAACAGGCCATAGTGACTTAGTGTTTGCACTTTAGTGTCTTATTATTTTTTGGCCAAAGGAGAGGAGGAGGAGGAAGAAGAAGAAGAAGGGATTTTCAGTGTCATAGGACCAAAAGGTAGAAATAAGAAAAAGGGAAGTGTTTACATGCAGCTCTTTGACAGACAAACTTACAAACTCGTGCCTTAACAAGAGCTGCTTTGCTAATTTGATGTTTATAAGCCAGTGATGTTAGGTTAGCTAGCTAACAAGCTAAAAACATGAAGCCAAATTGTGAGAAGTGACACCTTGATTCTGGTCAGTAAAAGCTCAGAAATGTCCTCATACATTCAAGTTTACATTTCCAACATTTCCAAGTATTGTAGGTCCCGTTTCTCAGGTTCAGGCTACGTCCACACTAATGTGTTTTCATTTTAAAAGAAAAACGATCTCCGTCCACAATTTTATTTTTGCAATGGAAAATGTCCCGCTCACTACTTCAGGGTCAAAGGGCATCGCAGCAGGAAAGAGCATCTGGTTCTAACCGTTTGGTTCAGTCCGACTGGATCAGACCAGACTAAACAGAAATGAAAGAATAACATGATGAGGGAGGGAGTTCTCTGTATTTTCAAGAATTTGAGAGAAACAAATCACCCAAAAGCCAAAAGAAACTCAACAATAAACAAACCAACTTTAAGTCATGTCTCTCTCAGCTGGAAACCCACATAGTATTAGTCCTGCAACGACACTATTCAAAGCTACAGACCGCTTTGTACCAAACTGACTTTAGTTGAGCTGCTACAGGATGTTGAGCCACTTTATGTAAGTGTGTTTTCGCACTTGCGCTTTTTACAACTAGTTGATGGATCAACTACTGAGCCAACACAATACTTGAAAAGTTATTGATTTCAATGATTTTTAAAATAGAAATGCCAAAAAAATCTCAGGTACCAGCTCTTTGATTTTTGTACAAAACAAGCATTTTTAATTATTCAACTGTGATGGACATTTGTTTAAACTTCTTTTATACTACATATATATGCTATATGATATATGCTATAACTGGAAGATTAATTAATTAGTTTCAGGTGTACATCACTTGATCAATCAGTAAAAATTTTAAATAAAAATAAATAAGTAAATTTTTACAGTCCATTAATTGTTTTAAGCCATTTTTAAAATAATAAAAAATGCAAAAGACTCCAGTACCAGCTTCTCAAATGTGAAAAGTGAATATCTCTGGTACTTCACATTCACAGGTGAACTTCCAGTCTCACCAAGTATCATTACTGAAATAATAAATGAAGTATTAGAAAGAATGTTTGCTCCATTATAAAATACTGGACCAGTTTAAAAACAAAATATATAAGCTATTTCTTTGTTTAGATTAAAATGTATGTTTATGTTTTTTATCCTTTTTTTTTTTTTTTTTTTTTACACTAATTTCTACCTCAGTGCTTTCTGTTCTTTAACTAAGACTTCATCCTTGTTTCTTGCCATCACATTAGAATAATTTGGTACATAGAAAGACAGTCATGCATATAATCGTTTTAATTTTCTGCTGCTATAAGTAAAGTCCAAGTTATTTAATCCCAACACCTTTCAATGTTTTTGAAGCGTCGCTCGGTGACTCTCGGTGACTTAAAATGCCTTAAAAATTAAAATGAAAACTTAAAAATGTATTTTTGACTATATAAATTACACTTAGAGCTGAATTGTTTGACTTAGAGCTGGATGATTTATCCAACAACCAACATTATGAATCTGTTTGGTTCCTAACTTTACTCATTTCACACCTCTAAAATATAATATAACTAAGAATGAAGATGTCATAAAAAAAAAAAGAAGAAAAAAAGGCAAAATATAGTGTATTTAAAATAGTTATTATATCTTATGTTCAGAAGGTAAATGTGACAATTTAATATAATAAAGATTTTTTATAATAATTTTGAACCTCAGTTTGACAAATAAAAAAATCAGTGTTTTTGTTTTTCTCACCTGATGATGAATTGAAAATATCTTTTATAGTTTTAATGAGTTTGTCATCTAGTATTAGGTCCTGTATTGATCTGTTTAATCAATGAATGCTGATTACAAATTGTGCCTTTTTAAAAAACAGAAACAAACAAACAAACAATAAGCTCTAATGATGCTCTTTCCTGCTTCACAACTCTTTGACCATATAAACGATCAAAATCACTCAAGTCGGGCATTAAGTGTTCTCTGACATTTACAGGTGGGGTTTGTGTTGACATTTACAAGTCTCAATAAAAAAAGGCATTAGAAACACTGAAAATACTAAAGGGACATTTTCTGAAAAAGAGCCAAGTAAGAACAGAGATCCACAGATCTTCCAAGCAAACTACTGAATCATAATGGTGCTTTTTTTTTGGTTTGTGAATGAACATCTACTGACTGAAAAATGTGAAACCTTCCTGAAGGGAAGAGCGGTGCTGTAAATCATTCACAATTTGTTGGATCTCAAACTCATTCATAAATCTGTATCTGGCCTCTTCTCTACATTACATCAATCATGTACTGTACTATGTACTGTATTATTGGCAATAGCAATAAGGACTTAAACATGTGCAATCTGTCCTATCTTTAAATAAAATTTAATACTTAAAAGCTTCTTTTAAATGTGTTTCAGAATTTATTAAAATGACATGTTGGAGATTCTGATGTTGTTTGCTGATGGATTTGACAATAATAAGTGCAATACAATCTTAAAAATGTGACGACTGACAAACTGAAGACTCAGATAAAAAAAAACATCCGTTTATCTGAAACATATTTCAGAGCACAGTACATGTATTTGAGATACTTTACAAAATATTTACATTGCATCTTTCTTTTTTTTTGGTTTATTTTTATAGTGATTTCAGGTATCAAGAGAAAACAAAAATTAAACTGAAGGAAGGATTCAGTGGGGAATCATTTACTCTTTGTGTTTTGATCAAATTACAACACATTCAACCAAATTGTTCCCAGTAAAAACTGCAACAGTTTAGATATTTATGAATATAAAACCTTTAAAATGTTGAATGTTCACTCGAAGCTTTGTCCGGCTCAGATGGAAAAGTCTTTGTCTGAGTTCAACATTTCTCAGCGGCGGAGTGCTCCAGGGTTTTATACTCAGCCCACTGACATTTTCAGGAGTCAATGTTACGACAGAATCAGTCACAGCTTTTAAAAACCTTTGTCATAAACATATTAAAAACAGTTTTCATTAAAAGCTGGACTATAGAATTTCGGCGTAGCCACCAGGTGAATCTCAGACCCTCTATAATCTCACAGTGGTCTCTGTCGCTCGCGTTCAGGTTCAGATTTTTGAGCTGGCGGGTCCTTTCACCAGACCCTGCTCTTTGCGCATCACCGGCGCGTGAATGCTGCAGTCCCGCGCCTCGCAAAATCCCGGCACGCCTGCGATCCCGAGCATGCCGAGTGTACCCACTGGACCGGGGAAGCCGCGAGGACCACGGGGACCCTCCATGCCGTTTTTGGGCTCTGCCGGGTGACCTGGCAAACCTGGGGAGAGGAAGTTATAATGTGGTGACATCAAGAACTGTGTCAAATATGACGTGGAAAATTATCAGCACCTCACTGTTTAATCAGTTTTAAAACATAATTACTTTTAAATAAATTGTGTCGAATTTGAAACGTTCAGTAACTTCAGAAGTTATTTTCTCTGTTTCTTATTTATCACCAAGTTTTTATATAAAATTAAAGGACAATAAAAGTGATTTTACATGTTAGCAAATTTAGATCACATACATATGGGTGGATGATATTATTTCAGTGGAAACGTGATTATATCATCTGTTATGACCCAGAGGTCATTTGGAGAACGTTTCTGACGTGTAATTTGTGTGTGCTTTAATGTTGTGCTTGTGTTGTGGATATCTTTCTCTAGCGTTCCTGCAGAGGTGTGTGTGTTGGGATGCAGGTGTGCAGGGGCTGATTGAATGATTGTGACTGTGTGAGTTTGTGGGTTGTTCCAGGGAGCTGATTGGTTCCAGCCTCCAGACTTGCAGTTTTAAGGCCAGCTTCTTCCAGCTTCTGACGGGGCTCATCTCTCTCCACTTCCAACCAACCTGCCAGCCAATATTTCTGATGTTATATGTAGTTTGCTTATGTGAAATGCCAGCCCAGGTGCCCTAGGGGTGGCTAGCAATTTTGTTTAATCCAATTTTCTCCTGTTCCAGGTTAAGAAGGTTGTGGCTTGTCTTTTTGTTCTTGTTTTGTTTGAGTAGGTAAGTTTAGGTTCCTTAGTTTTAGTTACTTCTGTTTGTTATTTTTCTGTTAGCCCACCATGAAGTTAAAGAAATCTTGAATAAAAAAAAAACCAAACAGGCTGTAATTCCTTGTGGCTGGTGGTTCTTGGGAGCTGGGAAGAGGGGAGTCTCTCACCTTTCATGTTGCGCCAGGGTTTCCCCTCGGCCGGGTCATAACACATCACATATTAATAATAAAAAAAATACTCTTGGTAATATCTTGATATCACCCTAAAAACCTAAAACCACATACAGTACTCATTTTGCTTTCTCAGCGTCCCCAGTCCAGAAAATAATTATTATCAGTGCAAAGAATAAAAGAAAACTAATATTTTCAGTTGAGTAAATGAGAACAGTTTCCTTTGGAATGCAATTTTAATCAAAATTAAATAAAACCATAAATACAGCTATGAAATAAATAAATTATGTAATAAATGTAAAAATTTATAAATATATGAAAATATTAATATATAATTGAGTCAATAAATAAATAAATGACTTTTTTAAGAACATTTTTATTTATTTCAGGGGACTTTTATTTTATAATTTCACATGAATTTATTTCTGGAGACTTTTATTTGCAAATGCCACATTTAGCTACAAAGCTGTTTATTTATTTATTCATACAGTTATTTATTGATTTATTGACTCAATTTTATATTTATATTTATATATTTCTACATTTATTACCTAATTTATTTATTTCAGAATATATTTTACAGGTGTATTTTTTTATTTGATTTAGTTTGGCCTTTAAATCATGAATCAGACGGCTCAACGTTCCCTCTCTGTGGTCTGTGGTTGACAGTAGTTTAATCACTGTGGTCTACTATGTTTCATACCTCTGATGCCTTGTGGTCCATCGGGTCCCTGCAGGCCTTTACCTGGATCACCTGCGCTGCCTTTAGGTCCCTTTTGACCTGTTGAGAAAAACACAAAGAGCTTCTGATTCACTTTCTTCTTGACTGATGACGAGGAGGTTGGAGATGAGAAACACAGAACCTGAGAATTCTTCGATAAATCTTACCTGAAATTATAAATCAGTGGCCACAGATTACGGATCATGTCCTCAGATTAGTAAATGATGAGCTCAAGATTCTTTTCATGTTCCCTCAAGTTAGTTTTTCATACTCTTGAATTGTTCATTTTGTCCCCTTAAATTCTTAATTTTTGCCCTGGAATGACTAAGTCTTGATCTTTGAGTTCCCTCCCTGTGCTCTGTAGACAAGGTTTCATTACTGTGGTATATTGAGAGTGTAAGAAGTCTGAGAAACCGGTTGTGAGAATGTCAGTGTGATAAATTGACTTAATTATGTTAATTGAGAGAAATAATGAAGTAATTTGAAAATATGATTTTGTATCTCAGAGGCAACAGTTGTTCATTTTAAGAGGCACATTTTGTAATTCAGTAATTTGAGCATATGAAAGAATAAAACATGTACAGAGGACAAAAGTTAATAACTTGAGGCAAACTGATTTATCGAATGTTACACTTCCATTATTTGACGTGTTCCCTGTGGACGGAGGGTTATTCACATCCATGTTTGTCCAGTGTGTAACGTCTTACCTCCGTCACCCGGCGCTCCTTCCTGTCCCTCCAGTCCTCTGTCGCCTTGAACTCCTCTGGCTCCTTTGGCTCCGGCTTTTCCTGCTTTACCCTGAAGGAGGCAGAGATGGAGGAGCTCAGTCTCTTTACTCCATCATCCATCATTAACTGTTGTATCAGGATTCTCGTGACTCTGCTCTGAGCTGCACGATCGTAATCGACATTTATCAAATCTCTTGTAGCTGAAGATGAACACAGGAGATTAAGTGTTTTTAAAGAGCAGGATTTTCTTCTTGAACATGTTGTATGTTCGTGTTATAACAGCTTTAAACAGACAGTTTATCTTCTTTTATTCTTCAAACTTTATAACATCTGAGCTGTTTTTCTCATAGAACCTTGTTCACTATAAACTTCTTCTTACAACAGGAAACAAATACATAAAATCTCCTTTTTAAAAAGCTGAGTATATTTCAGTGAAGAAATTGTAACAAACCAGAAAGACTGAGCTTCAATTATTTGCCTTATTACTAAGTTTTGATTTTAAAATTTAGCTGATTATAAAAGAGGCAGGAGGGGGACGTACAGGTTTGCCTGTTGGTCCTGATTGTCCTGGGACCCCCGGGGGCCCGATGAGGGTGCGGTTGTTGATGGGGCAGCCCTGGGAGCACTTGGCCCGGATGGAGGCGGCGTACTGGGAGATCTGGGCCGTCACCACACCTTTGCAGAGCTGCAGGACCTGCTCGTCAGTCAGACCAGGACCCTGCAGGACACAAACCACCCAGGGGAATGTTTTCCTCCATCACTGCTACAAAACACCAAGTGTCTAAAGTCAGCTTTAAACATATGAAGGAATAAGGAAATCTGAGGACGAGAGAGTCTTTTTATACTCTGATTAAACTATTTACAGCTGGAGGTAATGAATATTTTCATTATCAGTGAATCTACTGATTATTCTCCTGATTGTTTGGTCTATAAAACATCAGAATAGTGAGATTATCTCAGAGCACAAGACGGTGTCAACAGCTGTCTCCTTATGTCCAAAAACCAAAGATATTCAGTTCAGTGTAATGAGAGTATGACCCAGTCTTTACCAAGACCGAGACAAACAGGAAACTCTCACATTAGAGAACCTGGAATCATAAAATTCATTCATTCATTTTCTACCGCTTATCCTCTAGTAGGGTCGCGGGGGGGCTGGAGCCTATCCCAGCATCCTTTCGGGCGAGAGGCGGGGTACACCCTGGACAGGTCGCCAGTCCATCGCAGGGCACACAGAGACAAACAACCATTCACTCTCACATTCATGCCTATGGTCAATTTGGAGTAACCAATCAGCCTAGTCCCCATTTGCATGTCTTTGGACTGTGGGAGGAAGCCGGAGTACCCAGAGAGAACCCACACAAGCACGGGGAGAACATGCAAACTCCACACAGAAAGACCCCGCGTCCGAGCCGGGACTCGAACCCGGAACCTTCTTGCTGTGAGGCGACAGCGCTGGAATCATAAAATGTTTTATCAAAATAGTTGCTGGTGGATTCTGCTCTGATAGACTAATTGATTACAGCTCAGCAGACAGCTGCACGCTTCAGGGGAAACCTATCTCAGTTGTAAACACGACACAAATCCTCCTCGGGTATTACTCTTTTGATTTCAAAGCCAAGATGGCGGACGAAATGCCTTTCTGTTTTTTTTTTCTTTTTTTATAAATTCACCTACAATTTTCCCATATGAATGATCTACAGGTGTCAAATCAAACATTTGAACAAATTTTAATATTAATATTTTTTTAGTATTTAATTGACATTAAGAATTGTGAATTTGAAAAACACAGGATTCAACTGCAAAATCATTTAAATGTGTTTGTACAGTGGGTGAACCTCTGGTAAAGTATGTTCTTCCTCTGTCAGGAATGGCGGCCAGTTTGGAAAATGGCGGCCTTGTGAAATTTCAAGTGGATTATGGGAATAAAATGAATGGCCTCATACCAATAGTGATCCTTGTACCCACGTTGGAAAGATTATTAGTTATCTGCTGCAATATTAATCAGCCTTATTCAAGGTCATGCAGATGATTAACCCGACTGCAGACTCACAGAGGGACCTGGGACTCCTTTGGGTCCCGGGCGGCCTTTAACACCCGGGTCGCCGATCGCACCGCGCTCTCCTCTGGTTCCTGGGATGCCGGGCGGACCCACGGGACCGGGGACACCGTCGCGGCCGACTGCACCTTTCGGTCCACGCTGTCGGAAAAGACGAGGAAGGACGAAGACATTTTGTTTATTTAGTTGTGTAATATACATGCTGTGTACGTATTTACCAGTAAATAAATGATCTGTATAAACATTAGAAAAATTAAAAAAGCTACAAAATAAATCGTCTTATAATATTTTAGTTCAGAGATTTTCAGTGGAATCGTGACAATATAAAAATACTGTTTTACAAAATGTTGTTGTCCAAATATGATTATTCCAAGCAAACTTCCATCTTATTTTACATTAACGTTGTTGTTTATTCATGTCTTTTCATGTGAAGCACTTGCATGTAATGTCTTTATATTAACCATGTCTTGTATGAAAGGTGCTATACAAATAAAGTTTATTTTCATTATTATTATTATTTAGACACTAAGCAAATGAGTTACTTGAGTTTTTATTTGTTTTGTCTGATTTCATTTATATTTCAAAATTATGAAGCAACATTTCAGTTTGAAATCAGTTAAATTTGCTCAAACGTTTCTGGGAATGATTGATTAATTCAAATTTAATCAATTACACTGTGTGGACAAAAGTATGTGGACACTCATCCTTGTCACGCATCATGTATTTCCTGCAGTGTTTGACTTTTGACCCTGTAGCTTCTATTGGAACTTCTATTGTGTTTTTCTTGAGTTTTGTTTGGAGTAATAATATCACTTAAAATGTATTTCTTAGGGGCCAAAGTTTAAATTTATTTTACACCTTAAATCTTTATTTTGGAGCGGGAGTCATGAACCTGAAGTTTATCACTGAACATCTTTAAACTGAACAGATGTCTGTCATTTGAGTCACATTTCCGTTTTCTGTGTGATAGATTATTTTGTAAAACCTGTCTTTCTTCAGAAACTCTTCAACTGTGACATTAGATGTGTGCGTGTGTGTGTGTGTGTGTGTGTGTGTGTGTGTGTGTGTGTGTGTGTGTGGTTCTGTGACTTCAGGGTAAAAAAATGCAAATAAATATGAGCACCTGTCCTTTGTCTCCGCGGTCACCCACGCTTCCCTGAAACACAAAGAGCAGGAGGAAGTCATTTGTGTGTAAATTTCCAGCAGGTGTTGAAAGAGGAAATGGAAACTACGGTTTCATTATCTGACTGTAAACATTACAAATTACCTTTTCACTCTTTCCTCCTTTGATTCCCTTCTTGCCTGCTGCCCCCTGCAGACACACAAACATGCGATGAAGAGGAAGCTGTGGTCACTGACTCACTGTCATAAGATTCATGGAGAAAAACAACAACATCAACAGCTGACTGATTCCTCGAGTAGCATGACTCCACAGCTTTAATAAAGGGCTGACTTATAGTACGCCCTTAATCAAAGCTTGTAAAACTGGACGGACAAGGTGCTGTAGAAGGTGAACTCCCGTTTGGGTTTTATTTAGGTGTTGTTTTGCAGGTGGAGTCTAACAATAGAACAGAGGGTTATTGAATCTCAAGGACCGACAATAATCAACAGACACGAAGGGAAAAGTTTACGATGTGTGAATATTATTATTATATTAACACCACAAAGTTGCCACAGATGATTTTCACTTACTGTATTATTAACAATCAATATAATATCACATATCTGACACTGTAAAATTAAATATAACATTCTTCTATCAAAGATTTTGAAAACTGTATGTGAATAATTAATATCGTGTTATGTCTCTGTCGAGTGTGTCTCAGTGAACTGGTGTAGTACCTCGAGGGGGCGTTGGGAGAAACTAGGTGTTTTACATGTGGTTGCAGCTTTTTGTGGCTCCACAGACCAAAACAGCGCCATCTACAGAGTCTACCTGAGTACCAGCGAACGCCTCATTACTGTAAACATCACTTTAGTTTGTTTTGGTTGTTTTTTACTCTGTTTCACTTGAATTCTCTCTTTCTTCTTCTTACTCACCTTCTCTCCATCAGGCCCCGTCTCACCTTTGGCCCCCTGGAAGAAAAACAAACATCACATCAGCTGAAAACACACTGACGATAAATGTAGACTTCAACGTGACTTTTCCAGAACTGGAAATAAAGAGAAAAAATATAAAGAAATAATAAAAAAAGGACCTATCAACGTCCAAATGTTTTGCACTTAAACAATATGACTGTTGTTCACATGGTGAAGTTCTACAATAAAGAATTTAAACGACCATATAACCTGTGTAAATAAAGAAAGGAACCATGTGAACTCATATAAACATCGAGCTTTTACAGATGTTTCTATTCACTGGATCAGACTTCTACCTTTGAAGCAGTTTAATTTTCACTTCACCACTTCATTTAATGCTGATAACGACCATGAAACACTGTATTGTTTCTCTCTGTTTGTACATTGATGTCAGATTCTTTTTTATTGTGTTATAAATTTAAAGTAATTCATTTTTATTCATGTGATAATCTTTTTAATGGCGGCGTAGCAGATGAACATTGTTACATGAGGAGAAGACGTGACGTATTAAGTGTGTGAAGCTGAAGCTCATTTACAGCCTAAATTCAGGTCAAACAAAGAGACAAAACAGATTCAGGATTAAAAACAATGTGTTTGACTGTTTCTTCTAATCTGAACCAACACTGTGTTATTGTTGTTATTTTTGTGAGGGACATCCCCTTCACCTCTTCCTCTTATTAATGTCACTGGTCTGAGCACGTTAATGTCAAAACAACCAACTAAACCTCACCACAGGGAAATTTCAGATTACTTGGACTGAACCGCAGACGTGACGTTCTGTTTCAGATTTACAACCTCCACAGAAACAAATCTATCATCTTTTATCTTATATTTTCCTTCCACACCAGGGTTTCATTTTCCTCTTTGGCTTGTGACTGGCGGATCCTGGTGTTTGTTGCCAGGTTGGACAGTTTTCGGCCTCAGATTGAGGACGGGATCAGTCTGATGTATTGATAACCGATCTGCGGGTGTGGATTGTTTGTTTTGTACTCTGAGTGTTGTGTGTACACACTGTGTGGCCCTGCAGCCCCTTCGGCCCTGGCTTCCCTGGTACTCCAGCGTCTCCTCGCTCTCCTTCACGTCCCTGTTGGACAGACAGATAGAAAAATACTAAATCAATCAATTAATCAATCAACCAATACTTTTCACTCTTGGAACCATTAGCCATGATTTCTAAGAGTCTGAGACCCCCGTCCCTCAGTATTTACAGTATAGAGATAAAAAGAGCTCTTGTCTTATATCACACTCGTCAAACACAGAGAATATTTAACATAAAAAGATTTAAAAGAAATCTCATCACTGGGTAAAATCCCTCGTATCTCCAATATGTCAAAGTTCGAGGAAGTCTGACACACAGCTCTGTGATGGGTTTGAGAATGAGACGGTGTGAAGTTTTGGTTTAGTCAGCTAGTTACTTACTTCTCACTCGACAGTGAAAAAGAAAACTCAATCTAATCCGTTCACCATGAGAACCTGTGCAACTGTCAAACCACACGGTGGCAGCTGGGGATTTTATTTCAGGTGTTAAAGTCGGTTTTGAGTAAATTTGAAAAACACTAGTGTGTTATGCCCTGATCCCCACAGTTCTGTGTCAGCTCCAGAGCATGCATTATCATTCAGGGGTAAAAGGCTCTGGCATGTTTGCTTTTCCTTAAACCAATCACAATCATGGGGGCGGCGCTGAGCTCAGGATGCAGCGTTGCTCCTGCAAAATAGTCTCGGAGTGAAACTTGCTTGGGTGGAACATTTGCACGAGGGGAAAACGACTCAAACAACAGTGAAGACGTACGCCGACTCTGTGATTGCACGATCCAAATCTTTAATCAAGACTCGCAATTTTCAGCCTGTAGCTTGTTGTTTCTGGTAACGAAGGGGATTTTGAAAACTAACGGACAGAGGAAACGGAGAGTGTCTTTTTCTTCCACATCAGGGTTAATTGTCAGCAGGATCTGCCTCGTTAGCTTGTGAGTGTCTAATCTCCCAGCATCTGATCTGATGCAACGTTGCAAGATTGGACGGTTTTCAGCCTGAATGAGGGTCCAAAAACATCTCGCAGGAGCCCAGAACCAAGTGTTGAATTTCATACTGAATCAAAAAGAATATTATATATAAGACATTAGACATTATTCAGTCGTACATTCAGCTGCATTTTCTGTGTCAACAGTGTAACACAGCTAAAATCTGTAAAAAAAAAAAAAAATGTTTTAGCCGTTAAACTACACAGCTGCTGTTTCTTATTCAATAAACCTATTGTGCATGAGATCAGAGATCAAATGTCTCTTTGTCAGGGCAGATCTCTTTGTAAAACAACTCAACTTTGTTCTCTTTCCTCTAACATCCTGTAATCACATGGGAATCCCCCCTTTACGATGATCGGCTCTGTTCTATATAGAAACGTTACTGATTTTCCCTCTTTATTTTCACTTCCTGTTCCCAAGAACACACACTGGCTGGTGTCACCCACATGTAAGGACTTGCCTGAATTAGCTAATTTAAAGGGCAAATGTGGCATTAATCCACAGAATTGTGGGACTTTCCGGAGACATATGAAGAAGGAGAAGCAGAAAAGTTTAAGATGTTCTGACTTTTAGTCCCTAACTGGGGTCAAACTGAGCCCTGGAGACTAAATAAGTTTCTTGAATTGTATTAAACCTATGTGGCCTCCAGTGATATGACTTCAGTAGTGTTCTCAGACTTGATGAAGCTCCTGCAGAGACCTAGGAGACATTATAAAACAACTTCTAATGAGTAGAAAATAGAAGAGTGACTCTGAAGACCATGTTCTTGTGAAGCCTGGAGTTCTCTCTCAGATTCATCCTGGGGGGGGGGGCTCAAACCTTCTCCATTCTTCCAGTGACTTTGTCAGGAATCAAACCTGCGACTTTACAATTAAAGGACGGTTTGTTTGAGCGGTGGATGATCCTGCTGCTCACTCACCACAGCGCCCACTCTGCCCCGAGGACCTCTCACACCGCGATCCCCTCTGCTGCCCTGCAAAGGTAGAACAGACATTATGCATGACACTGAGCAGATGTTTGGCAGTTTGTAGGAGACATTTCGAGTTGGCAGAGACAGAGAGTCACAGGTGTTAGCTATAACATTAACGGAGCCAGTGGCTGTGGATCAGGAGGTCGAGCGGAAGGTCGCTGGTTCGAGTCCCGGCTCCCTCCAGTTTGCATTTCAAAGTGTCTTTAGGCAAGATACTGAATCCCAAATGAAGAATCATCAGTGTGTGTGTGATAGAAAAGTGCTGTGTGAATGTGTGTTTTAGTGTAAAGCGCCTTAAGTCTTCATTAAGACAAGAAAAGTGCTATATACAGATATAAGTACAGTCCATTTACCTTTTATTTGTTTCACAGTATCTGGACCCTGAAACTGAACCAGCTACATGGAATTCAGCTATTTCTAATTTTCTTATTTACACCAGTTTTTTCCCGCTGTGACCTACACTGTGTTCAACAATCAGCCTGTGAAACAAGTGTAATTTAGTCAAATACACTTTATCCACAGTGTTGTAAAAACTTTACGAACATATATTTAATATTTAAATTTTATATTCTGCGATGACGCGCAGTGACTCACATCAGGAATTAATAGAGTCAGGGTAAAAAGAAAAAACAACGTTAAAGAAAAGTTAATATTGATATGAAAGTTGAGAGAATGAAGACTTTGGTACATAATACACACAATGAACTGAACTAAATAACAAACTAAGAAACTGAGGTGAAGATAAACCTGAAGTAAACACAGACTGAAACATGAAGTGTATTTAGGAGCATTTGTTGTTGCCACTGATGTTTTCAGGCCAAACTAAACTAAAATGTTCCGTAAACCTCTTTATACATTAATAAAGGTTCAGCAATCTACATATGTACGTTGTGTTGATGCCACGGATGATGGAGGAAGGATCGTTCGTGCTCGTTACCTTGGGACCAAACGCCCCCGGCTCTCCGATCGTCCCCGGGACTCCTAAGGGACCCTGAGGAGACAAGCAGCGGGGACACGGGGAAGTTCGTAGATTTGGGATAAATAAATACACATGACTGGACAGTCTGTAGAGATTTGTAACTGTAAATCTAATCAACTCACGTCTTCTCCGGGGTCACCGTCACTGCCGGGCACGCCGCCGAAACCTTTCACGCCCTGAGAGAGACGGAGAAAAAAAAGGTGAAGATATGAGCAGAGAGAAAACACGGAGCAGGGTGAACTGACGCAGCTTCAGTGAGGCTGGACAGAAGAAGTTTTCTGCAACATCTCCATGTTTTGTTTTGCTGAGGATCAGACCAATCAACGCAGAGTGACCTCACATAACTACAGAGAGTTAGAGGGAACACACTGATTTTTATCCTTGAGTAACAAAGAAGGCGAAGCGCTGGGATCATGCTAACGACAAAATCAGCACAATTAACCCCTCAACCATCATCAGAAATCCTGAAAATAAAAAACAGAAAATTACAGAAAACAGAAGCTTTTAAACGGGACCACTCGAGCTGTTTTGCCGACACAACTCTGAATTTGGTTTATTTGTTTAAATCGCTCATGAAGCAAAAACATCTGCTGGTCTCAGCTCCTCAGAACTGGTGACTCACTTATTAACTGTTTCACATCACAGTTTGTTGAATATCTCTGGCACAAAGCCGAGTATCTGAAAACATCATAAGTTCACAAGTGTCCTACTCATTTCTGACATTTAGACGAAACTATAATAGTTGACTGTAAAAAACGGAAGCAAGAGATGAATTGATAATAACATTAATTGTGAGTTTTCACCCTAATCCTGACATAAACTAAAGGGGGTGTGGCCAGAGGAGAGATCATTTTCATACAGTAGCTTCATGCCCAGGTGATGCAACAGGTATAAACTCTGCATCAGACTCTAAGTGTCTAAAGGGAACCTTAAATATTCTAAATTACCTTTCTGATATGAACTAAACCAAAGACGTGTGTCTAAATACAGCGTTAGAACCAGTTAAAAAGGTCAAACTGTGACCTGCTCGTAATAAAAGTTGCATGAGAGCGAATGCAAAACATCTTGTACTCTATTTATCTTCCTTCACTTTCACTTTCTTTTGCTTTATTTATCTGTGGCCAGCTATCTTTATCTCTGTTTTTTTTTGTGTGGCTGCACAAGAACGAGGGGAATGTCAGATGTGATAAACATGTCAGAGCACTGTACCGTTACTGTACATTTACAGTAATAACATAAAAGTGTGAACATGTTTTGAGTAAACATTTCAGCTTTGAAAAGTTCAGATGACTGTACTTTTCTATCTTCTGACAGATTTCAGAAACTGATCCATGAACTACATCATCCAGCATTTACTTCAGATCTAATTTTGACTTCACATTCATCAGTGTGACTCACTCTTTCACTTTATTTTTTGAATCCCTTTTACTTTCAGTTTTCCACAGTTGAGTGAGCCACAGTCTCAATGGAGCAATGACCCAGTAAATAAAAAGTAAAAGTAAAAAACAAGATTTTTTGGTATTTTTCCAACTTGAATTGAAAGTTTCATGGGGACTTTTTAAATTTTGAGTCTTTTAAATGTGGTAAAAAAAAAAAAAAATTCATTTGTGCTTTTATGAAAATAGGTCGTTGTATTATTGACAAACACACAACTTAACACAACAGTGATCAGTTATTATTATTATTATTATTATTATAATCATTATTATTATTATTATTATTATTATTATTATTATTATTATTATTATATATTTCAAGATCAAATGAATTGTTTCTTTATAACGAAGGAAAAACAAACTAACAATCCCCCATTTGTCCTCTCTGGGCTTCTGTATCATAATAAGATCAGAAACATTTGAGCTAATTTCAAGATTAAAATAGTTTAAGGATGATTTCTGAACACAAGTTTCTTTTTTTGTGTTTTTTTAAGACTGACTAAAAATTACAGCCACAACCGACAATTATTTTCATCATCGATTAAACAGCTGATTATGTATTACTTGTATTACTTTATAATTTCCTAAAAGCGAAAGCTACACCTTCATGTGTCTTCTTTTGTCTGAGCGACAGTTTAAATATTCTCTTTCCAATGATACAAACCGACGACAAGCAGCGTATTCTCACATTTGAGAAGCTGGAACCAGAGAATCTTTTGCCATTTTTTACTTAAACAAATTATTAAAATAATTAACAGATGATAAAAAAAAACAGTTGATTAATCGACTAATGCTGCAGCTCCAACCAAAACACGTGCTCACCAACCTTACTGGTCAATCAGAGCTGTACACAGAGATGCTGCCGCCTAAAATCACTTGCATCGGCTGAGTGTAGGAGTTTCCCCACCGGTCGCTGATCTCTCAAAATGATTTGGTGCGAACAAATATGATTGTTAACTTAATACCTTCGCTGCTAAATTAACCGACTTCTCAAACGCCTCAGTAGCTTTTGTTAAAAAAGAAAAAAAAGCCCCTCTTGACAAATCCAGCGAGTTTTTGGAGAAACATCCGTCAGTTTCTGTAGAAGACAGTCGCTGCTGTCACTCTGAGAGATCCTCTCACAGTAAATACAGTTGAAATCACATCACAGGTTTTGTCTTTAACTCATTGTGTTTGGTGATTTTGTCAAACGTTGTCTTTACATATAGTTATAAAATCAGGATTTTAGCCCTTGCCCTCGAAATGAATGAATGAATGAATGAATGAATGAATAGTTCAGCACAGTTGTTCCTAAAATCTCAAGGTCTGGCCCCTCAAAGAGTCAGTAGATAAATCTGAGGTGTCATGAGATGATTACTGGGAGAGAAGAAAAAACACAGTTGTGACGCACAAACTTGTTTTCTTTTTTTGCACTTTTCTCTCATTTTTACCACTTTTCATTAAATATTGGATCATTTCTACGTGTTTGGGCCTCAGATAGTTCATAGATCTAAAGTGACCCATCAGATGGGAATTCACTCTTCAGTGGAAATGGGCCCCAGCTGGACACAGGGGTCACAAATATCTGCTGTAATCTTTAATAATGTGTTTTATCCTATAAGATTATTATATGTTTTTTTCTGTAAACTCTTAAGGGACTATATCTATTAAATAAATGTGGATGAGATGTGGAAATGACTGACAGCATCTTGCTCAACGCTGGTTATTCTCGTGCTTAAATACGAGCTCAGTTCATCATATTGTTTTCCTCATGTTCTCATATGATTCTATTTCTGTTTCAGCTCAAACGTTTCTCAACATGTTCTTCCTGTGTTTTTTGTAGAGACCTTGATACTGACATGCAGTATTTTTTTTTAAATGTTACCAGAGTGGAGTCATTCGCTTGTGACCAGTCATTTCAGGTTGCACATGTCTGCACATGATCAGGTCAACCAAAGAGCACATAAATAATAACAGTGGAGAGGCAGATAGAGTGGAGCTGATGAGGGCACCGGGAAAAGATCATGAAATGTTTAAAATGGAACAAATTCTCCCTCTCTGTAGTAAAGACGTGCTCAGTAAATTCCACCGTAACCTGCTTTGTAGACTTTGGTATTTACTGTGCACAAAGAGAAATTTTTATCTGATGGTGACGCAACAGGAAAGGTGGGTTTCGACTCCTGACATGAGGGAGGAGGTCATCGGCTTTTAAAGAAGTTGTCGGCATAGTTTTCATACTGACGGACTCTAGGTGCTTCATATCTTACTGTAACTTATTATGATTAAATCTGCTGTATGTTAGATGGATTTATCACTCTATTTATTGTATTACTTTATTTATGATTGGTTGCATTGGTTGTGTTAACTACTGTTGCAAACCAAAGATTTATCTAATCCTAACAGGAACAGAGTTTCATTATAGGCATGTAATGGCACAGCCACACCCTCCTACTGCGGATTTAGTTTCTCTTTCCTGGAATTATCTGCTGCATCCGTGACTGGGGTAGGAATTGGAAATAGTCACTGGGAAACCAAAACTTTGGAACAGACACCCACACACACTCTCAGATACGTGGACTGTAAACTGAGAATTACCCTACAGCATCATCAGTACCTTTGCTCCGCTGGGTCCCATGCCTCCCGGCTGTCCAGGATAACCCTGCAGAGGACAAACAGAAAGTTTTCTGGTCAGACTATCAGAATAAAGAAACAAAAATTGTCTCTGCGTAATGAGAGGAAAATAATTTCAAAGATGATGCAGAGAGGGGAAAATCATTGAAATGTTATCTTTGGGAGTGTTGCTTGTGTTATTTTTACGAGTTCCTTATTTTAAAGGTTTCAGTTCCCTATAAGAGAAGTTTTAAGTGACGTCACCCGTTGCTACATAGATGGAAAGAAACTCCCTTAACAGCAACAAAAATAACATCACGTCACACGATTGTAGTTCTGCTGATGTCATCGTTTGTCGTAACGGAGAACACAACAGAGGGGAACGTGATTGTGCGGCCAACAATTTGACTTAAACTGAGAGTAAAGATTTTATTCTTTGCAAAAATATATCAAACATCAATATATTAATATTGGAAAAAAAAAAGAAAAAAAAGACAGTACGATGAGTTATTTAATCCTGTTAGAAGAAAAGCCGGAAATTTGAGTTTTCCCACCGGAACTTAAACGCAGCATGTTTCAATTTCAATTTCAATTTTCATCAAATGTCTGCGCACGCACTTTTAACAACCTGTAAATGAATGTGAAAGAGCTGCACAATATTTTTTAAATATTGATATTATCAGATCTATGAACTTGAAGTTGAATTTATATCTATATATGTGATATACTGATATTTATTTTACATCTTATTTTCTCTGTATTTCTCTCCACACTCCCAGGTGGGATCTGAGTCTCAGCTCTGAAGGTGTGATGGGACTTTTTTAAGCACAGAAAAAGATTTTTATATATGTAGATAAAAATATAAACAAACAAAAATCAGTTTCTCTAGTGACTGATGGTCGTGCGAAACACGGGACTGGAGACACAACAAACTAATCACCTCCTCCAGTTCTGTAATTGGCTAAAACTGCGTCCCACTGAAACGCTCTGTCAGATTTATTGAGCACAGAATCGATTTGTTTTTTCCTCCGAATAAATTATTCTTTGCTTGTTAATATTTTTCTACAAAGTGTGATGTGTTCACGTGCAAACAAAAGAACACGTTCAGATTTGAGACATAACGAGGGATCCTGACTTCAAAGCTAAAAATCTCTGACCTGCAGTGGATCAGCTCTGTGTGTCATGTGACGGTCTTTATATTCAGTTACTACAGAGTTTTACCATCAGACACGATAATGATCCACTTTTTAGATGTTTTTATGTCTCCGAACAGGAAAGACTGAATGATCCTACACAGAGTAGAAAGTCAGATAATGTCAGTGAGAAGAGATGATGATGATGATGATGATGAAGATGATGATGATGAGTGAGGATCTTTCTTACAGTGTAGCCTCTCTCGCCGACGTCACCTGGAAACCCGGGCGCTCCGGTCTGACCCTGTGGGAGAGGAGGAGGAGGCGGTTAGAGGGTCATCAAGTCAGTCACGACCTCGATCGACCGCCGCAGGTCAGGGGAGAGGGGAGCACAACAACAGTTTGAGCAAGAAAATAAACATTTTTCCCAGACGTAAGGAAACGGTCCATTTCCCTACCTTCTGTCCATCCCGTCCCTGGGTACCCTCTTTGCCGTCATCACCATGAGACCCCTGAACAGAAAACACACAGTCAGCTGAGTCAGAAATGAGGGAAAGAGCCAAAACAAGTGATTGAAAAACTAAAATTTGTTTTAAATAAATTCGTAAAAGCCTGATTTGAAGAATTCTTCTATGACTTATGACTTATCTTTACTGGAAACTGGTTATATAATTACCACATTAAATTCAGTAATATAAAACTTTTAATATTTTAGATATAAACATACGACATATAATGAATAAAATAGGTTTTATATATTCAATAAAAAGTTGAGATTGAAACAAACCAACAAAATGTCTTTTACATGTTGAAGACAATAAAATCTAATAAAAGTTTCAGGTAACAACACACAGTTGATTGTTTTGTATTTATATATCAAGTGTAAATGTGTTTAATTTTCTTCTTTACCTTGATACCTTTACCTCCCTTTTTGCCTGCAGGCCCCACATCACCACGAGGGCCCTGAAATAAAACACATAAATAACAATGAAAGACACTGAAGTCGGTGTTGGTCTGTTTGATGCTGACTTCCTAATAAACCGATAAAAACAGTGGTGAATGAAACTGTAATATTAAAGCTGGTTGACGTGAATTAAAGATAAACAGAAGCTCGTACAGACAAACATTAGATAAACACTGTAGAAACGTAGTGCTGTGATTCTGGCGCTGCACATCGCTGCTCACATACACTGCGCTTTTTGGCGACACTGGAATTGTAAAAAACTTTTACAGGTAACAGAATAAAAAATAAAAAATGGTTGTAGCTGAATCCGGTGGTTCATGTGTTGGTTAGCAGCTTTAGCAGCTGGTAAACACCCAAATTCACCATGAGCCTGTTTTCCTGCATCATTGCTCCATCTGGTTGTTAATGACATGTTGGTGGTGGAAACAAAACTCTGGGTGATTTCCAACTGCGCGAAGCGACAACACCTGGATCAAGAGCCAAAGATCACCTGGATCTCTACACACAGGTGGAGCCGTCACTGTTCCTCCTGACCTCCATCTATTTCTACCTCCACATCTTTACATGATGAGAAAAAGCTTTATTTCACTAACTCTGTGCTGTGGAAGGTTTCAATGTTTATATTTCATCACATGTTTGACTTTTGCTTTTTCAAGATAATTATTTTTGGATAATTTGGAAACGTGTTATCCAGAGATAATGAGATAACGCATGAAAAATAAAGCTACGATAACCACGACCCCTCCCTGCCTCTGTAACCGGCCTAAGGTGGTTTCCACAGGGTTGTTTCCAGGATTCATGTCACTGAGGTCACATCTGAAATATCAACACTTCATACTCAGCTCTTTCCCTGAATGTTCATGTCTGTGTCACACTGAACTGGTAAAGTGACTCAATTTGCATTTAAACTGATGAATAATGAAAATTGGATTCTATTCTCTGTCCTGTTTCACAGTTTTCATTTTATCTATTTTAGCTTTAATGTGCGATAAAGGGGTCGAACAGGGAGAACTTCAACAGGACTCCCTCTCTCCTCTCTCTCCTGCCTCCATGTTTTCTAACAACGTGTCTCACAACAACAACACTGTGATCAAAAACTCGAGTCCTGCTGTTCTCACAACAAAGGGTGTTTGACTTTAGCTGGATTCAGCTGATGAAACGACGAAGATGTTTCACAAACGTGTTGTGCAGTAATTGAATGTGACAAGTGAAACTCTGGATGTTTCCACCACAGAGACGTTGAGCGGCAGCTGTTTCCTTACAGTCTCACCAGGAACCCCGACTCCTCCGCGGGGTCCCTCCATACCGAAGTCGCCCTGTCGACAGGAAGAGAGAGAGAGGGGGAGAGAGAGAGAGAGAGAGAGAGAGAGAGAGAGAGAGAGAGAGATATTAAGTAAATACAGCATGTGCTGGAGCTGTGTGTGAGGCTGGTGACCTGCTGAAGGATGGAGGACAGATAACAGTGTAATATCCTGACAATCAGATTTCTATAAACAACCACTTTGTTATTTTTAAAGCAGTACTAATGAACCTTTGGCCACTTCGTCGTGGGACGAGGGAAATATTGTATGAAATGTTTGTGACGAAGTTTAAAAAACAACCTATAAACTTTAATGACAAGTGTTCTTCTGCAGGAATCCACAGTCTTCAAGATACGTATGATACAATTGGACTGCTTTCATTTCAAAAGCTCAAAGAGAGATATTCTCTTCCTGGATTTTCTTGGTTCCTCAACCTCCAACTGAGATCAGCAATTCGTGCCCATGGAGTCCCCTGGGACTCGCCTCTACCCTCTCATCCCTTAAGCACTTGGGTTGAGCCGAGATCATGCTTTGCTGGTTTAGTATCCAACATTTATAATCACCTGGCCACAAAAAAATGCCCAAACTCTCGGGGTGACTGAGTCCTGGAATCGTGACTTAGAGGGACAGGGCTTTGAACTAGACTGGGACAATATGTGGTCTAATATATTTATTTCATCCAAAAATCCAGCACATCAATTTATACACTAGTTTGTGCACAAATTTTATGCCACACCATATAGGTGTTTTAAAATGAAAATTATAGATAGCCTAAACTGCACTAAATGTAGCCAGAATACTGTAGATACCTTCATGTGTTTTGGTATGAGTAAGGTGGCCAAGTACCTGGAAAAGATTTTGAAATTTCCAATCCCTACACACCCTGCTTTGTTACTATTGAATGATGATTCTTCCCTTAGGGAAAACACCAGGTTAGCGCTTAGGAAGATCATATTTGCAGGTTTAACTGCTGCCAAGAAGACAATCATACACTCATGGTTTTCTCCTGAGTCTCTGTCGATTACAGAATGGATGAATCACTTCAGGGGTATCGCCCTCATAGAAAGATCACTGGCTGTAATCCATAAGGCCCGGGCTTCCTGTGTGGAGGCTTGGGTTGCCCTCATTGGTTCTTTTTCAGACCCACATTTTCTTACATACCTATAACTCTGATAAAAGAATTTGATAATATAAAAAAGTCTACACACAGAGTCTGCCCACTTTTTCTAATGTGAAAAGCTGGTCTTGGGTTTAGTTTTAGGTTTAGTATAATGTTTGTCTAAACTTTCGTTTTGTTTGGTTTTTGTGTACGTGTGTTTGGTGTTTTTTTTTCTACTTATTGTCTAATTTAATTTTCCAAGGCAACGGTGGTATGTATATAGTTTTTTGTTTTGTTTGTCTTGTTGTTACTGACTGTGTAATCCTTGGCAACTGTATTCTCTGTACAACTATCCCATGTAACAGAAGGCAATAAAAAGTTGATCACAAAAAAAAAGAAAAGAGAAATCTTTACATAAATAACAATAACGTTTCACCAGCTCAGTTACCAAAAGTTTCATTCTTCACATGATGAAAATTAATAAATATGTCAACGATCATCAGGAAAATAAAAAAGGAAACAAAAAATAAAAAACAAAATATGAAAATTCTCACATTTTAGGATAAATGAGCAAGTTTGAGATTAACGTATATATATATGTGTGTGTGTGTGTGTGTGTGTGTGTGTGTGTGTTTACCTTCAGACCCAGGTCTCCCGACTCGCCTGGATCTCCTGGAAGTCCAGGTTCTCCCTGAGAGATTCAGACAGAAAGATTCAGTTGATTAATTAATTACAAGTTTGCAAAAGTTTTCAAGGTTTATCAACTTGTTTTATAAATCCTCATCAATATATTCTTTTATTTTAAAGAATCTATATAATAATCTAAACCTGCCAAGCTCTGCACTTTTATTCTCTACTTTTCAAAATAAAATGTGAACGGCGTCAGTAAACCTTCACAGTGGGACGAAACTAACCATGGCTCCAGAGAAACCAGAAGCTCCGTCGTCTCCTTCAGGTCCTACATCACCCTGCAAGACAAAAGGTCAAAGGTCAAAAATAAAGATAACAGAAAGAAGGCCTAATTATTGATCTATCGGCACCAGGAGAAATAAATGAAGTTATTATTACTTTTACGTTTTTTTAATGAACTTTCACTTCAGCTTTATTTTCTCCATCTCACTCTACTTACAGTTTTAGTTTTAATGTAATGTTTTCTATAACAACATTAACAACAGCATCATGGGGCCTGGCAGTATTTACTCACCACTGGCCCAGTGTCTCCTCCTCTTCCCCGAACCCCTTTGGTTCCTTTATATCCCTAAAACAATCAAACCACAAGTTAAATGCCCGCTGAGCTCTGCAGCAGCAGGAGCAGTGTGGACATGTGGACAGTTTGATTCCGACTTTATTCAGGTTTTTTTCCTCATAAAATTAAATATAATATATAATAATATAATAATAAAATAAACAAGTGGTGGGTTCAGACTCTCACCTCTCTGCCTTGAGCTCCCGGTTCACCGGTTTTACCCTGCGGGCCTCTGGATCCCTGACAGGAGGAGGAAAACATGTAAGGCATATTCAGAGAGGAGGGGACGCTCAGTGTCTTTAAAAACAAACACAATCACACAGAACATACAGTAGCAGTAAGCAGTAAGCAGTAAGCAGTAATGTGGTGCGGGAGACGAAGCCCTTCAGCGCCTCCGTCAGGTCAAGTAGCGTCATGTTTTCAGAAGCCAAAGTATCATCCTCCCTCTACCTGCTAAAGTCTCTGTCAGCAGGACAAACAGTTGTGTCTCGTGACATTAAAGTGACGGCGATGTGGCGTGCTGGGTCGGTACCTTTGGTCCCGCGAAGCCTGCGAATCCGGGTTCTCCGGGTTCGCAGTCGCACTCTGTCGGCCCCTCCTCCCCCAGAGCTGCATCACCCCCCGACTCCTCAGAGGAGCCGGAGTCAGGTCCGGCTGGAGGGTATTCATACAGGACCTGAAACACAACAACAACAACAGTATCACACAGAGACACACACATTCTTGAGATCTTGTTTGAGAAGATTAAAGTTAAAAATTGTATTTATTCATTTATTTATTTTTGCAAAGAATGGAAAATTAGGTCTTAATTAGTTTTTCTGTGATTGACTCTCCTCACTTTCTGCTGATCTTTGTTTTTGAAATAGTTTTTGAAAAGAATGAATGAAAATAAAGTTGAAGTCATTTTACATGTTGCAGGAAACAGAACCTTCAAGTCTCTTCACCTTTTCTCATTATAACACTAAAATACTGTGAGAAGTATCTGGAATAAGCAACATGAAGTTAACAGTCATAACAGTCTGAGGTGAAGCTCTAAATGTTGCTTGTGCTCTTCCGTCTGCTCTCGCTTCAACTCTGGTCGCCTCATCTTCCAAGTGAGGCAAAGTTTGAAGTCTTAAATTTCAAGAGAGGAGAGATGAACGCTCCGTCAACGTGGTGAGAAGGTTCGAATCTGTTGTTGTGCTGTTTTTGTCTTTTACTGACGCTGGGATTTTCTTAAACCTCTTTGTGTAGGACTTGAAACTCCCCCAACCCACCTCTCATCCCTGTATTAATATTTTAAAGTGAAATTAAAATAAGATTATTTCTAAACATTGAAAACAGCAGTTGAAAAAAATCCCACAAGTTCCATTTAGCAGCTGTGGTGGAGCTTTCTATCACATCACATGCTCCTCATCAGCAGAGTTTGATTCACTTGTTGTGAAACTTTAGAAGTTCAACTTCCAGTTTTTTTTTGGAAAATTGAAAAATTAAAAAATCAAAAAACTGAACATTTACAAAACCACGACAACTGTAGCAAACTCTGTCTGCTTATTAAGATCATGTGATATGATGGAAAGCTCCAGAACAGCTACTAAATGGACCTGGTGGTGACACTGTTGACCGCACCCTAACCCATCCCACCTCCATGGTCTCCGTGTCCTCCTTGGCGTAGTGGGACTCGGTGGTGGTGGCGTAGGGGAAGGACTCCTCAGTGATCATGGTGACCTGGGTGGGGCCGGCACCGTAGGGGCCGTAGTACCCCTCCTCAGGCCGCTGGTCCTCGTCGTAGCTGTGAGTCGGCTCAGGTAGATACTCTGAGGACACAAAGGAGACGTTGTCTGTCCAGTTCGGAGGTGGAGGTCTAAACCGTCGGTGTGGACTTGTTTGGGCAGGAGCAGCAGCTGAATATCAGTTTACATAAACAGGCGAGAATGGAGAGTGAGGGTCTCACCTGGATGAGGAGAGGCTGAGTTCTCATAGTGGTCGACTACAGAGCCTTCATAGGTGCGTTCCTCACCTGAGCAGACACACAAATACACAGACAGCATGTGAGAGCCAGCTCTAGAAATGAAGCAACATGTGAGCGGCTCGTTGGTCTAGGGGTATGATTCTCGCTTCGGGTGCGAGAGGTCCCGGGTTCAAATCCCGGACGAGCCCTTAATTTGAGACAATGGATCTCACAAACAAGCATTAATTCTAAAAACTAAAACACGCAGTGATGTGGAAATTAAAAAGAAAACTATTACAATATATAATTCTGCCTTTGCTGACGGTGGAGAAAGACGACGAACACGTGACTGTGTCAGTGAACAGGAGACTCAGCAGATTTAAATTCTGATTCGTGATTCTTGTCCTGGTTTGAGTTTAACATGATTCTGGTTATAAAACAATCCCATTTTTATAAATGTAAACAAACAAACACCTCGTCCTATATTTGTGCCAAAGCAGCCCATTCTTTAAAAATCCATTATCAAGTCAAAATACCAAACAGTTCAGATTATTTCAAAAATAAATCTTGTAGTTTTTTTTTTTCTTGCTGAGAATCAGACTAAGTAAGAAATCTTAAAATAAATCTGTAAGTTCTGGTAAATGTTAATGGATATTTATCAATATGTTTGACATTTTCTAGACCAAACTAATCATTTAAACCATAGACTGTAAATAAAGATGGCCGTAGCCATGGTAACGTCACCCACAGGTTTCTGAAGGGCGGTGTTGAAGCTCAGAGTGACGGGTTAAAGTTGGACATTTTAACATGGGAGTCAATGGGGACTGACTCACTGTAGGAGCCAGACTCTAGTGGTCGTTGGGGGAACTGCAGTTTTTTAGCACTTTAGTGTTGGCTTGATAGTTTCAAGTCTAATACGAACATCTTTATATTCAGATTTCCCTTTAATATTTAACTGTTTTCCTTCAGATGGAACTGTCTGATTTCTCAAAAGAATATATTTTTCTTCTCATTTTTTTACTCTTGTCCTGTAAATGAGTTGTTTTACAAACTGTGTGACACGTCATCTGTTTAAATGTGTAGTTGTACACGTCGATGAATGGTAATGTTTCATCAGACCAGTGTGTGTCTCTGACTCTGACCTGAGTGGTATCCAGAGTATTCCTCCTGGCAGAGAGAGATGACGACACACAGCATGAACACCAGCAGCTCCGAGAGGAGAGACGCCTGCAGGGGGAAACAAACACAGCAGCTTCTCTTTAATCAGTGTGAAGAGCAGACACCGAGCAGCTCAGCTGCAACAGTCTGAAACAGTGTCTGTGCTCGGTGCAGAACAGCCAGTGTGTGGGTGTATAACCAAGTTCCACAAACTCAGACATTTTATTTATTGACCAAGTCTTATTAACAGGTTCTCACACAGGGTTAATTCAGTGTTCAGCCAATTCAATTTAAGACTTCATTTTTAATACCTCACACAATGGAATTAATACTCCGTTCACTGTCAAACTGAGGGAAAAATGAAGGAAAATAAATAGTGATGATAATCTAGGCCATATTTAACACAAACATGAATTTATTGACATTTATATCACAGACTGTTTGTGGAAACCCAAAACTTTTTAACTCCTTCTAAGACCTTTTTTTTTTAAATACTTTTCTTAACCTGCAGACAAACTATCAAGTAAAGTAAATTCATATGATGAATAACTTTTACTTCTGGAGACTGACATGTTGTTATTAAACTGAGAGAAATGACGTGGAGGTGTCTGAGTGGCAGCCATGATCAGAGCTGGTCCAGTTCTCTAACTGCTTCTATCTCTGGACCTGCTTTTATAACAGGAGAGAAGATGATGCCGTCCCACAATTCCTTGCTGCACCATTGCAGTTCCACAAAGGACAAGCATTTTGAATTTATAGTAACAACAATATCATCATCATAACAAAATACTACATAAATGTGACTCTACTTAACCCCCCACTGTGTGATGCACCAAAAAATGATTTCTCTCTTCTGAACAAACACATCAAAAACATCGAAAGTGCCGATGTCAGGAAGGTTCAGTGCAGCCATGATGAATCAGACCAGAACACGTGACCGTCTTTGCCTATGCGTGTAGGTGTAGGGACCTGTGCTTGTGATCTACACCAAAGTGTTGTTATCATATGGATTATTATCAGACTGTGGCATCAGGAGTGCAGCTCCTGAGCTCAGAGCAGAGCCTGTGGCATCAAGGAGAATCTGAGAAGTCGAGACTCGTTCTTTAAAGCCTCCAGTGCCCTTTGGCCGCCCTGCGGCTGCTGAGGGTTTGAGTTGCTCGGATGAAACTCTGCTGGTGTTTGGGTGAGAATTAAAGGACCTGAGATGTCTCTTTGTCAGGATGAAAACCACAGGGCTCTTCTCAGACTCATCTCACATTCCTGAAGCTTCAGCCTGAACCTGGCCCAGGTCAATGAACTGTGGGCTGAAGGGACAAAACTGACCAGAACGTCTTCGTGTGATTTCTGAAACAGTGGGTTAAGGAACAATCTGAAAGCTTCAATATTTAAACTCCCAAAAGTTCAAATCGACTGCCCCCCGTGTTAAATTAATCTCTTCTGATTCTTGACTCTTTTTTTCTTTGTTCAAATAAGATATTTAAGGTGTATTTCTTATTACAATCAATAAATCAGACCCAAGATTAAAGAGATTAAAAGAATTAACATAAAAAACTTAATTGCTCTTTGAGTGTTGCTCGTACTCTGCTGGATGTTCTCGCTGCTTTGTAAATAAACGCCCACTACAGGTTGAACTGGGCAGAAATGATGGGGCTGTAACAGGCCCAGGTGAGAATGGAGCAGTGATCCTGACCTGCAGGATCTCTGGGGCAGAGAGGTGAGACGCTTCCCTTGTTTGTTTCACTTCATTTCTTTTTAACATCATTTAACATCTTAACTTGGATATTTGTGGTTTATTATGGAAAACACTTAAGTTTTGAATCATGCGACATTGCTATAAAGTTTTTAAAATTGGTGATGTGTGATGAAAATGGAACCCATTCTGTCAGACTCAATTATTTTCATCAGGATCATTTTACTGAACTAAATATAAAATGCTTCAGGGGAGTTCTGGGAAAACAAATCTTTAACTTTGTTCATAAAAATATCAATAAAAAAAATTCCTGTACAATCAGGCTTTGTTACGATAAATACCAACAGCTAAATAAAATCTTTTTTGTGCACTGAAGAGCAACATAAATAAATTTCTGCTTTCTCATCAACCACGAGGGAAATTCAGCACAGAAATGTTCAGCTCTCAGCACGACCTCCAAACAAAGAGACTGGATTACTTGTTCTTTTGTTATTTAACATTTAGTGTCTCAGCACAACTGAAGGGAAAATGTCAAGATGAGTCAGTTTTAAGTTCCTCTGTTATTCTGGGATATCTATTAAATACTCTGTAGAAGCATTTCATAACTAAATATAACAGTTTTAAAATGTAAAAACAGGCTTTTATGAAACAGGCAGGAGTTTCTGGGAAGTATAAAGCATATTAATGAGCTATTATAAATCTGATCCTGCAGCTGAAGACACCAACTAAATCTAACAAAGACAGAAATACAATCATTTTAATGTGGAAGTGAAGACCTCTTTTTGGATACCAACGATTTTTAAGAAAAGGAAAAATCAACCAATTCAGATCGAAGACGGTGAAATAAAAACCTCGCTTTGATTGTTTTTACCTTCAGTTCCATATAAATGTTCATGTGCTGTTAGCTCCTTTTAACACGGCTGAATTTCAACAGGTGCTACACTGATATCGACTGTCCAAAAACTGTAACCAACCCATGCTGTAAGTGCTCCACGCAAACCCACCTGCTGTATTTACACGATTTTCTCATCATCACCTGAACGCAGCACAAAAAATACTTAATTTGTTTTTATCCCAGTTGATCTGATTCAATACAGCCTCACACCTGTCCCATCAACAGACCTGCAGGGCCCCTCACCAATCCCAGGACGTCCCCGTTTACCTTATCACTGGAGGCTCCCATGCTGCTGCAGAGTGAGTCCCCTCAGACCAGATCAGATCCTGCACAGGACGCTTTCAGGACGCTTTCAGGACACAAGACCAGGACAAAAACAACCTGATTTAGCTTTCCCTGAGCAGCTCTCCTCACAGCATTACCACGCCGATGGTTCCCCCCCTGTCCTCTCTCTCTGTCTCTCTCCAGGATCCCTCAGGTTCCCAGGCTCTGACGGGACCTCGCCCTCTATCTCTGCCTCTCAACAGGGTGAGAAATACCTGAACCAGAATCCAGCATCATCAGAGAGAGAGAGAGAGAGAGAGAGAGAGAGAGAGTGAGACACAGAGAAACAGAGATGCATGGATCTGTGCAGAGGTTTCAACAAAGTCCAAACTTTATACATTATTCTGTTCACGTGATGTTGGTGTTTACAGCTGAAAACATGACCAGAAAGATTTATATTACATTTCATTGTAAAGTCTGAAATGTTGGTTTTAATAAGTAAAACATATGGTTGTGTCAGATTATTTTATCATTTAAACAATAACAATAGTTCCTAAGAAAAAAATGCTTTACCTCAATGTTAAGAAATTAATTTTAAACGATGTGGAACAAAAACTAATTGCTCAGATTAAGGGATATCCGACTGCCAACTAAATACTGTGGATAAATGAGACTGAAAACTTACGATATGACGACACTTTACGCTTCACAAGAGGCTACAAACACTGAATCTGCTGTAGCTCAAATGGATCCTATAGTTTTCTGCTGCACAGACCAGTTTAAACACGGAGCAACAGATTTCATCTCGTCAAAATAACCTTCATTATATCAAAAGGACATATCTTGTGGCAGCATCACTACAACAACCGCAAATGAAAAGCACTACAATGTGAGAAACTAATGAGATTTAATTCAAATGAATCAAGCTGATTGTTAAAATAGATTTCAGTGTTACAGGTCTCTGCTGCAACTTTGACGCAGATTTAACATCAAATTCAAGGACTTTTCAAGGACTTTCCAGGCCCAATTCCCTCAAATTCAAGGAGCCAACACGGCACAGTTTGAGACACAGATCATGGTTAATTACTGTTAATTACTGTTACAACACCAAGATTCAGCAGCTTCATAGAAACTCATACAATAAAAAGAGGTTTGAATGTGTCAACACTTCTGGTCAGTTGTTACAGTGATCTAGACTTTCCATAACTCGTGTCTATTTTCAGAAGATTTCAAGGCCTTGATTTTATTGTCAAATTCAAAAACTTTCAATGATTTCAAGGCCCCATGGGAACCATGTTTGGATTTAGACCAATTGCAGCACTGGATCTCCTGTGAGTGAGTTGTTCTACAGAATGATCATGTGGTTTTTAAAATAACTTCCTGTTGGTTTTAAGTATTAGTTATTTCTTGAATAAAACTAATCTAGACATTAAAAAAATTCAAATTTCAAATTAAAAAGATTTTCCATTGTTTTCTTAAGACTGTAGAAATCCTGTGTAAACACACAGTAACATTAGGTTTGAAACAGGGTGACCTTTGACCCTGTAGTGAAAGTGTGCCAGCTATCACACTCCTGTCCAAAAATTCCAAGTAGTCTCTAGTTGGAAATCACTCTCAGCCAATCAGGCGGAGGCAGGTGGAGTGTGTTCAGCAGACCTGTAGTTTCACTGTAAAACACTGAACAGCTGAGCTGCACAGTGTCTGTGAAGCACAAAATGTCCAAATGTCCATGTTGTTTGTTCCCAAAACTTTATTCTCACTTATGACTTCCCCAAATCCTCAAGTTTAAACACTTAACATGCGACATCTGACATATTTTGACCTGTAGAGGTCACGACCACCCTTGACCTCATCCTATCAGATTTCTGTTGTTGCTGATCCAGGACTCTCATTTCTCCTTCTCCCGCTCCTCCTTCTTCTTCTTTTTCTTCTTCTTGCGTTCGTGGTGGTGGTCACTGGGGGAACGGGAATCCCTGTCCAGATTCAAAAAACAAAATGGTCACCACAACATCTACAGAGCATTTTGCTCTTTTAAAATCCAAAGACATTTTTAGTCAATAAAAATTGGACCAGTGATTCTTCCCATCTCATTGGTTTTAAGCAAGAGAAGAATATACATGGTGGTAACTCGTCATAAACCACTGATAGAAGTCGCCCTGTCGCACCTCTCCTTCTTCCTTTTCTTCTTCTTGCTCTCTCTGTCTTGGCTTCGTTCCCGGCTGCGATGGCGTTTGCTGTGGGAGTTGTGAGACTCTGAGGACGCTGATCTCCTTTCATCCAACCGACGCCTGTTAGACAAAAAAAAAACACCATAAGACATTAGAAATCATTCAGATTTCATCCATTTGATAAAAGGTTTAATTTCCTTAATCAACAACAATACAGAAAGCTGAAAGGGGTCAGAGGTCAGAGTGTTTCTTGTACCTGTGGGAGGAGTGTTCAGATCGTGTCGACTCGTCCTCGTCCTCTCTCCACTGTCTGGCGAGCTCGTCTGAGTGGACGTTGATCACCTCTCTGATCACCTACAGTGAGGCCAAATAATCAATGAGTTTCTTAAACTTTATTTAAACAGGAAAGACTTCTGCTGAGGAGCCGTGCTCTGGGTCAGCTTCAGGTTCTTATAGTTACACACAGCTTCTCTCAGACAGAATTCATCTGAGCCAACGTCAAAGCATTCGCCCACACATTAAGATTTTCTGTGTGCATGACTTCTCCACTTTGAAACTCTACATTCAAACACAGTTAAAAACTTAGATGGACAGAAATGTCTTGAATTATTCATTTATGTGCAGAAAAATGAATTCCACACACACACACAGCTGCTGAATCAGAGAGCAGGCAGAGGGTCAGTGCCTCGCTTCTGGAGGAAAATGGAAAGAGTGTGACCCCTTTACTTCTTTACTTCCTGCACCTGCATACTCGACTTCCTCAGATCGTCTGGTCGTATGTGGCTTTCCAGACGCCACATTAATGTGAATTAATCGTGACAAAACTTCATCAGACTTCAGGAGCACTTCATGTTCAACCTGAAAGCATCTCAAAACATCAGTCACAGTGACAGGATTTGCAAATTACTTTTGCACCAAATCCACGGAGCACTAAGGTCGGTGTGTCCTCCATTAAATTTCACCACATTAAACGGTCATAGATGAGCAGGTCAAGTGTTTTTGTGTGCTGGACTACAAGCTCTGCTGTCAGGAACTTGGTGTTGAGCATCAGGTCTGTTTTCAGGATGTCTCCTAAAACAAAGTTTGTGTGTGGACCAAAGGCCAAAACATACAGAAAAAGCAACATTTTAAAAAACACTGTGTGCGTGTTGAGTAGGCCACAGTCACCTGTGATGGTTCTGGTTTTCTGCCCCATTCTCTTATTAGTGAAGACAAAGCTGTTTGAACTCTAAAAAACACACATAGATCTGTGGAGCGATGCGTTTACTGTAACTCCGAACAGAAATGTTTATGGGTGGAGAACAGGTCGAGCGTCGTCCTGAGGCTCACTCGTACCTCAGTGTAAGACTTCTTGGTGATGTGAACGTTCTTGGCTCGGTAGGACTGACGCCGCCTCTTGTAGTCCCTCATCTCTGCCATCAGCTCGAGATGAGTCTTTGGTTCGTTCTGTTCGTCATCTGTACACACGAAAACAGAAACGCTCTCATTTTACCAGAGAACTGCACTGAGGGAAAAACTTCTCTTTCTTTATTCTTCAAAACGAAAAAAGCCTAAAAAGTCAAAGGGAAACTATTTCTGAGTGTGAAACAGATTTTGAATTTGAAAATTTGAAAAACATCCTGTAACAAAAAAAAATCTATTTTTCACATTCAGACCATCTGACACCTGTCACTTTATCTTTCTGATGTTTGGAAGGCTCGACTGAATGACTGACTGAATTTATTTGATAATTAAAAATATGGAGTAACTAATCTACTTCCATTGTGGTCCTCATATAAAAACAAAAAACAAGAGAGGCATTACTTTCATAGTGTAAATCAGGCTGCAAGTTTCTGATAACCTCAGGTCTTCACCATGTCGTGCAAATCTCACCCTTCTGCAGTTTGGACACCAAATCTACGTAGAGGTCTTCGTTGCTGGAGGAAGCAGCTTCCTTCCGCTGGCTGACCACGTGATCGTACAGAGCCAATCGGTCGGCCACAGTGAGGTCACACACAGCTCGCTTGTGGTTCTGAGGCACGTCGACAGGCTGGCCGGAGTACTGACCTGATGGAGAGCCAGAGAAGCTTCACACACCGAGGGATGACTGAGAGTAGCGAACACACACATACACATCAGCCTGACAGCTTGTTTATTCAAAAACATTCTGTCATTTCACTAATTACACATCTGGATACGGTCAACAGAACTGGTCTCCATGATAGAAGTCCAACTGGTGTTGATCGTCTCCATAAGTTCTTCATCAGCTCCAAGGGGGAAAACACAAACTAATGTGGTTTTACTCTTTGGACTGTGAAGCAGAGCAGCTCCTCAATTTACACAAATTAGATTCTGATATTATATTTTGGAAAAAAAGAGGTTCTTACTTATTTGGAGGAAAGAAAGAAAACACTAAAAGAGCGATTATCATTATGACTCGAGCTCAACGCATATCAAAACTGGACACAAATTTACACAACATAACTCACAGAATTGTAGTTTATGTGCTACAAATGAGCTAAAACTTTGTGATGTTTAACACATCAAAGTGAGTTAATAGAGAAAATGAAAATTACCTTTGGAATCATGACTAATGTTCTTGTGATTTTTAAAATGTATTTCTATGACATCGGGTCCATGTCACAGATCACAAGAGAATCTGATAAAGATGCTCAACAAGTTCCTCAGCTTGTTTTTAATTCAACATCCTCCTACTCTGCTTCTTTTTAGCTGCTGCTCATCTGTTCCTCTTATCTGTTCTCTATCTTCTCCTTTGTGATCAGTATCAAGCTAATGAGATAAATCAGTAGGTGATTTTAACTGGGATTCATTTAGCAGTGGACTTCATGGAAAAAGGAAGTGACATTCATTTTTGTACAGAGAAAATTTTTTTTTTGACAAGTCTAAATGTATGGACTGGACTCTCCCCAACACATAAAGGGGAAAGTGTGTGTGTGTGTGTGTGTGTGTGTGTGTGTCTGCGACAATCCCCCAGCCCTGTCGTTACAAAGGATATGACATTAAAGGATACTGCACGTAATCAGGCAAGCCTGAACCAGAGCAGCAGAACTTTCTAGAGCCCATCGTCTCCCTAATACTCACCCCTGTCGAACACATAACACACATTACACACACACATCAGCAGAAAGATGATATTACATAAAGATTACACATCCAGGTAAAAAGTATCTGAATATTTTCAGAATCTTCTCATTTAATGGGATTGAATTTTGGAGTAAAAGGAGGTGGGTGCAGGCTGAGAGAGTTTAGACCTAAGTGCTGAGTTTGTGGGTTTTACACAAGATAACTCTCTAGTGACACCTACTGGTCTTTCGTTGTATCTGGAATGTAAGACTTGAATTGAGAAATCTAACTGTGCTTTTGCTTCTAATGAGTGTTGGATCTCTGATCAGGACAATACAACATCAGAGGAAACGGTTCTGTAGGAAACCGTTATGATATTGACTGATACCTTGCCAGAAGACTCCTTCCATCCTCATCAGTGGTGCAGTGGATCTCGCCTGTAGGATCACCTGGTGCTGGGTAGATTTGTCTGAATGAGGGAAACATCATGATGTCCAGCTTAGGACACAGGAACTAAAACTGAACATGAACCTACATTTATCTTCTAAATTTAATCGTTTCTCTCCATTTCCCACCTATTTCTTTCCATCACAAATTTTGTGCATATGATGAAAAACTTTATTTTAGACTGAACTTATCCCCAGTAAAAGGTGAGGAAGTGGAAGGTGGGTTCAGTGGTTGTATTCTTTAAATAACAAACACTTTAAATGTTCTTTTAAAATTATCATTTCTATTTCATAATAACTTACAGGACTTGAAGATTTTTTGTTCCTGTCCTACTAAACTATATCTGTTTTTTAGGTTCTCTTATATTTCAAAACATGTTAAACAGCAATTAGAAAATAAATACATAAAGACCATTTTGCAGAACATCCTGACTTTAATTAGCTGGCCTTTAGAGCTTGGAAAACTCCTATACTGAGCCTCAATATTTCATAACAGAGGTTGTATTTTTTTGCATTGTTTTGCAGTTAAATTATCTTCACAGATCCTTGTGAAGGAAAACATCATTATAATTCTATTGTTTAAGACATTTTCTTCAAATCTAAAATGGAAAAAAGGACATTTTATTGAGCATGTTACCTTGATAAGCTGCAATAGGAGGACAGCAATTTGTAGTAATAGTCATCATAATGACTCACCCATTGTAAAGGTTCTGACACTGCTGTTTTCATAACACACAGAGTGGTCGTACATCTCCGCCTGCAAAATAGAGATAAAACTTCACTGCTCTCTTAATGATTATGTGCATTAAAAATGGCAGAACATTGACACTAGAGTTCATAGTGTTTACAGTGGTCTGTCACATGACGACGAGAAACTTTTGAAGTCAGTTTGTTTTGTCATTCTCACTGAACTACCTGCTCCTCGGCCGAGTAACCCATCTTTCTGAGGCGGCAGGCCGCTTTGTGTTTCTCTATGCTCCTGACTGGGACTCTGTGATCGGGGTCGTAGGGACACTGCTCCATCGCTTCCTAAGAAAACACCACAAACAGTTATTTTAAAGCTGTGAATTACGCATATATGATGGTGAGTTATTTTTTATTTATTTTCAGACAGCACAGACACACACACACTTTGTGTGTCTGTCTATGCACACTCAAACATGTTTGACCTTCCAGTCTAAACAGACAGAAAATTTCAGCACCAGACTAGCATTGCCTGTAAGTTGAGGATGCCTGTGTGGTAGTTGGAACGTAGAGAAGCTATATCTAATCTAGTTCATGTTGTTAGACAATAACAAAACCACATTTAAAAATACCCCACATTCCTTTAGGGGAGGGAAAACCTATGTGGGCAGGGTACACAAATTAATTCTTCGTAGAAGGCACCATCCAGACAACATCTGAATGGTGCATTTAGACATTCCTTCCCGCTAGATCTGACACATAAGGTGCAAATGTGTATAATTTTGGCATTCAACCAGAAGGTGCACGGCAGCCCTGTTGTAATTCAGTGGCTACTACCATGTTCTAATAGTACATACATGGCTACTAGCCAGTGTTAACATGGTGTTCCTAATTAAGTGCTCACTGAGCGTATATACACAGATGTCGTTGGAATAAAACACACGAGGGGAAATTCCACAGTAATATAATGTATACAGTTTTCTGACGTAGGGTCATTGTTAGCATTACCGTTAACACTATCAGAAAACCAGAATTAACCGATTTAACGGTTAACGTTAATATACCTTAAATGTTAAAGCTCGGTGTAGCGCTGGGCTCGGCAACAACTAAGAAACAACGCCCTCCTTTACATTACTTTGATAACATGATAAGTTCATTAAGCTACGAGTAATTTTCAAAGACTATTTTTTATTTCGACTGAAGACTAAACGCTAAGCTAACGTTAGCTAACCGTTACCTGCTTGTAGTCCATCGACCATCCCAGCGTTTTAAATATATCGCTCAGCTGATTCCTGCAGTTTTCAGTAAACTCTGTCAGCTCCTTCAGACGATTGAGACGATCCTGAACAGTTTGTATTTCCAATGGGTCAGCCATTTTAGCGTTTTAAATCCAAACCTACGAAGCTTTCACCCAGAAATCATCAGTGTTTGTTTTCACTCCAGTCACAGCGGCCATATTCTGCGCGAGCTGATGCCGTATACCGGTACGTTGGTGGGATAACAGAAGCGATGCATGCTGGTAGTTGAAGTCGACTATTTAAGGTGCGTTCTTTTATATTACATTATATTATATCATGAAGTATAATTCCTTTGCAGTTAACGTTGTATAATGAATTCAATTCAATTCACAGCACCAAAGCGTCAGTTTGTTCCATTATCCAACTTGTACCATGAAAATTGAACAAGGAAGTTAAGAGCCGGAAACAGCAAACGTGCTGGCTGCATCGGTCACTTTAAGGAGAGCTAAACTAAATAAATAAACAAACTGTGTATATAATGAACATAATTCATAACTGTTATAGGATTTTCAGATAGCCCACAATTGATCGGGAATAAATTTCCAATGATTACTGGAATTATGGTACAAGCATAGACTGTATATAAAATCATGGATATATTATAAGAATTTTATTATTACGAACGGAAATTTTTATGGGTGGAGAATAAGTCGAGCGTCATCCTGAGGCTCACCTCAGTGTAAGACGTCTTGGTGATGTGAAAGTTCTTGGCTCGGTAGGACTGACACCGCTAAACAGTTGCAATGTTTATTCCCAGGTGGGAGGATAGCTAGCGTTAGCATTTTTTTTTATTTTTATTGGTGACAGACGGACAAACAGAAGGTGACACAGAAGACATTTTAACCATGAAGCACGATAGACAAGCGACAAAGTATATAAAGTGACATTTTGTTTGTGATTGTATATAATAATAATAATAATAATAATAATAATGACAATGATAAAAAATATATAATTTATTTTTACAATAACAATTAGTATTGCTAACAATTATAACGCTAACAATGATATATTATAATTGCAATAAATGATAATGGCAGCAATGAACATGTGCATGTACAGTACAAAGAGCTGCCCCCCATTTTCATTAGTAGTTGGCATGAGCAGCTAGCTTGCTGACATTGTTCATTGATGAATGAATTTAACGATTTATAAGATTATTCAAAATAAAACAATCCAAAAAAGTCCGGACTACTTTTTCCTCCAACAGTACCTTTTTAAGGCAATCTGCAGTCACGTATTTCTGCCCCATTACCATTCTGTTCAAAGGAATGCATTTCATTAAGTGTTGTATAATGTGTAAACTTTAAATAAATGGCTGATTTGTTTCAGCATTTGTAAGTGTCCTAGATTTTTAGTTTTAATTCATATGTATGTATTAGGTGAACCTGAATGAAACTAGTGCAGTATAATGGAACAGGCCTGCATTAAATCCTCCTTCATGAGGATTATAATCAGTATTTTCTGAATCTGTTTGAGAAGTGTTGGTTTATTTTAATGGTCATTGTGGAGGCTGTAATTGTAATTGTGGTAATGTTTAAGTGTACTGGGATATACTGAGAACTGTTCCTAATATTTTGTCAAATCTAATTCCTATAAAGGGATGGACAAAATATTAGGAACACCTCTCAGTCTAGTGTTAGTTTATATACAGTGGTGTCCAAAAGTGTGAGACCACTTTCCCATGTAGCCTCACATATTGCTCCGTAGCAGCTCTAGTATCGCTCAGTTTTACAAAGGAGAATAAAAGGAGCCATTAAAACACTGAATGGAGTTCAGCAGGGTTTCTCCTCAAGTCTCAAGTCGTCGTGTCTCACCTATTACTCCAACCTCTCCTTACCTCGAATTGTGATAGCTAACCGTTTTAGCAGCACCTTGGCACGGCTCAGCCAGGAGCCTGTTGCCGATGCGGGTGGGTGTACTTGGTGTCCTCGGTGACACAGGTCAGATCCACCAATCCCTGCTCCCCAGCTCCACCCTCTCATCATAATATGGTTTCTTCTGGCTCCAAAAAAAACAAGATGGCAACGTCCATTAAGCCAAACTCGAGGCTTCAAAACAGCAGTTCACAACCCAAAGGGCGACGTCACGGCAGTTTGCCACTTGGTGCGCTGAATTGGATTGCACGTCTTCATTCAGTGGGACAATAACGCATGGAAACACCGTTCAGGCCGCATCGGCTAATGAAGAACGAGCTCATAAATGTCATCATACATTTACATTTAGCACAGGCCGGACAATGAAATTAGGCAATACCCCCTCAACTGGCATTTTTCATTATACAACGTGAACAACTGCAGAAGAATTATACTTCATGCACGGACCTATATTATATTAAAACAAAAAGCTAAATAAGTCATTTTTTTGTTTTCTAAATCACATTTGACTGGGTTTTTATTTACAAAAAGGAGCATATGAAAGACACATGGCAATAGGATAAAGGTAAATAGGATAAATATATAAAATACAAGCAAATCTGACAGTAATGTGAACAATATCTTTGTTTATAGTGTATAAAGTCTTAACTGGACACACTGAACATGGGTTCATGTGGGATACAAATGGTTGTCTTGCAGCAGCCCAGGATGCAGCAGATCATCTGTATATATGTCCTCTGTTCTGAGGAGAGAACAGACAGCAGCCATCTTTTTCAACAACACATGTATGTATGATCGTGTTCTTGTGTCACAGCTGTATAATTAATGTAAGAGAAATACTCAGTGCGTTAGAGGTACAATTAGCATCATTAGCGTAATAAATTCTTGCCGTGCTTACATTACTTCTACAGTGTCTTCAACAGCAACCTCCTCCACCACCTCCACGCCAACCACCAGGTTCGTCCTCACTGCACAAAGCAAATACGAGAATATTTTTGTGTTACATCTACTGTTACTTGAGTGTATTGTGTGTATTTTAGAGGGGGGGGGGCATTCAAAAAGTACAAAGATAAGACAGGAAACATCAGAGCAACACTCACATCCGTAGTAAACGTATGAAGATCCAGGCCAGCAGGGGCCCAGACCTTCTGGTTCCCTCTGCCCATAGACACATACACATCCTTGGGTCTCCATGCCCGGACCCTCCCAGCAGCAACCACCAATCACATGCTGGGATAAGTCTCCCGGGTCACAATCAATCACTGGTGGCCCTGAGGCAGGAGCAGCGGGGCCTCGTGCAGCCAGGCCAGAGCTGCAGGGGATCCCTGACTGAACGGGGGGATCAGAGATTGACCACTGAGCATCAGCAGCCTGACCGATGATGTCACCTGCAGAGACAGGTGAGAAGTAGAGTTATTGGAGTGGACAGTCCTCTCTACCTGCTGAGCAGTGTAGCTATGGATTGTCTGGCATGTAAGACAAATTGAACTCTCATCAGTATGTAACTAATCTCTTCATTTTGTTGCCTAATTTTCATATTCATACATGCAGATTTACAGGTAAAAAAATCAGGGCAAACAGTGTATTGACTTGATTTGTTTTTCTATTTATTCAAAGGCTGTCAAAACTATTAATACCTGTTTTTTTGTTTAAAATCCTTGATTACAATTTTTTTTCTCTCATAAATCCTCCAATAACAGCAAATCAAAAATAGCAACAGAAAAATAAGGAGTAGAGTTATCATTGCTAGATTGTGTGATGTCAACCTGGATGCACTGTAGATCATCATGCTTTGCTTTCTGCCAGTTTTATTTAGCACAGTCTTTTTCAACTGTAAACACACATCAGGTGAATGCAGGGTGTTGGCTTAGAGCTGCACGTCGTGGCTGAATCATATGTCTGATCCTTCTGTTTCCTGTATCTGCTGATTAGACCTGCTGGGTTTGGACAGGGACTTCAGGCACCGGCCAGCTACATATACTGGCACACAAACACGCAAAAACATGCATTGGAGGATTGATTCAAAGCCAAATTGTTTTGATGAAGCTCTGACGTGTTGCGGCAGCAGGCTGAGAGGAAGTGACACTGAACAACAAGCTCATTTTTCTAACCTTATAGCAGGAGAAGTAAGACACAAAAAATACACACAACAAATTGCAGCCAGTCATGCACAAGCAAAATAGTCAGTCATCTCTAAAAAAGTCCAAATTAAAAGTTTAAATTAATTTAATGAGATGAAACTTGAATGTACTTTGTTAATTTGGGAAAGGAGTCTTCCCAAGTTCAGTCTTTACTTGTGGTACATCAAGAGTTAGCTGCTGAGTTAGCTGCTTTTACTGCCACAACTTGTTTTCACATGTAGATGAATAACCTTAAACCTACTTGTAGTGTAGCAGAAAACAGCATGATGCTCTCCTGCCTCCTCTTCCTCCTCCTCCTCCTCCTCTTCTTGGTGGCTCAGCATGCCTGAAGCGAGGCTCCCTGAGTGTTGAGGAGGGCGACACAGAGGAGGAGGTCCAGGCGACCAAACCCAACACTCAGGATTCAGTCTGTGCATTTCAGGCTGAGCTCGATCTTTTGTGAGTGTGTGTGTGTGTGTGTGTGTGTGTGTGGTCAAGGTGGTGAACTGGAGAGTCCCTGACCCGTCCTATTCCTCCCAGCTCTGTCTCTGAAATGAAAGATGGAGAGTTAGAGGACCGGAATCGGACCCAGCAGGAGCAAGAGTCAGAGAACGAGCTGATTGGGCAGCTTTTGTCAAATACTGATGTAATGCATTAAAGGATCATACCTGTGATTTACAAGAATACTTTAGACCACCCCTGTGCATTTTTCAGAGCAAGTTCTAGTGTTTCAGATCTATAAATGTGGTGTACTCACTTTTAGGATTGCTACTGACTTTCATTTATTTAACCAAAGTAATAAAATCAACTTTCAGAGGCTTGAAGTGATTCAACAAAGTGAACAACTAATGCTTTTATTTTTGTCAGTCTTACATTATCACTTTCTTAATTAGAAGATGCGTTTGTCACAGAATATGTGTGGGACTTTATATTATTGTTCAAAACTTGCAACCTGAAATGTAATTTGTAGTTTGCATACACTGTAAAAAAAAAAAAACTAAAAAAAACGGTAAAAGCACTGGCAGCAAAGTTTCCAAACGGATACCGTAAAATTACAGTAAATAACCGTATCACGGAACTACGTACAATGACTGCAGAGGTGGGTAGAGTAGCCAGAAATTGTACTCAAGTAAGAGTACTGCTACTTTAGAATTTTATTACTCAAGTAAAAGTAAAGAGTAGTCACCAAAATATTTACTTGAGTAAAAGTAAAAAGTATGTTGTGAAAAAACTACTCAAGTACTGAGTAACTGATGAGTAACCTGTTCGTTTAATGATAACGGCAACAAATAATGCACAAAAACATAAAAATAGCAATGAACAAATTCAGAGCCAAGAATATCTTTTAAGCAACTAAAACAATAATAAATTAAATAATAATACATTAAAATTGTCGCGAAGCGCTTGTTGTTGCCATTGTGTTCTGCTTCTTTGCTGCCGGTGTTTGCCGCTGAAAGTTCGTGTGCAGTTAGTCATGTGACCGCCTGGCTCTGTTTGATTGGTGAAACGGAGTCAAACATCACCAGTGACTGCATTTGATTGGTGAAACGCAGTCATGCGATGGATCCTACTTTGGAGGTCTCTGACAAACCAAAACAAACAAAGCGTGCATTAACAGATCGATAAAAATATGTAGCGAGTAGCGAGCGTAATGTAGATAAATGGAACGGAGTAAAAGTAGCGCTTCTTCTTCACAAATATACTCAAGTAAAAGTAAAAAGTATGTTGCATTAAAACTACTCTTAGAAGTACAATTTATCCCAAAAGTTACTCAAGTAAATGTAACGGAGTAAATGTAGCGCGTTACTACCCACCTCTGGGTTGCACTGCACTAAGAAGAACCGTAATACTTCCGAGATCACTTATAGGCTAATTTACATGGGTCTCCACCTCATAGGCTATTCAATATCCCATCACAATTAGGACTGTTATTAGTCTTGAATACATGTGTGGTTTCTTATGACGTTTGCTGAGGATCCCGTCACGTCACGGAGTCTGCGCAGCCTGATTAGCATACAGACAAAACACACGTTACCCAGGTGACTGTGCTGCACTCAGTTGAAAATATTTTTATATCATGCAAAAAGTTGAACAAGAAAGAGCAGAACTGATAACACAATCAAGGAAGATTGCGCCGGTAGAGGATGACATTAAAAGTACAAGAAAATTCCTGGAGAAATTTTGAATGTTCCTGCTGCTTGGTGCTTGTACTTCACTCCTCTCGTTTCAATCTGCACAAAGGACGTTACTTTCAGCTTCATTCATGTCGTAGAGACTCATCCTGACTCTGACCTCAGTCACTGCAGCTGTCCCTCAAAAAGCCTTTTGAAGCTGTCACGACTGGCCACAATAACCTCACATTGATGGTTTCAAAGCCAGATTTGTCCCAACCACAGCAAGACATGTATACACACTCGTACATGCACTTACAGAAGTTGATCTGCAACTTAAACATTACCACAACAACAATCACAGCCCCCACAATGACCATTAAAATAAAACAACACTTCTCAAACAGATTCAGTAAATACTGAACATTATAATCCTCATGAAGGAGGATTTACTGCAGGCCTGTTCCATTATACTGCATTAGTTTCATCCAGGTTCACCTAATACATATATATGAATTAAAAATAGAACTCAAGGACACAAGTGCTAAAACAAATCAGCCCTTTATTTCAAGTTTACCCAATATACAGCAACACTTAATAAAATGCATTTCTTTGAACAGAACAGTAATGGGGTTAATGGGGCAGAGGTAAGTAACTGCAGACTGTCTTAGAAAGGTTCACTGTGTAACTGGTGCTAGATGTCCTGAACTGTCCGTCTCATCTTGTAATATCACTGTCACTGTAGCGCAATAAACTTATCATAAACTAACTAATAGAACTTGAGGTACAGGTGAAACTGATGATCTCTCTCCAGGGCTCCTCACCCTGTGATAGTGAGTCATGTGATGACCTTAGTTTTCTCAACCGATGCCCATCCATCCACTGCACCACAGCACATGATGCACTGTCCACGACCTCCTCAGCAGCAAACAGCAGACAGACACGGTCCGAGAGCAGCTGCTGAACATATGGAGCAATAAGAAGCTAAAGAGACAGATTTCCCTCAGGAGCTCGTGGACATCAAATACAGAGCTAAAAGAGAGGGGACACTGGACTGACATCATCATGAGACATCAGGTGACAGAAACACCACTCCAAATGCAACAAATCAAATATAATAAATGTCAATTAAAAGTTATAAACGAAGATAGAAAACGTTGTCCTGTCGTCTCTTCATCTCTTCCCTCCACAGTCTTTCCACCAACAGTAACATGTTCTAATTGTCTGAGTTTTTTTTACCTATAAAGAAAAATAAAAAATGCTAATGCTATTGCTAGCTGCTAATGCTAGCAAGCTAGCGCCCACCCCCCTGTGTTCTGCTTGTCCATGTTTTTTTCACCAATAAAGAATCAATAAAAAAAAATGCTAATGCTAATGCTAGCTGCTAATGCTAGCAAGCTAGCCCCACCCCACATGCTGCTTGTCCATGATTTTTCACCCATAAAGAATCAATAAAAAAAAAATGCTAATGCTAATGCTACTGCTAATTAAGCTAGCTGCCTAATGCTAATGCAATCTAGCTAGCCGCTAATGCTCAACAAAAACGCCGGCTAGCTCGCGCCCCCCCAGCACATGGCATTGCGCCCGAGCAAGCAGAGCTAGCCGCCCGGCTAGCTCGCCGCCCCCCCCAGCACAGGCATTGCGCCCAGCAAGCCAGAGCATAGCCGCCCGGCGGCTACAGCTCGCGCCCCCCCAGCACAGGGCATTGCGCCCAGCAAAGCAAGCTAGCCGCCCGCGGCTCAGCTCGCGCCCCCAGCACAGGCTTGCGCCCAGCAAGCAGAGCTAGCCGCCCGGCGGCTAGCTCGCGCCCCCCCAGCAACAGGCATTGCGCCCAGCAAGCAGAGCTAGCCGCCCGGCGGCTAGCTCGCGCCCCCCCAGCACAGGCATTTGCGCCCAGCAAGCAGAGCTAGCCGCCCGGCGGCTAGCTCGCGCCCCCCCAGCACACAGGCATTGCGCCCAGCAAGCAGAGCTAGCCGCCCGGCGGCTAGCTCGCGCCCCCCCAGCACAGGCATTGCCTGAATGGACGACTTACCCCCGACTTAGCCCGACTCAAGCCCCGACTTAAGCCCCCGACTTAGCCCCCGACTTAGCCCCCGACTTAGCCCCCACCGACTTAGGCCCCCGGACTTAGCCCCCGACTTAGCCCCCGACTTAGCCCCCGACTTTAAGCCCCGACTTAGCCCCCGACTTAGCCCCCGACTTAGCCCCCGACTTAGCCCCCGGTTCAAATTAGGCTCAAAATGATTTTGAGCTTATAAAGTAATGTTTACAAATAATTCCAATATTTGTAGTTGGAAATCAAACTTTGTAAACCATGAAAATAAATCTGCTTGAAAAATTCAAGTTTACAATATGTCAAAATAATTGCACTTGAGGCAAAGAGATGTGTATTTGTTGAGACAGTGTCAATCCAAACTGGACAAATGATCGGTGGTGAGGTTAAACAAAGACACAGGAAAAGTAGAAATGCTTTGTGGACGTCTGTGTACAGAGATCAAGAGCAGAAAACTGGAAAACTCAGTGTGCAACATTCCCAGTGAGAGACACTGACAAGTATGAATTTTGATCCTTGTCACTTCAGTGTCACACTGTGGGAACTTTTGACCAGAGTTTTACAGTTTTCTGCTCTGTATTGCAACACAGATGTCGTCAAATCCATTTCTTCTTTTACAGTGTCTTTGTTCAACCTCAACACTGATCGTTTGTTCAGTTTTGATTCAGACTTTCAACAAATACAAATCTCTTTGACACAAGAGCAATTGTTTCACATACACAAACTTGAATTTCTCAAGCAGATTTATTTTACAGGTTTACAAAGGTTGATTTACAACTACAAACATTGGAATTATTTGTGAACATCACATTACAAGCTCAAAATCATTTTGACCCTAATTTGAGCCTAGGAACACATATAGTTACAGTAACAACAGTTGTTTCCTTAACAACCAATCAGACACAGCAAGTTTCCAAACAAGCATTTTAATATTCAAGCCAAATATTAAATCACATCCATTGTTTTCTGATGCATTTGATATGACAATAACTTAAATGTAATTAAGAGAATATCATTTTAACTCATCTTAAACATTTAACTATGATCTGTGTGGAAATGCAATTACACAAAATACAAACTGCTTTCAACAGAAATTAATTGAGTGATTTGAGCCTAAATGTATGGGGTGGAGTAATGTGCATGACTTACCATTTCTTGCTGGGCAAGGCGTGGTTCTGGCCCGAGGTGGATTCTGCCATAGCTATAAAAAAATGAAAATAAAAATAAGGACACAAGCAGCTCCTCTTGACTATGAAATGTTTTTGAAGCATTTTAAAGGACTTCACAAGATAACATATTTATCAATCATCCATTTCAACTTCATTTACCACATACAGTAATAAAACAAGACTTTAGGAATAAATCTGAACAAATGATACATGTACATGTGAAGAAGACACACAAACACAAAAACACTGAACGAGGAAGAGCTTCTGTCTATGTACACATGCAAAGCACAAAACTGTAAAATGTGGTGCTCAAAAGTCCTGCAAGTGTGTGACAGAGGTTACGAATAGAATTTAAAATTCAGGTGTGAAAATAGGATCTAAATACTTGTGACCTCAGTGTCATACACTTGCAGATTTATGAGGGCAAGGAGATACTGCAGGACACACAGGTGGTCCTTGGCAGGCTATAGCGACATGAGGACGGGATGACGACATCATCACAAAGACAGACTCAGAAAATAAGGTTTATTGCCAAGCAGGTTTTCACTTACAATATATTTGGCTTGGTGTAGTATCCAATTAACATATTCAGAGGAAATAAAATTTAAAAAAAAAAAAAAAAAAAAAAAAGTAAAAGTAAAATACTGCAACAGTCAAACATAAATATACAATCGATACATATATTAAAGAAAAAAGATAATTAAACAATTCTACAAAACTATGTACAAAAGTGTTTTACAATGACAAAACTCCAGCTGGGCAAGATGTGCAAAAAGTTATTAGGGCATGTGCAAAAGATCACAGTATAGACAATATCTGTTATGTGCAGGGATAATACCTCAAGGTGTTGATGTAATGGGGTTGATTGATGAGGCCAGATGCAGAAGAAAAGGCAGGTGCTGGTCCATCATTGGTGATTAGACTGGACTTCTGGTCCTGATACAGACAAACATGTGATAGGACAATTCCTTTAGATCATACAAGTTCTTTATAATCAAACATGTTAGATCTGTTGTGTGTGTATATTAAATTGTGAAGATAGATATGAATATGCAAAAATACAGTATGAATATTATGAAATTTAAATGCAAGGAAATGAAGAGTAAACAACTAGAGGTATGATAAGAATTCAATGTACACACACTATATAACCAACAAAAGCAGCAATACAAATATGGAGATACTGTATACTGTATAAGAATCAGCAGTATGAACATGTACACACTGCGGGTCTGATTTAATCACAGTGGTATACACAAGTCTTGCTTTTAAAAGAGAATGATAGCATGTATGCATCAGTCATGGCTGATCTCCTAACAGTAATGTAAAGTGGTTACAACATGGTGAACCGATCGAGTGTATTGACTCGGTCTACTGGCTCCATACAATCTCAAGTTACAGTCATCAGTTACAAGATGAGCCTAGAGTTACTGACGTCACTAGCTGTACAACAGCCGAGAGCAACAGACACAATCCTAGTAACCGCTAAAACGTCTGTAGACAACATCAATATCACCACCTGAAATGTTTGTCGGTACGGTTTGTCAGTCGTTGCACTGATTATACTTTTAGCTAAAGAGCCAACCTTGATGCTAGTCACCTGGCTAACAGGAAAGTTGCGAGCTCGGCATCAAACCGCATCTCTTTCCTCTCAGGAGCCGTCTTCAGCGGTGGAAAGCCACACCGAGATTTACTCGTGTTGCTTCTTTTCTTTGCCGTTGAACGTGGTTTCTTGTCGGGAGCGGTCCTGCGGGATACAGATGAATATTACCTTTTAGGAGGTTCAGCCATTCCTGCGTGTCTGTGACGCAAGCTCTGCCGGAAGTTGTTGTTCTTCGTGGGACTGAGGGCAGACTTGGCGCGCCACTGACTCACACAGCCTCTAGTGTCACAAAGTGGTATCACAACACAGGAATGGTCAGTGCTGACTGGTTATCATGCTCATTTCAGTGGATATCTGAAAAAGAACAGATGGAGGTCTTGATCATGACATCGTCACTGTGGCTGCTTCACACGCTGTTGATAGTGTTAATTCATTTTTGAACTTTTTAAACTAATGTTCTGGCCAGATATTATATTGCACCTTTACAGCACAACCACCAAAGATGACATTTAAAAGTAAAGCTACATGTTCTTTGCCCACATTGCAAACTAACTTAGTTTTGACACTTAAGTTAAAACAAAGACATTGAGCTTCACTTGACTGATATTGACATTTGATGCATACAAAACATTTTGATTTGCTTTGACAGTATATAAATCAACGCTTGGAATATAAAATACAATCATGCTTTTCCCTTATACTTACATTCAATTTGTGATGTACAAACATTTGTATTTTGCCCATTTTGCATTCAGGCCAGTAGATGTGGCACTGTTCACATGAAGCATCAAGATATAAACCCTTTGTAGAACCACTTTGCTGAGAAAGCAAAACCTCAGACACTGTGGGACTTACATCCAGTATCAGTCAGTTGATTTCTGCAAGAAAAGAAGATAAAACAGCCCGGGAAATTTTACTTACGGAGTATTTCACTTACTGACTGCTCACAGAGCCAGGTTTCAGTTCACAGCATCCGCATATAAAAGTAGTCATGGCACAACGTCTTCCCAGTCTTTAGGTTATGATCCAGCCAGGGGAAAGGAGAAGCGACATAAAACCAGGTGTTAACAATCAGAATTTTAAACCCAGCCCAGTCCCCAACAATCATTACCAGCATCTAAAACCAAATCACAAATTACACACAAATGTTCACAAAGGCGGTAGAGGCGAGCTGCCTATCATGTCAGCCGCCACTAATGATGTGCGGGCCGGGCTCTTAAACTCTCTTCCTCTGATGCTTAAACGGCCGCAGCTGTGGTGGGGACTCGCAAGATCATTGCCGCACCAATAGGAGAAGCCGGCTGTGGAGTTGGAGGCTCCTCCTCTCTCCTCCGACCAATCCCGTTACGAAGTGCGTGCAGGCTGATTAGCATAGACAAAACACACTTTAAAATCCAGGTGAACATATTTCTATATCATGCAGAAAGTTAAACAAGAGCAGAACTGATGACATAATTACGGGAGATTGCGCCGGTAGAGGATAACATTAAAAGTACTAGAACATTCCTGGAGAACCTTTGAATGTGCCCGCTGCTCGGTGCGTGTACTTCATTCTTCACGTTTCAATCTGTACAAAAGATGTTACTTTCAGTTTCGGTCATGTCTAGAGACTTATCCTGACGCTGACCTCGGTCACTGCAGGTGTCCCTCAAAAAGAAGTCTTTTGAAGCTGTCACGACTGGCCACAATAACCTCACACTGATGGTTTCAAACACAAATTTGTCCCAACCATAGCAAGACATGTATAGGACGCACATTACATACATGCACTTACAGAAGTTGATCTGCAATAAAGCTATACCACTATATCCTGTATAGATGAATAACTGAGTCATTCTGTGAGAGCAGGTCCATTTGGGTCTGCAACATTAGATGAGATGCATATGGCACAAAAATGTGCAAAAAGTGTGTTTTCCAATTACTTAAACCATTAAGTCAAGTACTCTTGCCGTGATTGTTAAATGAGAAAATACTACTTACAAAGACTAACATATCATATTTTTAGCCATTTTTCCTTAGAACATGGCATATTTTCACATGTCCATATCAAACAACTTTTGTATCTAAAATATCACCAATAAATGTAATGTTTCTTATTCAAATCTTTATTATTGTCAGGATTATATATGTGGTGTCCCTATTTACATGATATTTATTTTTATTCAAAAATACTTTTTTGTAAAAATGATTTACCCGCCCCATCACACTAACATATTTTGTTATAAACAATATACTGTTGCTTTTAACTGACATCACAAAGAGGAAGTGACATCAATATGTCTAAACAGCTGGTCTGTCCTCTCATCAGAGGAAAGCTGAACTGGAAGTGGTTTTCCTGGCATCATCATATCATCACCATCATCACAGCCCATTTGAGAAACTAAGGATGTCCGTGCAGTTCCTTTGTCCATACATGAGGTCCTCCTTCTGTGGCACCAGTCATTCAGTTTTTCAGTGTGGATTCCTCTGAATGACAGTAAAAGACAAACACTTTGGTTCAGACATGGTGGATCACAGTTAATCACACACATATACCAGCTGTCAGGACAGGTGCATGAATATCTGCTTCAGTTGAGGACTCCTGTGTATGAATTCACAGTATTAAATGACAAACCCCCACAAAGATAATGTTCTGTATACATTGTGTATTGAACCTAAATACGATACCAGCGAGAAGAGGAGACAGAAATTAAGTTAATGAGATAAACCTGAATGTTTTGCTGCATGTAGAAAATTCTATCAGCGACTGACTTTTTCTAATAACATGAGAGATGAGATAAGTTTAAACTATATTTATCCTTGTCCTGCAAACGTTTGCATGTTTGGGACCAGGTACGGTTAGCATAAGCAAAAGCACTAAGTTACCCGCTAGCTAGCTAGCTAGGTTAGCAAAGTGTTAACTGTCTCCGTTCTCCGGTCAAAGCACGTAGGGGAAAAAAGGAACTAGTGTTTTTACTAGCATCATACACATTAAAACTGTAGGACGTTGAGAAAATAAACATTTACTTACCGAAAAAAACTGTATATCATCATCATCATCTCTCCAGTTTGTTAGTGACGAAGAATGAGCCACAATTACTGTGAACCGAAAACTCATTAAAACTAAATAACTAACAGCAAAACTGTCAGTGCTCAATTATTCTTCCACGGACAAATATTGAGAAAAATAATATTCAACGTAACTGATTCAATACGAAACGCTCACGACCCAAACTCTCCTCCGGTGACTGATCCTCCGGTGATCGACCTCCCGGCCTGCCGCGTCATCTGATCAATCATTGCAGACCAGGTATATCAATCAAAAAGTCACGCCCCCAAAAATACCTATTTTTAAGGCCTAATATTTAATTAATTTGGTGATTATTTTCAGATGGACCACCAGAACACTGAACAAGAAGTGTGAATTTAGCCCATCACACAGTAATGAGTTCCGGATAAAATTCATCGACTGAGTATTTCATGAGAGAAGTTGGTGTTTTTATAATGAGTGTGTATTGGAACCAGAGTTTTTTGGAGTCTGCCCCCAGCGGAACCTCGGTGATATTGCACATTAAGGCACTTCCGCGTTGACTTCACTTTTCAGCCCCGGAGACTACGTCCATTTTAATATACAGTCTATGACTACAGCAGGTTGAACTCACAGTGAACTGATAGTCATTAGTGTCACTGCTGCCCATCACAAGTTATTGGACACGGTTTACGCTCCATTAGTTTGAGAAATATGACCAAACATGACACTTAACTAGTGTATGGCATAGGAAACTGCGGAACCAAAGGTTGCCGGTTTGGTTCCCGACTGGAACATATTGCTACCCAAAATTACCAAGCATTGTAAATCTATCAAATATCACTTAATAAGTGATATAAATTGGATGGGGACTTCTTGTGAATGCCATACAGTCAAATAGCAGTTCATTGTGTTGTTTAGTGTTTACATGATGTCAAAAGTTTATTAAACCCTTTAACTGCCTGCTCGACCATATGGTTTAGCACACTTTGACTCACTATATTTCAATGAGAGGAGTACCTCACTTAACTCAAGCTGATTGAGCCATCTCTACCACTTGGTAAAGGTATGTTATACTAAAAAAAGTCCACAAGATGTCACTGTGTCTGCCTATAGCATGCCGCTACGACTTCCCTCCAACCAGGAAGCGAGAAAGAAGAAAATCAATTAAGACATTTTGACTGTTTTTGGTGAAACTATGAAAGGTAGGAATACTTTTTTGACATATGATAGTGTTACAGGCCTTACTGAACAGAATTATGTTGCTTGAAACCACAAAAACACTGAAATTAAATATCTAATCATTTTTTAAAAACATGCTCAACCAAATGGTTGATTTGTCTCTTTATGGTAAGTGTAGTGAAACTAAGCTAATGTAATTAAAATAGACTATTTATGATAAAATAAAGACTTCTGTTCATCCATTGGTGTAAATATTCAACATTAAGTGTTAGTACATTGTGAAAATGATGAAAGACTTTCCTAAGTAAGTCATTTTTGTCACTTTCTGAGTTACTTTTTGGCCATCAGGCAACAAGGAAGAGATTCCAGGTGTTACGCCGGTTCATTCATTTTAATGATAATCGGCAGTGTGATGGAAGTCCAGACCGATTCTACAAAATCCGTCCCCTCTTTGAGATGCTTCGTGAGCAGTGTCTCCAGATACCATTCACTTACAAGCACAGTGTGGATGAGGTCATGGTAGCCTCTTCACTGTGACACATGGGGACGATGCAACCTCTGTCCAAAGGGTGTCTCAAGGTGGAAGTGTGAGAAATGCAATGTTTTCCTGTGTTTGAACACACACCAGGAATGCTTTGTAGCATATCACCAGAGGTAAAGTGGATGTAATGCTCAACAAGCATTTGTGCTGTTGCACAGTCACACAGATGAGGTGTGTTGAGGTGAGAAGGTCAGAAATGTAATGTTTTAATATGTTTGGCATATGTTTGCAATCACCAGAAATGTGGATCTTGTGTCCCAAAAAACATTTGTGCAGTTGAAGTATGAAATGCAAATGTTTCCTATGTTTTGCACTGTTTTGTTGCATACCACTGCACCAGAAATAAAGTGTATTCCATGTCATGGATATTTCTTGTTGTGTATTTCTGTATAAATTAGTATTTTATTTGACTTTTTCTACTATTTTTGGTATTTGTATGAAATTCTGAACTTAAACCATCAAGTGACAGCTCGACCATTTGGTAGAGATCAATATTTTAAAAACCACAGGGCCTGTGGAAAAAAAAAAATCATTGATTGTGGTTATTAGTCACCCAAGGAAATAAGAAATGCAAAAAAAAATTTTTTTCCATTGCTTTTTTCTTGGTGGGGTTGTTAAAGGGTTAATAATGAAATAATAAACTTTATATAGCAATGTAGGAAATATTTGAAAAATCACCACACCTAGACACATACGTTTTGCATTTACTTTTGGCTAGAATATATTTGATATTTATTTTTAAATTTCAGACCAATGAATACAATAAGTAGTGAAAGTACTGCAACAATGTAATTCTGACTGATTAGTTTGCATGCTTTCATGCAATGTGGAACTGTTTGAAATACTATTCTGTTCCTTTGTTGTATTTTCATTATATGCTAGTGTTTGAATAAGTGAAAGATACTTCTGTAGAAATATAGCAAATTTATTACAAATTTCTCACACAAACCCACACAAACCCACACACACACAATTATAGCGTATAAAATAAAATTAAAGTGTATAAAATAAAATAAATAAAATATAACAAATGAACTAAAAATAGAAGATAAATAAAGCTAGGAAACTATTAGAATAAGACTAAAATATAACAAGACATTTTTTTTCTTTTAAAACTATTTACATTATGTACAAATAGAGACAAAGAATGTCACAAATCTGCCCTTTTCCTCCGCATCTCCTCCATCCACTGATCAAATGGCATGTTGGCTTTTTGGAGACAGTGTACGTGCCCATAATACTGACTGTGACCAGTTTCCTTATTGCGGGGCTGGTGGCACTGACTACATTTATTCTTTTCAACTGTCCGGGTGTAAGCCCTGGGGGCAGGTGGTGGGAGGGAGGAGGGCCAGAAGGAGCGATCTGTTGGGCTCCAGGTACTTGTGGGGTTAGAAATATAAAGGGAGCGATGACAGGGCTGGGGTTGGGGACAACAGGTAATGTGGCAGATGTAGGTGGAGGTGCCGGCTGAGGGAACAACTGTCTCTGAGCTGCAAACTTCCTCTTGACCACTGCCTGTCCTGCTGTACTGTGGGGCAAGCGGTACTAATGCTGGAGGCAAGGGCGTGGGGGTGCAGCTGCGGGGCACACCTGTACAGGTGGGAGAGGCGCAGAAGCAACTGGAATAGAGGCAGGCGAGTTGACCCCTTGAAGCAGAATACTACTGCCCTGCCTCTTCAGTCTCTTGTTGTTCCATTGAACCAGTGTTGTTTGACTGATCTCAAACCAACTGCAGAGTAGTGCTCATACATTACTGTGGCATTACCCCGGGACCAGCTGCCGGATCTTCCTGTAGTCCGTGACGATCAGAGTCCATCTTGTCAGTGCGTAACTGCCCTGTTTTTTGGGGCTCTTGTGAATGTTACACAGTTTGACACAGACGGACTCTACCAGAAGACTACAGCCTGGCCACTGGGCTGGGGATCCTGAAGATGCCAAGGAACAACGTGTCGTGCTCTCCACACCTGGTGAAAATTCAGGTCTCTTTCTGGCACACCTGAAGCGTGCTGTGGTAAGGCGGACCTGGTGCCGCGCAGCATACACCGCTCGCTGCTGGTCATATTGCAGAAGGTTCTGCCACAGCGCTATAATTTTACTGGCCTGTTGGTTGCTGAGTGTCTGGCCAGTTTCACTCCTCAGCCTCACCAAGTACTCTGCCAGGCCGTCCACTTGGTCCATCCCTGGGATACCGCGCTCATCGACAGCCTGGAAAATATAAGAGTACATCAAAATCAAGATCACAGGCAGAAAAGTAACACATCTGTCACAGTCTAACTTACCAGCTGTTGCTCAGGTGCTGCTGGGGTCATGGCAGGTTCCCCAGAGGGACCAGCAGTTTGAGTGGCGGGAGTAGCTGGTAGGATGGTGATGTAGGGAGGGGCGGAGGCTGTGCTGGGGATGACAGCTCTTGGGCCAGAGGACGTGGTGTTGCGCTCATACAGAATCTGTTAAATGTAATAAAATAAACATCAAAATAATACGATGACAAGCAAAACAAGAAGACCACTGACACTTTTTTGATGCAACATTTCACAAAAAGACTTACAGGCTGTTCTCAGGTGCGGCTGGGGTGATGGTTTGTGACCCAGCAGCAGCTGTAGCAGCAGAGAAAGTGGTTGTGAGGGTGGTGGGGAGAGGAGGGACAGAGGCTGAGCTGCTGGTCGAGGACTTCTTGGTCAGCAAATTGAAAGCCTGAAACAAACAATACAATTGAAATAAAAATTCACACTATACCACAAGTAAAACAGATGTCACATAATAAAAACACTTACCAGCTGTTGGGGCAAGGGTGATGGGTGGTGAAGAAAAGGGACAAGCAGTTGCAGCGGGTGTGGTAGCTGGAAGGCCGGGGGGAGACGGGAGGACAGGTACAGAGCCGGTAGGGAGGGCTGATGGGCCAAAGTGACTATCTGTGCTCTCATGCACAATCTGTAAAATGTAATACTCTTTTAAAAACGAATTCTTATAAAACTGCATTTAACTAGAGTTTTATCATTGCCTTTTATCTACGTTTCTATTTCTCGATGGCGTTATGTTGTTTTTCAATTTATTTCTGTGAAGCACTTTGTTAACTTGTTTATGAAAAGTGCTATACAAATAAAGTTTAATATTATCATTACTCTTATTATTATTATTATACAATAAAATCAAAAATCATAAGCAAATACAGACATAGTACAATAAAAACATGACAAGAATTATTACCAGTTGTTGCTCAGGTGATGCTGGAGCAAGAGCAGATGCAGGACCAGCAGAGGCCTGAAGAGAGGTGGGAGTTGGAACGTGGGCTGAGCTGCTGGTGACAGATGAAGGTTCAGAGGACAGGTCCAGTACTTCAACGGTTGGGTCTAAACCAGTATCTACAAAGCCCTCATCTTCCAGCTCCTCCTCGGTGCCGACATCCTCCGGCATCTGATCAGTCTCCTCTGAGTCAGGATGTACATCCTGCAAGACCTTTACAGTCTGACGGAATAGGTCATCTATACCTATTAGCTCCCCTGGGACAGACAAGGCAATAATAGAGAGAGGAAAATAAGCTTTCGCAAAATTCATAAAAAAACATTATTCTATTTAATGGATATAACAAACAGCTTCATCATGATTGAAAGCTAAAACTAACCAGTGTAAACAGCAGGTGGCTGAAAAGAGGGGACAAGCTTCCTTCCAAGCACCCTGACACTGTGTGCGTTCACGCAGTGAACAAGGTCTCCTGAGTAGCTGAGCAGGGAGGGAGGGTTGACTGCCAGGGATGCAGCTTCACGGGCCTGGTTCCATCTATTGAGTCCTTCCAGGAGGTACAGCTAGACATTCCGGCTGTTGGCACTTGTTCCTTAAATTAGTACAAATGTGAGCACAACTACACATTATTTTGTTGTTTTTGTCATTTGAAAACATTAATTGTGTCACTGTTTCCAGGATTCTGGTAATGATAATGTTACGAAAATGATCAAATAAACTCAGAAACACCATCTGAAAATTATAAGAGTAGGATATTTGCAATGCAAATGTTCAAAGGATGCAAGATTCACACAGAATTTATACACAGAATATGTGACAGTGACCTTACATTGTTGCTGAAATGAGATAGACACAATAGAGACTCGATTCATACCTTCTCATAGCTAATGTTTGGGTGTAGTGGCTAGGAACAGCGAAGGTCACTGCACTCCTCTCTGACAACTCCTGTCTTAAAAATAAACACAAAAATAAAAAGTTATATTCAGGATAATACAGTTTCCCTTTAAGATGGTTATGTCAATTATAAAGTATCACAATTTTTCCAACAGATAACAATAAAATAAAATGTTGAACTGTAAATATTTAATCTCGCTGATGAATAATGATTCATACTGACCTGGAATGAACCTGTTCACATGTAAGTGAAAAGACTCAAGAGATGTGGAACCTCTGGCACACCTGTAGTTCGGTAGGACAACGCCTGCCTTGGTGGTAGTCCCAGTCTCTCTGTAGAGGAGCACACCTGGTTGGTCCTGAATGCACTTAACATGCCTCTGCTGGACTTGCCAGATGTGCTGCATCCTCTCCTGGTCCAAAAGAGGGACACCAAGAAAATCTCTGCCCTTGCCCTTGCAATCATGACAATGGTCTGCTGCTCTCCTCTTGTCTGCCTTCTACAGTGCAGGGCCAGCTCCTCCTTGGTGATCTGCTGGTCACCTAGATTTGCCAGGGACACCTTCCTGTCGCAGCTGCTCCCGCTTGGCTTGCTGCAGCAAGGCAACATCTCCTCTGTCCCACCCAAAAATACAGCTGGACAGTTTGGCCATAAAGACAGGGTACAGAGGATGTGCATCCTTTGTACATCCAGATGCCAGTCGCAGCATGAAGTAGTAGATGTCAAGCTTGACAACCACGTCCGGCCACCCACCAAATCTTTCTTTCAATTTGGTCTGTCCTCTGCCCTCTCGACAACAGTCACAGTCTACATAAAGTAGCCGAGGAGGAGCCACACCAGCATTGCTGTATCTGCGGACGAGGTCAGTTGCCATGATGTCCGAGGCAGGACCCTCCTGAGCAGTCAGGACACTGATAAGGATTTGGCCTTTCTCGTTGCTCACAGACGTAAGCCACAAGGCCGTCCCCTTGGCAATGCCTGATAGCTTCTTGGTGATCTGTAATGGCACAGAAAAGACAGTGAACGATTAAACAATTAATTTAATTCCTATGTGAGCGCTCGTATAATAGTGCTATGTTTCATTTCTAAATTTCATATTTTACATGCATGTTTTGCTAATGCTGTATTTTAGACTACTTTTGTTTATAATGTAGTAATTTACGGTGTTAACGGTTAAAATATTTACCTTCTTTGTAGAGTTCATTTTTAGGATACTGCCGAAGGTGGACGTTACGCAGGCTTTGATGTGGTCCAGCCTGCTGAGATTGTCTCGTCCATAAACAGCCAGCCTCCACCTGTGTGAGGGAATATCTACTGGCTCAGGTGGTTCATGCAACTTGACAGGGAGCAGGCTTGGCCGGGCAGCAAAGTCCAAGCGTGCCCCAAGGTATCGGCAGAGGCACTTAAGCCACTCCTCGCTGTGGTTTTCCCTCAGCTGTCTGACTGTTACTGAGGGCCCTCTCCCTCAGAAAGCGAATCACCCGCAAATCACAACCGTATCTGTAATAAGCAAAGGGAAAGAGAGAAAGAAGGGGACAAATATTAAAAACAGCTCATCTGTAGTGTATTCAATGACAAACATCTGTGACCTAGGCTAAATTATCTCAGTATACTCACTTTCGAGTCAGGATCAGTCTGAACTCCGGCCTGTGCGCCAAATCCAGCTGGTCCAAGACAGTCTTGCTGGTGGAAAGGTAAGTTGTTTTGCAACCAACTGCACTGCACCAGAGAGTCTCTGTTATCATCAGGTAATACCTGTCGACATCCAGAACGTGGCGGGCTCTCTTGTGGGCTCCGTAGCTTGCGAGCCGTTTTCCACACACAGGACAGGTCGGCCTGACCTTCCATAGGTGGTATGGCATCCACAAGAGAAGGCGGTGTGTGAAAAAGCGCTCTGGATCGGGGGCCTGGTGATAAATGAGGGCTGGCTCTGGTGGATCATACCAAAGTTTTAGGTCAGTGCGCAGCCGCTGGTGCTTCCAGAGAGCTGCTGAGATCCATTTCTGATCTTGGGCTGGTATGGTCTTGATCAGCTTTGTAGGCAGCCAGCAAGGCTCTGACCCCGGAGCAGTCTCCACATCTTCAGCCAGTGGCAGAGTATCAGGTGCAGGCTGGGCTGAAGGACCAGCCACAGGTGGAGCATCAGAGGAGACACCAGCAGAGGCAGATGCAGAGGTCACAGGAGCGAGAGGAGCAGAGGAGGTACCAGAGGAGATACAGGAGGAGGCGGCAGATGACACTTCCTAATTTATAATTCAAAAAAAGTAAATATATAGACATGATTACAAGCCACTCATGAAGAATGCTTATTTCAAGTGTAGTTAAATATCAATGTGAAGAAAACAACTTAATTTAGTTTCTTACAGCTCTGGCAGTGGCCAGTGGAATGGAGGAGGTTGAGTCGGTTGAAGGCGCAGGAGAGGGAGGAAGTGAAAGAGGAGAGACAGTCTGAACCAACATCCTGGGACTGCGGGCAGGGGACGGTGTCCTCCTCGCCATCGCACTTGTGACAGTGCTGGACGACTCAGACGTTCCACTGACGGGCTGAGAGAATACGAGCACAGTTTACAACATTATAATAAAAATAATCTATCATTATTAAGTATTACAGTAAATAGAACCAGATCATTTAACACATCTTTGCTGAATGAAAATGAATTTGAATAAATTTTGGAAATGGGCCACAGTGATTGGCTGTGAGCAAAGATGGAGAAAGATGGAAATAAGGAGAGGTGATCGGATGAGATTATACAGTATTTCGGTCCTCCGGTACCGTTACTCGACGCCCCATTTACAAAATTTTTTGCGTCCAGTCTTTACACTGCACAATCGTGAATGCAATTTAAGAATATAATTAAAACTAAAGAAAAAAGAACTGTGCAGTAAATTAACATTGATTCAGTTGCCGTCTTTGTCATCTTTAAATATATATATACTTTTTCTGCCGTAGCCACTGTTCACGACCTCCTCAGCAGCAGACAGCAGACAGACACGGTCCGAGAGCAGCTGGTGAACATAGTGGAGCATTAAGAAGCTAAAGAGACAGATTTCCCTCAGGAGCTGGTGGAGACCAAACACAGAGCTAAAAGGGAGGGAACACTGGACTGAGATCATCATGAGACATCAGGTGACACCAACACCACTCCAAATGCAACAAATGAAATATAATAATTATAAAGAATTTCAATTAAAAGTTATGAATGAAGACAGAAAAAGTTTTCCTCCTGTCTTCTCTTCATCTCTTCCCTCCACAGTCTTTCCACCAACAGTCACATAGTGTGACACACCTGCAATGTGAGTGAGGTCAGTGTCAAACCTTTCTGGGTTGGATACACTTGCTGCGGACGTATGATGTTGGCTGCCGGCCGTAGGCTCCGGTCCTGGGTACAGGTAGTCCAGGCAGAGGAGGTGGCCGAACAGAAGCGGGGAGCGGCGCCGGAGTGAGGGGGGGGGCCAACAGCACTGGATGGGGGGCCGTGCTGTTCATTGTCTGGAGGAGGAGGAGGCAGACCCCTGCTGGAGGGCCCAGGCTGCTCCTCCAGGACACTCAAGTTAAAGGACTGTCTTTGTCCCACCTGTACAAATGAGTCTGGCCAGCACCTGGAACACAAACAGATGTTTTAGGGTTTTCAGCTTCCATTAAAAGATAAATCACAGAATAGATTCCAACACACCAACAGCTTTATGACAAACTCTTACCACCGAGTCAATTCAAAGAGCTGGATGTAGGTTCTGAGCCATCAACCTCTGTCTGGCCAGTACTGTCTCTCTAATGGCCACAGAATCTTTGAGAACAAATGACCACCGAGTCCTCACGGTCGCTCTGGACCACATGGCCACAGGGTGAAGACGGCAGAGCTGGTTGCAAACGGCCTCCATCAGGCAGCTGAAGACAGCTGAAAGATAAGATCAGAGAGCAGTGTGTGTTAATATAGATCTGATATTCATTAGAGGAAACTGTGATATTGGAAGTGAATCTCACCTCTAGAGACTCTCCTTCCCAGGACAGGAGGCGGAAGTACTTGGCACTGGCTTGAGGAAAAAGGACTGATAATGAACTGATAATACACAATATAATTGATCACAAGCTATGAGACACACGCATGTACCTAGGGTGAACTGGTTAAGGTGGAAACCAGGAGGTTGACTCCGCCTTTTGTCAGCCTACAAGTCTCTGTGTACAGCTGCACACCCGGTGAGTCCTGAAAGCAGCCGAGGTGTCGCCTGTGTCTCCATATGTCCCGGATGCAGAGAGAATCCAGCAAAGAGACGTCCAGGGTGACGTGGAGATCCCGGATGAGGAGGGCCGTCTCCTCCGCCCCATGTGTCCTCCACCTTAGCAACAGTCAGGCCGAGCATCCTGCGCTTGCCCTCCAGCTAGGACTGCTACGCCTCAATGAGACGGCAGGCAATCCAGCAGCCGTCCCGGAAAGCCAACACACCAACATTGGTAACCCAGGCAGCTGTTTCAGAAGCAGCACCAGCGAGCTTCTTTGTGACCTAGAGAGAGAGCGAGAGAAAGGTTTCAAATGTTAATGTTAATATTTGTGTGTGAATTTAATACACACACAGCAGTGGTGTGAAAGCAGGTGTAAAAGCAGCAGTGAGAACATAAACTCCGTCTAAATTACACTTCATCCTAGAGAAACTCCCTGGTGGGAAGCACCTGTTGGGAAAGAATACTAGAGATTTCTGTAGCCCCCACACCGTGTTCTGCTTGTCCATATTTTTTTCACCAATAAAGAATAAAATAAAAAATGCTAATGCTACGGCTACTGCTAGCTGCTGATGCTAGCAAGCTAGCGCCCAACCCCCTGTGTTCTGCTTGTCCATGATTTTTCACCAATAACGAATCAATAAAAAAAAATACTAATGCTAATGCTAGCTGCTAATATTAGCAAGCTAGCGCCCACCCCCGTGTTCTGCTTGTCCATGTTTTTTCACCCCGAATCAAAGGAAAAAAATGCTAATGCTAATGCTAGCTGCTAATGCTAGCAAGCTAGACCCCACCCCACATTCTGCTTGTCCATGATTTTTCACAAATAAAGAATAAATAAAAAAAAATGCTAATGCTAATGCTAGCTAGCTGCTAATGCTAACAAGCTAGCCCCCACCACATGTTCTGCTTGTCCATGCTTTTATCACCAAAGATCAATAGAAAAAAATGCTGATGCTAGCTAGTTACTAATGCTAACAAGCTAGCGCCCACCCCCCTGTGTTCTGCTTGTCCATGTTTTTTTCACCAATAAAGAATCAATAAAAAAAAATGCTAATGCTAATGCTAGCTGCTAATGCTAATGCTAGCTGCTAATGCTAATGCTAGCTAGCCGCTAATGCTAACAAAAACGGCGGCTAGCTCGCGTAGGACATCAAATACCAGAGCTAAAGAGAGGGACACTGGACTGAATCATCATGAGACATCAGGTGACACAACACCACTCCAAATGCACAACAGAAATAAATATCATAATAAATGTCAATTAAAAGTTATAAAGAAAGATAGAAAAAGTTTCCCTGTCTTCTGCTTCATCTCTTCCCTACAGTCTCTTCCACCAACAGTTACATGTTCTCAATTGTCCTGCAGTTTTTTTATCACTATAAAGAAAAGATAAAAAATGCTAATGCTATTAGCTAGCTGCTATGCTAGCAAGCTAGCGCCCACCCCCTGTGTTCTGCTTTCCATGTTTTTTTCACCAATAAAGAATCAATAAA
>NW_019174690.1:1019525-1074737 GCF_002260705.1 Seriola dumerili
CCCCCGTACTTAGCCCCCGACTTACCCCCGACTTAGCCCCCGACTTAGCCCCCGACTTAGCCCCGCCTTAGCCCCGACTTAGCCCCGACTTAGCCCCCGAACTTAGCCCCACTTAGCCCCGACTTAGCCCACGACTTAGCCCCCGACTTAGCCACCCGACTTAGCCCCCGACTTAGCCCCCGACTTAGCCCCCGACTTAGCCCCCGACTTAGCCCCCGACTTAGCCCCCGACTTAGCCCCCGACTTAGCCCCCGACTTAGCCCCCGACTTTCAAATTAGGCTCAAAAATGATTTTTTGAGCTTATAAAGTAATGTTTACAAATAATTCCAATATTTGTACTTGTAAATCAAATTTTAAAACCATGGAAATAAATCTGTTGAGCAATTCAAGTTTGCATATGTTGAAAACAATTGTGCTTGTGGCAAAGAGATTTCTATTTTGTTGAGACTGTAGTGGATCAAAACTGAAACAAATGATCAGTCATGAGGTTAAACAAAGACACAAGAATGAAGAAATGCTTTGTGGACATCTGTGTGCAGAGATAAAGAGCTGAAAACTCAGTGTGCAAGATTGTGTGACACTGACAAGTACAAATTTTGATCCTTGTCACTTCAGTGTCACACTGTGGAATTTTGACCAGAGTTTTACTGTTTTCTGCTCTTTATCAAAACACAGATGTTGACAAATCCATTTTCTTTTACCAGTGTCTTTCTTCTAACATGATCATTTGTTGAGTTTTGATTCAGACTTTCAACAAATACAATCTCTTTGACACAATGCAATTTTTCACATACACAAACTTGAATTTCTCCGCCAGATTTATTTTACAGGTTTACAAAGGTTGATTTAACTAACAAAACATTGGAATATATTTGTGAAACATCACTTTATAGCTCAAAATCATTTGACCCTAATTTGAGCCCAGGTACACAGTTACAGCCAACAGTTTTTGTTTTTAAAAAAAAAAAAAAAAAAAAAAAAAACAAAAAAAGCAGAAAACAGCGTAAACTGTTACACCTTACCTGGTTGTGGTTTAACTGGTAGTTTACTATTTATAGAGCTTTTGGTTGAGTGAATTGATAAAGAATGTTCTACAAGTAATTCCTTCGCTACATCAAAATAAGTTCCTTAACAACAAATCAGAGACAGCAAAGTTTCCAAACAAGTCATTTTAATGCTAATATTCAAGCCAAATATCAATTAATCACATCAGTTGTTTTTCTGATGCATTCGATATGACACTCTTAAATGTAATAGAACCAGAATATCATTTAACGTCATCTCTAAATGTTTAACTGTTGTGTGGAAATGCAATTACACAAATATTAAAACTGTTTAAAAATAGTCGCTCCTCAAATTTCTACTTGATGACTGCAGTGTCACACTGATGTGGGAAACCTTGAGTGAGCATAAAGCAAAAATTTACACCAAAATGTCTGTTTCACACCTTGCTATCGTGCATTACTTTCACCCTACGGACATTTGTTTTGGTTTCACAACTAAAGCTCTTTGATCTTTCAAAGTCTTTCAAACATGCGTTCAAGTAAATGATGACTCAGTGATTTGAAGAGTTCAATTGAACAACAGCATTCGACTCCACAGGACCCTAGCGATTTTGTAAACTAGCAGTGAAATCCATCATTAATATAACAATCATATAACCAGAATCTATTTTTAAACATCAATGTGTAACATTTTGTTGTTAAATCATGGCCCTGCATGAAGACCTTACCATTTCTTGCTTTCGCGGGGGCTGCAAAGCGTAATGGTTCCAGCCCTTGAGCGAGATTTCTGCCAACCCTATGAAAAGAAAAAAACACACATGTCAAGCAGCTCTCTCTTTTCAACTATGAAATGTTTTTTCCAAGCGACTACTGGACCTTTACAGAACATTACATAAAGATGCCACAAATCATCCATTTAATAAAGGTTATTTAGATTTATACTGTAATAAGAGACTTTATGGAATAAATCTTAAATGATTACATTTACATGTAAATTAAAAAAAAAAAAAAAAAAAATAATAAAAAAAAAATCCCAATACTACACAAACTTATGTACAAAAGTGTTTTAAGGAGACATATCCCAACAAAACTCCTGCTGGGGCAACAGAACAGGCGAGCACACAAGGTATTGTTAATTGATCAGGGGTGTAATTATGCAAAAGATCACAGTATAGACAATATCTGTCATCGTCAGCAGGGATAATACCTTAAGCATTGATCTGGTTTTATTAATGTGGTTGATAATTGATGAGGCCAAATGCAGTAGAAAAGGCAGGTGACCGGTTCCATCATTAGTGATTAGACTGGAAATTCTGGTCCTGAGACAGACAAACATCGTTTAGGACAATTTCTTTAGATCATATCTCTCTCTTATATTCATGTGTGCAACAATCAGGATAGATATTGAATATGGCAAATATAAATTACTGTATTGGAATATCATAAATGAAATGCAAGAAAATTTAAAGCATTAAACAACCAAGTGTTATAAAATTCAATTACCACACACACACTATTATAACCACACAAACTGAGTTCAAGTATAGTACAAATATTAGGACTTTAAAATTACTTTAAACAGTCGTATATTCATAAGAAATCAGCAGTATGAACATGTTTACTCCACTGTGGCGTCTGATTGATTAATCAGTGGTATAGACACCGGTCTTACTTTTCCAAAGAGAATGAGAGCATGTTACTCACCTAGACAGTGTCTTGACTCTACCATTGGTGAGACAGGTGGAGGCGTTTATTGCATCTGTACTGGCTCAGGTCCTGGAAAAGAGGGATGCTGAAATCTCTGAGAAATGTAAAGGACCTAGTCACTATCAGTCATGGCTGATCTCCCTTAACAGTAATGTAAAGTTAGGTAACAAACATGGGTGAGCGATCGACGTGTATTCACTCCGGTCTACTGGGGTCCATACAATCTCAAGTTACAGTCATCAGTTACAAAATGAAGGCCTAAAGTACTGACCGTCACTAGCTGCTACAGCAGCCGAGAGAGCAACAGACACAATCCTTGTAACGCTAAAACGTCTTAGAAAACCTCAATATTCACCACCTGAAAATGTTTGTCAGTCATTGCATGATTATACTGCTTAGCTTGAGAGCCAACCATTGAAGCTACTCACCCGGGGCTAACAGGAAAGAATTGCGAGCTCGGCATCCAAACCGCATCCCTTTTCCTCTCAGGAGCCTGGTCTCAGCGGTGGAAAAGCCACAATCGAGATTTACTCGTGTGTTTCTTTTTTTGCCGTTGAACGTGGTTTCTCTATCAATAGAAAAAAATGCTGATGCTAGCTAGTTACTAATGCTAACAAGCTAGCGCCCACCCCCCTGTGTTCTGCTTGTCCATGTTTTTTTCACCAATAAAGAATCAATAAAAAAAAATGCTAATGCTAATGCTAGCTGCTAATGCTAGCAAGCTAGCCTCACCCCACATGCTGCTTGTCCCTAATGCTAACAAAAACGGCGGCTAGCTCGCGCCCCCCCAGCACAGGCATTGCGCCCAGCAAGCAGAGCTAGCCGCCCGGCGGCTAGCTCGCGCCCCCCCAGCACAGGCATTGCGCCCAGCAAGCAGAGCTAGCCGCCCGGCGGCTAGCTCGCGCCCCCCCAGCACAGGCATTGCGCCCAGCAAGCAGAGCTAGCCGCCCGGCGGCTAGCTCGCGCCCCCCCAGCACAGGCATTGCGCCCAGCAAGCAGAGCTAGCCGCCCGGCGGCTAGCTCGCGCCCCCCCAGCACAGGCATTGCGCCCAGCAAGCAGAGCTAGCCGCCCGGCGGCTAGCTCGCGCCCCCCCAGCACAGGCATTGCGCCCAGCAAGCAGAGCTAGCCGCCCGGCGGCTAGCTCGCGCCCCCCCAGCACAGGCATTGCGCCCAGCAAGCAGAGCTAGCCGCCCGGCGGCTAGCTCGCGCCCCCCCAGCACAGGCATTGCGCCCAGCAAGCAGAGCTAGCCGCCCGGCGGCTAGCTCGCGCCCCCCCAGCACAGGCATTGCGCCCAGCAAGCAGAGCTAGCCGCCCGGCGGCTAGCTCGCGCCCCCCCAGCACAGGCATTGCGCCCAGCAAGCAGAGCTAGCCGCCCGGCGGCTAGCTCGCGCCCCCCCAGCACAGGCATTGCGCCCAGCAAGCAGAGCTAGCCGCCCGGCGGCTAGCTCGCGCCCCCCCAGCACAGGCATTGCGCCCAGCAAGCAGAGCTAGCCGCCCGGCGGCTAGCTCGCGCCCCCCCAGCACAGGCATTGCGCCCAGCAAGCAGAGCTAGCCGCCCGGCGGCTAGCTCGCGCCCCCCCAGCACAGGCATTGCGCCCAGCAAGCAGAGCTAGCCGCCCGGCGGCTAGCTCGCGCCCCCCCAGCACAGGCATTGCGCCCAGCAAGCAGAGCTAGCCGCCCGGCGGCTAGCTCGCGCCCCCCCAGCACAGGCATTGCGCCCAGCAAGCAGAGCTAGCCGCCCGGCGGCTAGCTCGCGCCCCCCCAGCACAGGCATTGCGCCCAGCAAGCAGAGCTAGCCGCCCGGCGGCTAGCTCGCGCCCCCCCAGCACAGGCATTGCGCCCAGCAAGCAGAGCTAGCCGCCCGGCGGCTAGCTCGCGCCCCCCCAGCACAGGCATTGCGCCCAGCAAGCAGAGCTAGCCGCCCGGCGGCTAGCTCGCGCCCCCCCAGCACAGGCATTGCGCCCAGCAAGCAGAGCTAGCCGCCCGGCGGCTAGCTCGCGCCCCCCCAGCACAGGCATTGCGCCCAGCAAGCAGAGCTAGCCGCCCGGCGGCTAGCTCGCGCCCCCCCAGCACAGGCATTGCGCCCAGCAAGCAGAGCTAGCCGCCCGGCGGCTAGCTCGCGCCCCCCCAGCACAGGCATTGCGCCCAGCAAGCAGAGCTAGCCGCCCGGCGGCTAGCTCGCGCCCCCCCAGCACAGGCATTGCGCCCAGCAAGCAGAGCTAGCCGCCCGGCGGCTAGCTCGCGCCCCCCCAGCACAGGCATTGCGCCCAGCAAGCAGAGCTAGCCGCCCGGCGGCTAGCTCGCGCCCCCCCAGCACAGGCATTGCGCCCAGCAAGCAGAGCTAGCCGCCCGGCGGCTAGCTCGCGCCCCCCCAGCACAGGCATTGCGCCCAGCAAGCAGAGCTAGCCGCCCGGCGGCTAGCTCGCGCCCCCCCAGCACAGGCATTGCGCCCAGCAAGCAGAGCTAGCCGCCCGGCGGCTAGCTCGCGCCCCCCCAGCACAGGCATTGCGCCCAGCAAGCAGAGCTAGCCGCCCGGCGGCTAGCTCGCGCCCCCCCAGCACAGGCATTGCGCCCAGCAAGCAGAGCTAGCCGCCCGGCGGCTAGCTCGCGCCCCCCCAGCACAGGCATTGCGCCCAGCAAGCAGAGCTAGCCGCCCGGCGGCTAGCTCGCGCCCCCCCAGCACAGGCATTGCGCCCAGCAAGCAGAGCTAGCCGCCCGGCGGCTAGCTCGCGCCCCCCCAGCACAGGCATTGCGCCCAGCAAGCAGAGCTAGCCGCCCGGCGGCTAGCTCGCGCCCCCCCAGCACAGGCATTGCGCCCAGCAAGCAGAGCTAGCCGCCCGGCGGCTAGCTCGCGCCCCCCCAGCACAGGCATTGCGCCCAGCAAGCAGAGCTAGCCGCCCGGCGGCTAGCTCGCGCCCCCCCAGCACAGGCATTGCGCCCAGCAAGCAGAGCTAGCCGCCCGGCGGCTAGCTCGCGCCCCCCCAGCACAGGCATTGCGCCCAGCAAGCAGAGCTAGCCGCCCGGCGGCTAGCTCGCGCCCCCCCAGCACAGGCATTGCGCCCAGCAAGCAGAGCTAGCCGCCCGGCGGCTAGCTCGCGCCCCCCCAGCACAGGCATTGCGCCCAGCAAGCAGAGCTAGCCGCCCGGCGGCTAGCTCGCGCCCCCCCAGCACAGGCATTGCGCCCAGCAAGCAGAGCTAGCCGCCCGGCGGCTAGCTCGCGCCCCCCCAGCACAGGCATTGCGCCCAGCAAGCAGAGCTAGCCGCCCGGCGGCTAGCTCGCGCCCCCCCAGCACAGGCATTGCGCCCAGCAAGCAGAGCTAGCCGCCCGGCGGCTAGCTCGCGCCCCCCCAGCACAGGCATTGCGCCCAGCAAGCAGAGCTAGCCGCCCGGCGGCTAGCTCGCGCCCCCCCAGCACAGGCATTGCGCCCAGCAAGCAGAGCTAGCCGCCCGGCGGCTAGCTCGCGCCCCCCCAGCACAGGCATTGCGCCCAGCAAGCAGAGCTAGCCGCCCGGCGGCTAGCTCGCGCCCCCCCAGCACAGGCATTGCGCCCAGCAAGCAGAGCTAGCCGCCCGGCGGCTAGCTCGCGCCCCCCCAGCACAGGCATTGCGCCCAGCAAGCAGAGCTAGCCGCCCGGCGGCTAGCTCGCGCCCCCCCAGCACAGGCATTGCGCCCAGCAAGCAGAGCTAGCCGCCCGGCGGCTAGCTCGCGCCCCCCCAGCACAGGCATTGCGCCCAGCAAGCAGAGCTAGCCGCCCGGCGGCTAGCTCGCGCCCCCCCAGCACAGGCATTGCGCCCAGCAAGCAGAGCTAGCCGCCCGGCGGCTAGCTCGCGCCCCCCCAGCACAGGCATTGCGCCCAGCAAGCAGAGCTAGCCGCCCGGCGGCTAGCTCGCGCCCCCCCAGCACAGGCATTGCGCCCAGCAAGCAGAGCTAGCCGCCCGGCGGCTAGCTCGCGCCCCCCCAGCACAGGCATTGCGCCCAGCAAGCAGAGCTAGCCGCCCGGCGGCTAGCTCGCGCCCCCCCAGCACAGGCATTGCGCCCAGCAAGCAGAGCTAGCCGCCCGGCGGCTAGCTCGCGCCCCCCCAGCACAGGCATTGCGCCCAGCAAGCAGAGCTAGCCGCCCGGCGGCTAGCTCGCGCCCCCCCAGCACAGGCATTGCGCCCAGCAAGCAGAGCTAGCCGCCCGGCGGCTAGCTCGCGCCCCCCCAGCACAGGCATTGCGCCCAGCAAGCAGAGCTAGCCGCCCGGCGGCTAGCTCGCGCCCCCCCAGCACAGGCATTGCGCCCAGCAAGCAGAGCTAGCCGCCCGGCGGCTAGCTCGCGCCCCCCCAGCACAGGCATTGCGCCCAGCAAGCAGAGCTAGCCGCCCGGCGGCTAGCTCGCGCCCCCCCAGCACAGGCATTGCGCCCAGCAAGCAGAGCTAGCCGCCCGGCGGCTAGCTCGCGCCCCCCCAGCACAGGCATTGCGCCCAGCAAGCAGAGCTAGCCGCCCGGCGGCTAGCTCGCGCCCCCCCAGCACAGGCATTGCGCCCAGCAAGCAGAGCTAGCCGCCCGGCGGCTAGCTCGCGCCCCCCCAGCACAGGCATTGCGCCCAGCAAGCAGAGCTAGCCGCCCGGCGGCTAGCTCGCGCCCCCCCAGCACAGGCATTGCGCCCAGCAAGCAGAGCTAGCCGCCCGGCGGCTAGCTCGCGCCCCCCCAGCACAGGCATTGCGCCCAGCAAGCAGAGCTAGCCGCCCGGCGGCTAGCTCGCGCCCCCCCAGCACAGGCATTGCGCCCAGCAAGCAGAGCTAGCCGCCCGGCGGCTAGCTCGCGCCCCCCCAGCACAGGCATTGCGCCCAGCAAGCAGAGCTAGCCGCCCGGCGGCTAGCTCGCGCCCCCCCAGCACAGGCATTGCGCCCAGCAAGCAGAGCTAGCCGCCCGGCGGCTAGCTCGCGCCCCCCCAGCACAGGCATTGCGCCCAGCAAGCAGAGCTAGCCGCCCGGCGGCTAGCTCGCGCCCCCCCAGCACAGGCATTGCGCCCAGCAAGCAGAGCTAGCCGCCCGGCGGCTAGCTCGCGCCCCCCCAGCACAGGCATTGCGCCCAGCAAGCAGAGCTAGCCGCCCGGCGGCTAGCTCGCGCCCCCCCAGCACAGGCATTGCGCCCAGCAAGCAGAGCTAGCCGCCCGGCGGCTAGCTCGCGCCCCCCCAGCACAGGCATTGCGCCCAGCAAGCAGAGCTAGCCGCCCGGCGGCTAGCTCGCGCCCCCCCAGCACAGGCATTGCGCCCAGCAAGCAGAGCTAGCCGCCCGGCGGCTAGCTCGCGCCCCCCCAGCACAGGCATTGCGCCCAGCAAGCAGAGCTAGCCGCCCGGCGGCTAGCTCGCGCCCCCCCAGCACAGGCATTGCGCCCAGCAAGCAGAGCTAGCCGCCCGGCGGCTAGCTCGCGCCCCCCCAGCACAGGCATTGCGCCCAGCAAGCAGAGCTAGCCGCCCGGCGGCTAGCTCGCGCCCCCCCAGCACAGGCATTGCGCCCAGCAAGCAGAGCTAGCCGCCCGGCGGCTAGCTCGCGCCCCCCCAGCACAGGCATTGCGCCCAGCAAGCAGAGCTAGCCGCCCGGCGGCTAGCTCGCGCCCCCCCAGCACAGGCATTGCGCCCAGCAAGCAGAGCTAGCCGCCCGGCGGCTAGCTCGCGCCCCCCCAGCACAGGCATTGCGCCCAGCAAGCAGAGCTAGCCGCCCGGCGGCTAGCTCGCGCCCCCCCAGCACAGGCATTGCGCCCAGCAAGCAGAGCTAGCCGCCCGGCGGCTAGCTCGCGCCCCCCCAGCACAGGCATTGCGCCCAGCAAGCAGAGCTAGCCGCCCGGCGGCTAGCTCGCGCCCCCCCAGCACAGGCATTGCGCCCAGCAAGCAGAGCTAGCCGCCCGGCGGCTAGCTCGCGCCCCCCCAGCACAGGCATTGCGCCCAGCAAGCAGAGCTAGCCGCCCGGCGGCTAGCTCGCGCCCCCCCAGCACAGGCATTGCGCCCAGCAAGCAGAGCTAGCCGCCCGGCGGCTAGCTCGCGCCCCCCCAGCACAGGCATTGCGCCCAGCAAGCAGAGCTAGCCGCCCGGCGGCTAGCTCGCGCCCCCCCAGCACAGGCATTGCGCCCAGCAAGCAGAGCTAGCCGCCCGGCGGCTAGCTCGCGCCCCCCCAGCACAGGCATTGCGCCCAGCAAGCAGAGCTAGCCGCCCGGCGGCTAGCTCGCGCCCCCCCAGCACAGGCATTGCGCCCAGCAAGCAGAGCTAGCCGCCCGGCGGCTAGCTCGCGCCCCCCCAGCACAGGCATTGCGCCCAGCAAGCAGAGCTAGCCGCCCGGCGGCTAGCTCGCGCCCCCCCAGCACAGGCATTGCGCCCAGCAAGCAGAGCTAGCCGCCCGGCGGCTAGCTCGCGCCCCCCCAGCACAGGCATTGCGCCCAGCAAGCAGAGCTAGCCGCCCGGCGGCTAGCTCGCGCCCCCCCAGCACAGGCATTGCGCCCAGCAAGCAGAGCTAGCCGCCCGGCGGCTAGCTCGCGCCCCCCCAGCACAGGCATTGCGCCCAGCAAGCAGAGCTAGCCGCCCGGCGGCTAGCTCGCGCCCCCCCAGCACAGGCATTGCGCCCAGCAAGCAGAGCTAGCCGCCCGGCGGCTAGCTCGCGCCCCCCCAGCACAGGCATTGCGCCCAGCAAGCAGAGCTAGCCGCCCGGCGGCTAGCTCGCGCCCCCCCAGCACAGGCATTGCGCCCAGCAAGCAGAGCTAGCCGCCCGGCGGCTAGCTCGCGCCCCCCCAGCACAGGCATTGCGCCCAGCAAGCAGAGCTAGCCGCCCGGCGGCTAGCTCGCGCCCCCCCAGCACAGGCATTGCGCCCAGCAAGCAGAGCTAGCCGCCCGGCGGCTAGCTCGCGCCCCCCCAGCACAGGCATTGCGCCCAGCAAGCAGAGCTAGCCGCCCGGCGGCTAGCTCGCGCCCCCCCAGCACAGGCATTGCGCCCAGCAAGCAGAGCTAGCCGCCCGGCGGCTAGCTCGCGCCCCCCCAGCACAGGCATTGCGCCCAGCAAGCAGAGCTAGCCGCCCGGCGGCTAGCTCGCGCCCCCCCAGCACAGGCATTGCGCCCAGCAAGCAGAGCTAGCCGCCCGNCGACCCTGTTTGTGAACGGACTTCGAATCAAAGGAAACAGCGAGAGGAGGATCAAGAGCAGAGGTGGGTAGAGTAGCCAGAAATTGTACTCAAGTAAGAGTACTGCTACTTTAAAATTTTATTACTCAAGTAAAAGTAAAGAGTAGTCACCAAAATATTTACTTGAGTAAAAGTAAAAAGTATGTTGTGAAAAAACTGAGTGGAAAGTACTGAGTAACTGATGAGTAACCTGTTCGTTTAATGATGACGGCAACAAATAATGCACAAAAACATAAAAATAGCAATGAACAAATTCAGAGCCAAGAATATCTCTTAAGCAACTAAAACAATAATAAATTAAATAATAATGCATTAAAATTGTCGCGAAGCGCTCGTTGTTGCCATTGTGTTCTGCTTCTTTGCTGCCGGTGTTTGCCGCTGAAAGTTCGTGTGCAGTTAGTCATGTGACCGCCTGGCTCTGTTTGATTGGTGAAACGGAGTCAAACGTCACCAGTGACTGCGTTTGATTGGTGAACCGCAGTCATGCGCTGGATCCTACTTTGGAGGTCTCTGACAAACCAAAACAAACAAAGCGTGCATTAACAGATCGATAAAAATATGTAGCGAGTAGCGAGCGTAATGTAGATAAATGTAACGGAGTAGCGCTTCTTCTTCACAAATATACTCAAGTAAAAGTAAAAAGTATGTTGCATTAAAACTACTCTTAGAAGTAAAATTTATCCCAAAAGTTACTCAAGTAAACGTAAATGTAGCGCGTTACTACCCACCTCTGAATGACTGTAAAAATACAGATTATATTATATATATATATATATACACATACACTCCTTGACTTTTTTCACATTTTGTCACATTTTGTTTCACATATATATACACAGGATCTCTGGAGCTTAGCCAAAGTGATCATCAGGTTTTTGGTCATCTCTGTTATTCTGAGCAAAAATTGTTGCAATATTTTGTGAAAAAGTCGTAGAAAGTGGTAAAATTTCCATGACAAATTTACAAGAACAGCCCCACTGATGTTACATAATTTAGTCCAGTTTAAGGGTTTTTGGATACACAGAGTTTGGTCAGTTCCCAATGTTCAATTTATCAAACAACCAAAGCAGCTGCACTACTCACCTACCACAACCTGGAAATGAGCTGTATATCTGTACATGAATAACACACTGCATGTATTTGGTGAAATTTACTGCATTTTTTTCATACTGCAATAGGCTATATATCACAGAGGGAAATATTTTTCTAATATTGTGCAGTCCTAGCCCGGGCTCTGCACATTTGGAGCTTTGCACGTTGACATTTCCCACATAACTATAACATGACAATTATTTGAATGTTTACCTAAAAGTAGAAATGTGTTGCTTTTTGCTGTTGAAATGTGTAGTTTTTGCTATTTTGCATGTCATATTGGTCTCATATGCAAAAAAGTGCAAAATTACCTTTTTTAACCAAATAGTGTTCAAATTTAACCATCACCTCAGTGGATTGCCATTGTCTTTTTTGGCTGGGGAGTGAGGCAAGTCTACCAGCTACTTGCATATTTTACCAGCATTTGGCTGGTAAATGGTGCTAATTTTGGTCCCTGTATGCGTGCATACTGTGCACTCACCGGCCACTTCATTAGGTACACCTGTGCAATCTAATGGAATCCAATCCAACAGCTCTGCCATACATTCTACTGTACTTTATGATTTATTTATGCAAAATCTGTTTTTGCATGTGTTTTTAATATATTGTTAGTTTGATGTGTTTGAATGCTCATTGTTACAATTACACAACAAAAGTTCAGTTACAGCAGTTAGCAGCATCTGCTCACACAACACATCCTGGTTTTTAATAATTAGTCAGTAACTTCGGCATTGTCCTACGCAGGAAAAATCTGTAAAAAAAATTACATAGCATTTCCTGTAAAATTACATTTTTTTTTACAGTGTACACAATAAATTTGTTTACATTTTATTGCATTTTTTTTTTTATTGTACTGATAGTTGTAGTTTGTGGTTATTACAATTTACATATGAGACCACCGTTTATAGTAGGCCTGTGCTTTGCGGATTGTAAAGCCCTAAATTGGGATTTGGGGTTTTATACATAAAACTGTGTTGTAGATTAACAGTGTGCCATCAGTCATGTGAATTCTTCTTGATTCCCCTGAATTTATTTGTTGAACCTGTAGAAAAAGTATATTCGCAATGGCTTATTAGTCTTAATAATACTGTACCTGATTTCCTTTGTAATATGTTTATACTCTTCACTTAACTATAAGTATTTCAAATATGTAAGAACCCTGGTGGTTATATTCAGTTACCAGTTTTTCATGTGCACCTATAGCTAATGCAGTCTAATACAACATTCCTGCAAGAAATGCTCAGTTTTAGTTGTATCTATTAATGGAGGCTGTTTAAATATGTTAGCTTATCCTGACAGGTGTTTCTGTTATTTTGTCCCCCCTATTTATATGACAGTGGGTAGGCTAAAGAGCAGAAACACCATAATGTTGCTAATACACTACATGATGTCATAGTATCATCAACATGTCTCTAAAACAGCTTTGAGAAACAGTGAACATTAATGACAATAATAGGATTTACTGCAGCACTGTTACATTTTATAGATGTACCTATTAAATTGGAATATGTGTGTTTCTGCATGTCTATTTGTTTTTTTTTATTTCCTCCGCTAAGGACAGCAGGATTACACAAAAAAGTGCACAGCCGATTTACGCCGAACTTGTTGGAGGGATGGAGTTTCGATCTGGGAAAAACCCATAAAATTTTGGGACAGATCCGGATCAGTTTGTGTGAATTTATTTGTTTTTTCTACGAAGTCTGGTGTATGTTTTTTTTAATCTTCTTCGATCTCTGCTCTTCTGGTTGTTGCCAGAGCTTTGATCCTATTGGTCGATTTGAGGTCACGTGGCCACACCCTGGTGATATTTAACAACCTGGACGTCCCGAAGAGGGTTTTCAGGTTCTACCGGTGGTTTCCTTTTTAGCTCCCTCCTCCAATTTGAGTTTATAAACGTTAATAACCCGCCTCGCCGCTTCCGGTTAATCTCCTGCACTTTTATATCCTCGGCTCTCATCGTCTCCTGGTGTTTGTGGACATCCGCGGACACACCCTCCGAGTTTACGCAGGGACAATCGCGGTCGTACATTCCGTTCAATAATAACTGGGAAAGAAATGGCCTATCCAGGATACGGCGCCGGTCCCGGTGGAGCCCCAGCGGTAAGAAAGAAACCGTTAAAACGTGGTGAAATACCGGTTAAAATGTTCACCCAACAGTGTCCCGGGAGAGTCCTGTCCGAACAGTCCGGAAGTTAGTTGGAATCATTCAGACTGGGTGTTTAGTTCCTTTAAAAATACACAAGGCTTCAGGTGTATTTGTGTGAATGTTTCTAAATTCACCTGTTAACGCCTCTGGTTATTATATAGTGTTATTGAGCTGTATTAAATGGGGATGGTCACAGTTTTCAAGTCTGTCAGCTGCTCATATGAAAACAACACTGGCCATTAAAATGTCTTTTCCTAATGCACTTTTAATGTAAATGATGGGGAAACAAAATCCACAGTTTATCTGTAGTTAATATGAGGCTTCATTGGACTCAGTTAGACAGGTCATGTGAAGATCTTCCAGAGTCTTTTTTTTACAGGGTAAAAGTCCCTCTTTTTGTTTCTGTTTCTCTTCAGCAGTTCAACTTTTTACTAATCTGTATTTGTCTGAGACTCCTGAAGCCTCAGCCTCAGATAAACCTCTGAAACTGGACTGTGGATTTTGTCCCCGCACCCTGTAGGTCATAGGTATTAGCTGTAAAAACTAAAAGTGTTAGATAAATGTAGTGGAGTAACGACAAGTAAGTCAAAATTGCACTTTCATATATATATTATTCCACTACATTTGTTTGACAGCCATAGCTACAAGTTACCTTTCAGAATAAAACAAACATTTGATGCGCTTAAATATAGAGCTGCACAATATGTGAAAAAATGTGTAGACCAGGGCGTCTCTGTAGCACCACAACACTCATGGTGCTAACAGTGCACAACAGTGTGACACATTTTACTTTCATCAAAAAAAATTGCAGCTCCTGTGATTTGGATATTGTGATTTCGATTATATTTCGATTAATTGTGCAGCCCTACTTAAAAACTACGACCACTCATCAGGCAGATGTTTGTGTCCTCGTGGGTTTACAGAAGATTCTTGTTTTAAAGGAAACTTGATTTGATTTGTTTAGTTTGTGGACTTTTTTTCTGGAGGAATCTTTTGTAAACTCTTGTAGCTTAGAACCAGATGTCTTGTGCAATTAATAACACGAAAGCAATGTATACTGATTACACACACACACACACACACACACACACATACACACACACACACACACACATACACACACACAAACACCAGATAATCAGCTCAGTGACTCCAGGTCTTTTCTGTGCTCGCTGACACACTCAGACCTGCAGGCAGCTGGCAGTGATTATGAATCATTGAGTTGGAGTTTTGTTTTATGACGTTTATTTGAGAAAATGACTGAAATGCTGCACAACAACAGACTGAGACACTAAATCTTTCCTGTTTCTTCTCCGTCTCTCCGTTTCTTCTCAGCAGCAGGATCCTCTCTACGGATATTTTTCAGCTGTAGCAGGACAGGTAACTCACCTGCACACACTCTCAGGAAACACTTTACTTTGGGGCGAGCTGGTAATCGAGTGTTTAGGGGGCAGATTACACATCATCAATGCTCTGAGCAGTGACCCCCCCTCCCCGTCCCCACAGTGTCTGGTTTCACTGTCCCAAAACACAAGAGACAGTTCACCTTTGTATCATTGAGCCTGATTATACAGCGTGCTCCAAATCTGTGAACAGCAGTACCAGTCAACACTGGCCGTCGATGCCTCTCTGAAGCTTTTGTGCAGCAGCAGCTGATTGTTATCTGCCTGCGCTCTGACATTGTGTTTGTCTGACTCTGACAGGACGGACAGATCTCAGCGGACGAGCTGCAGCGCTGCCTCACGCAGTCCGGCATCTCTGGCTCATACCAGCGTAAGAACACCAGACCCATGCTATTGTTTACTGTGGCCCACCGTGCACTGAGAGCATCGAATGGTGCATGAATGAAGCCACTTTTCTAAACATTGAGAGGTCTTTGTCAGGTAAAACATTACAGGTTATAACACTCATTATCCCCAAAACGCATGAAAACACACAAAGACGTCTGAGTCAGTGGCTCTCAACCTTTTCCAGCTCATGGCCCACATGAAAATCTCAAAAATGTTGGCGGCCCACGTCCGACCCGTAACAATACGCTCTCAGAGCACTTTTTATTTTAATCATAACGATCGAACATTCAGGATTGGACTGAAAGCAGGAAGGTCACATGTCGATTCACCATCTGTCTCTCTTTCCTTTTAATTCTACCTGTTGCTTGATCGCAAACAAGCCTTAATGTGAAAAAACTATCATTTCCTTTTAAAACATTTTAAAACATTAGGTATATTTTCATTTTTTAATATAATTACATCTTTTCAAATGCAAAAAAAAAAAATTCACTGGTATGTGTTGTACAGGCACGGAGAAATTCAAAGCGTCCTTGTGGTTGCAATTATATCCTTCCAGAATAAAGTGACGTTTAACAGACATTACAAATTGATTGATATTCAAAGAATCCACATCAGCAGCTTTGAAAATGAATTTGTTCCCCCTTTTTTTTCTGTAACATCACCTAAAATCCAGTCTAAAGCACAGCCTCAGTGTATTACACATCTTTTGAAGTGACACGACATGACAACACCAGAACAGATGTTACAGACTCCCTGGTTTTCTCTCTGGTGCATTCAGACCTGTTCTATCAAGACACTGTTAACACACACTACTTCTGCTTAGTGTGTGTGTGTGTGTGTGTGTGTGTGTGTGTGTGTGTGTGTGTGTGTGTGTGTGTGTGTGTGTGTGTGTGTGTGTGTGTGTGTGTGTGTGTGTGTGACGGTTGAGGTGGACAGGAAACGTGGGGAAAGAGTCGTTGTGGCGACAGGAAATCAAACACTCTGGGTTGAATGGAATAAGAGTGTGTTGTGTTCTTTCACCTCTCACTGTGACCTCTGGGATTCTTGTGGGTTTTTGCACAGAACGATAACTGACTCTGTCTCCTTAAGACACACAGACACGATCTATATGCGTGCTTTAGGATTTGTCCACGTGCGCGGTGCGGACGTCGTCTCGGCCTGTTGCTCACATTCTGTGTTTTCCTTTCACAGCCTTCAGCCTGGACACCTGCAGACTGATGATCAGCATGCTGGACGTATCCTTCACCCTTCAGCCAAACAAGACTGAGACGTAGATTAATGACAGATTAACTGAGTCAGTCACAGAATCATTACTCACTCACTCATCAATCATCACCAGCTGCAGGGCACGAGTCTGCCGACACAAACCTGCTGCTGGATTACATTTAACAAGGGTTCTTTGGACAAAATCTTCCTTTGGCATTTGACTTTGTTCAGATTTCTCTCCTTTTGTTTGTAAGGAGCACAGACTTGCAGAGCATGTTTTAAATGATAGTAGCCTCCACTCCTCTGGGTTCAGTGTTTCCACCAGATGTTGCATCTCATAGTTTTCCCCTCGTTAAACCTTCCATGTTGTCTGTGTTGGATCCTTGACTGACGGTGGTGTCTCAGAGGGACATGTCTGGCTCCATGGGCTTTGCTGAGTTCAGGGAGCTGTGGCAGGCTCTGAATGGCTGGAAGAACACCTTCGCCTCCTTCGACCGGGACCACAGTGGGACAGTGGAGGGCCACGAGATGCAGCAGGCCATTACCACCATGGGTACGCGCAAACGGACACGACAACCTGTCGTTACTTTCTCTTAAAACAGATTTTATTCTCATAAACTTATTGCTGTAAAACCAGGAATTAAAACAGTGAAAGGTTTGAGCTGTAATAAAACGTACTGACTATTCTTTATGCTGGGAGTTAATTGCTCTCAGGGCCATATCATGCTGGCTTTCATTTTTGTAACATATCTGAGAGGTGCCTAACATGTTGTTGTGTTGCAGGTTACAATCTGAGCCCTCAGGCCATGAACTGCATCATGAAGCGCTACAGCATACACGGCAGGATCCCCTTCGATGACTTTGTGAGCTGCAGTGTGAGACTCCGTGCCCTGACTGGTGAGCGCATGAACAGAGTGGCGTGTGTTCATTACCACCACTGCAGCATTGACAGTGGGAGAAGAGTTTTATTTAATGAGTACAGCAGCTGATGGAGGCTGTTGGGGTCGCCTGTAGCGCCGCTCTTCCAGAAGCTGTGGACAGACATGACATTTGGAAAGACACTGAGAACTGTGGGTGTTTTCATGAGCATGTGACAGAAACTGTTGGAGACTGTACACCTACAAACATCCCACAGACAGACCCTGAGAGGCTCTCGCTATCACTACAAGGCTAAACATCTGTGTTGTGGTAATAAATATAGTCTAAAGGTCTGTGTCCATGTGTAGTGTGATTATAGATCAGCTCTAGCTTCTATATTAATACTGTGAAAGTATCAAAGCCTCAGTCCACAGAGAAATGCACACAGCCTGTATTCAGAAACTGAGCCTTAAAACCAGCCGTCAGGACTTCTGGAACTTTGTGATGTCACAACAAAGCAGTCACCAAGCCCCGCCCACCTGGACCCACCGTCTGGACCTTTGCAGGATTTATTTTCTCTGAGTGTTTTCACCTGAAATCTGCTATATTTAGATTGGATCAGTCAGAAAACAGTCAGCCAATCAGAAAAGAGGCTCAGAGCCTCCTCTCTTCTGATTGGTTTTTGGTTTTTGGTTATATATATCTTCTTATGTAAAATACGGGACGTTTAAAGTGTTTAAACAGTGAATCAACTTGGCTGTTTTTGTTTGTGTGTGTTTTTCAGACCAGTTCCGAAGGAGAGACACGAACCAAACTGGCAGCGCCTCATTTCACTACGATGATGTAAGTTTGTCATTTTTCTAAAGCTTCAATGTCGCCTCAGAAACCTTCGATCAGACACTTCTGACTCTGTCATGAGGTCGCACAGGAAAACTGTTGGGAGCTAAATATACAACTGTGGTAGAAAACACTGTCTGAGCTTCACTCGACTATAATCATCCCGACTATAACCAGGCAGCAAAGTCACTGAGGTTAGCAGCAACATGCTAGTGCTAAGTTTCCACTCTGTATGTAAAGCCAGTGTATGAGCACAGTTCCTCTATTACACTTCCTCCTGACTGAACGCTGCAGATAAAGTGTGTGAGGTCAATATGCAGGCGTTGACTGAACCACTGTGGCAGTTACTGTTAAAACAAATAGGTTTTTTTTAGTAACATGACGTGATGCAGATTTCAAGCAGGAGAAAATGTTTTTTCTGAGGATGTAATAAACTTTGTTCTGTGACTTTACAGAGCTGGAAAATACATGATATGCCCACACTTTATATTTAACTAAGGTTACTTAAAAAGCCCTTTACTGATCTCTGCTGATATCATGTACATTTTTGTAAATATCTTTTGTATATATTATATTATCTATTATTTATTATTTATATTATTTTTTCTTTCTTGTACTGTCACTTTGCTGCTTTGTTGGGACTAATACAATCTTATATTATATTATATTATATTATATTATATTATATTAACAAAGCATCAAATTCATGTAATGTGAGAGGTTTCACTTGTAAAGATGAATGCACAAAGTTATCATTTCTACTGAGCTGTTGTGATAAATGTATCTGATGATTCACCAAACGCTGTGGTTTGTTTCTAGAAACAGGATTGAGAGCAGCAGAATAACAGTGTGTATATTTCTCTCTGTAGTTCATCCAGGTCACCATGAGCATATGAAGAGGACGAGGCTGAACTGAAGGGACACACGAACATTTTAAAATCTTCTCATATTAACAGCATGTCATTTCTATTTGTATTTTTACACACTTTTTTGTTTTTTGTTTTTATTTCTGATGTATGAACAAAATTAAAGTGTCACTGTCACATTCCATTTTAACATGAACATTAAACACGTGCTGATTATTAAATATCTAACAGGAATGATGTAACCTCAGACTGTACCAACAACAACCACTAGACGAGTGCCTGTCAGCCTGTGTACTGAAGGGTTTTATCATTAGCACTCGTACATTTATAGCCTTTTACCTCAAGAGTTACCGTGTTAGTGAGTGTGAACATGTATGAAATTAATAAACATGGACGCCTCACAGAAAATGTCTCACACGGTGATTTGATTTGAACTGGGTGGAGGGGGGATGGGGCAGACCCGGATCATTTACTATGAATCTAAAATTTATTCTCTGAAGTCTGGTGCATTTTATTTGACATTGGCCTCGGCGGAAGTCTGCTCTCTCTGAGGGACCTTCTACTTTTATCTGATTTAATAAGGTAATGGTTTTAATTTTAATTTCTGATAAGTGAATAAAAACAGAACAGAAATATAAGTTAGTCGACAATAAGTTTAAACAACATCTACTTTTACCTGCTAGGTTTTAGGAGGGAGAGTTTGAATCTGTTTGTTTTGGCTAAAGACAGTCTGAGGAGGGAAACAGAGGCAGAAACTGAAAGTGTTGATGTAAATGGTACGAACAATCTGACAGGATGGATTCAGCTTTCGGAAGAGCCTGTTTTATTCAGAAGAAAACTACATTAAATCGGTTGGTCATATCAACCTTTCACATGATCCCTTCATCACCCTTTATTTTCCTCTGTTCCCTCTATTTCCCCTTTCACAGGACCGGGTAGCTGGCGCTGCTGGCAATACCACAGTGGTTGCCACGGTCACGTGCAATCCGGATGTAACCCTCCTCGCCCCAATCCGTCCCATAGCTGTAAGAGATCAGAGAGTGTGTTGATCATCATTGGACCACAGGTTCTCACTCACCTGGCAGCCACATTAACAACCTGACATCATTCATACAGGTGATGCATCTCACCTGTTCTTCAAAATCCAGTATTTCAACCCCTCTGCGGTCTCTCCATAGCCCACTAACAGCATGGCGTGATTCAAGAGGTCTTTCTTATTTTCTGGGTTGTAGTAAACACCTAAATACATAGGAGGAAACGTGAATTTAAGAGTTAAGAGGCAATGTTGAACTAAAATCTTTTTTTCCAGATACTGTTGGATATTTTTCTAATATTGTGTCATGGTTTTGTTGGTTTGGAACTGTGTCAATTTAGGGAATTGAATGCCTCCTCAGCAACCTGAAAGTGATATATATATGTCTACCAATTTTTAGAGATTTTAATGTGGAAAAGTTACACATTTTAACCTTAACAAAAAACTCAAGAGCTCAAAGCTGGGGACTGACCACTCTTGTATAGCTGGAACTTTGCATGGTTGGTGTCGATAGCCACAGACAGGGGACCCACGTGATACAGGGCTTGAGCCAGAGCACATTCGTCCCCCTCTGCAATCTCCTTATAGTCTTTGACCTGGGCTGCAGTGGCTGATGGTTTGTAGCGGCACCTGTTGACCTGCGGAGACAGGAGAGGTCTGACATGTTTGCATTGGTGGATCTGAGCCGCTCCTAATAGAATGATATATTTAATTACTGAATTTTTGGCTTAGGAGTAGCATAGTGTTAAATCAAAGGACACCAGTAGAGGGCACTATATACACATAAGATGATAATATCAGATTGTTATCAAAATTAATAAATTGTTCCTGTCTGTCTGGTTGTCTACATTTAGGTCCTAGCAGATGAATCTGAACACAACGTAACTGGGAAAACAATTCAGTAAACAGAATTTCTAGGATTTAGGGTTGCTCAGGCTCATCTCAATTAAGTATGTGACCATCAATCACAATATTTCTGGCTATGTCACTGGGTCAGAGTAAATATATTTATTGGTTTCATGCTGATGCTAAAAGTGTAAGCGCTGAAAGAGTTTAAGTTCAGGCTCGCTTTCTACCAACACATTACCTCTCCCATGTACGGGTAGTCCTCCTCAGAGTTAATGCCTCCATTCTCTGCAACATACTCAAAGGCCGTGGTCATGTATCCTCCTTTGCAGCCATGACTCTGATTGTCACAGTCCAGCAGGTTCTGAGGACTGAGGTTCAGCAGTTGGCCCGTCTTCTTGGCCAACTGTCCCTCGAGGGCCCCCGCAGCACTGAATGCCCAACAGGACTCACATGATCCCTGCGAGGTGTGGAGCACAGTAGTTTGGTGAAGACAGTGTGAGGCCTCAGACATGTTAGATAATCATGGTCATCATTATCCTTTGCCCTCTGACCTGGTCTTTGACTGGAGTCACCATGCCTTTCTCACGGTAGTCGATAGATTTGGGTAACGCCGCCAGTGACCAATTGTTATAGTAAACCTTTACATTACAGAGACAGGTGAGACAAAGAGATAGATTTAGGCATTACACTGCAAGTAGGACTCCCTCAGACGAGCGATTCCAAGAGAGTTCCAAGCACCACAAAACCAAATCAAGCCTCGACTATGAAGACCTAGCTCAGTGTCCACTCACCTTGTTTTTACAGTTTGTGCAGTGTTCAGATCTGCCCTGTGTTGCATCCTGGTTTTTGGCTTCTGTCTTCCAATGAGACTCAGTGGTTTCGTCTTTGTAATGACTGAATAATTCCTTTGGGTGAAACAATTTATAAATAAAACTTCATGTCCACAAAACAGTATGACACTCTTTCACCTAAAATGAAAGAGTGAAAAAGTCTGATGCAAAGTAAACAAAGAATGTAGCTAATAGGATCATCCATTATAGCCCATTTATAGGGATCTACATCTGGGGAAACTTGCCGGCTTAAATATTTTAAATGTTTATTTGGAAAGCTGAGGGACACTTGGGACACTGGGTTTTTCCTTGTCCTCCTCCAACAATGGAGGCTAAAAAAAAGTTAGCACGACCCATAGAGCCATAATAGCAACATTTATAGGAACACACCAATTTGAAAGCAAAATTATCCTTTGAGGAAAAGACAGTGAAACTTTCACACTTTAGTAAACCTTTGGTATAATATAAAAATTACACTGTCAAATCCAAATGATTTTGACTGTAGCATAAAGGCCTGTTTCAGTCTCCAGACTGACCTTGTCTCCGAGATGGTTCATCCCCAGTTTGTAGGAGTGTTTGCCCTGTTCTGCTTCTTGGTTGTGGACTTCAATCGTACGCATGTTCTCCTTCCAGTTCTCCTTCCAGTACTCTTCAACATCATCATCATCCTAAAATATTCCAATAACAGTTTATTCTATTGGCATGAATGGGCAGACTACTTAACTTATTCACTTAAATATAACATAACAGACAATATGTACATACATATTCGAATTCATAGATGTTCTTCCACTGTTCCCACTGGGCGTCTAGGTCGGCTTCATCCAAACAGAAGCCCAGATCTGAGGCCACCAAGAGTATCACACAGGCACACAGCAACATCCTGAAACAGCAGCAACATAGATACCACTCATATACAATAAACAGTGAAACAGGGCACTGCCATGTCAGGTATTTTAACTGGACCATCTGGTCTGACCAGATAATTGTCCTGGGGAGTCTGTATATGCATGAAACACGCTGGATGCCCTGTTCTGAGATGGTGCCCCGTTTATTTCAATGAAAGTTGCTCGCTGGATGCATGTACCCAAAAAACACTCCTGTATTTTTGACCCCACAGAGCATAGGCACTGGAGACTTCCTGTGGCTTCAGACCTCCAACCTGTAACAACCTGTATGACCCATTTGACTCACTGTAAGTACTGCATGTGCAATATTAGCCAATGAGTAATTTCAGGGGATTTATGAAAAATGTGTGAACCATTTTACACCCAAACCTACTGTAATGATTGTGTATAGAAAAAGCGAGTGGGTGTCACATAGCCTGCAGATTCAGATTGTGCCCAGTATGCCAAAATCCCTGCACCCGATTCTATTGTCTTCTATTAAACCACTGATATAATTAAACACTTTCTTTACTTTAACTCACCTTGCTTCAAAATACCCACTGTAAATATAACTATTTATATTATTATTATTATTATTGTTATTATTATTATTATTATTATCATTATTTACTATTATTATTTTGCTTTATAGCTGGAGGATAAAATACAAGCTCCCTGTGACCTGTCAACCATAACTGGCCCACCATGTTCAAGGGAAAAAGACGACATAATCTTACAGGAAATCAGTTAATCACTGGTTAATGCAAAATTATATTACCTTCAGTCCAGCAGTCTGTCAGGATTTCAATGAAAATCTTTGACTGATGCCTTTTTCTCTTCAGGTTTTCCTTGGGCTTGAGGCTTCAAGGTCAGTTAGATCTGTCTCGAAGGTGTTTTACTTAATAACACCTGTTACCTACAGTGACGCTACTTTAAATACTTTCTTGACTTTCGAAATGACAAAAGGACTCACCTGGTCACCGGGTAGTGATTAGTGTGACTGTCATGTGAAACATCTTGAAGGAATTCCTCACCGGTTTGTCTGTCATTCAGGGAAAATGAAACTAACTAATGCAACTAACAGGCATGAACTGTTATTAAAGCACATTATCCGTATGTGTCAGTATGACTTTTAATTGTTTCATTAACTGTAATTGTAACTTAACACTTAAGTTAGAAAGTAACTAACATTAGTTAGCTAAACTGTAAATTAAGGCTAAAATTAAAAACTAGCTAGCATTAGTTAGCTCAAGTATAATTTAACGCTAAAGTTAGAAACTAACTAACATTAGTTAGCTAAACTGTAAATTAAGGCTAAAATTAAAAACTAGCTAACATTAGTTCACTCAAGTATAATTTAACGCTAAAGTTAGAAACTCGCTAACATTAGCATTCATCTGTAGGTACTTAACAATCTATTTCAGAACCTCTGACAGTAGGAAAGTAAATTGTATCAAACAACCTACGTAGTTATCTACTACATATTACATTTACCTACAGTGTCTGCGCGGTGTGTGGGATGAGGACGCGAGCCACTGATGGGTGTGAGGCAGGCAGATGAAACGTTCAACTAAAGTCAAGGTTAGTTGTTTTTAACTCCTTTTGGGGGATCCAAGTCTTAATCTTTACTTAGTATTTTTGCGTGTTATTGCTACTTTTGCTAAAGTAACGAATGTGAAAACCTCCACAAAATGAACAGAAAAGAAAAAGGAAGGGAAAGAAAGAAATGGACAAAATGTTTACACTTATTATACTCCATACAGAACACACATTCAAAAACCTTTTTCCTGATCAGCTTCTTGCCAATGGGGTCCCCGATACGAACATACATTATTTTTAACAAAATTAGATGGTTATTTTTGACTATTTATTATTATATTAGAGATTTGCTTGTGCTCTTCTCCTTGGTTTGAAGTGGGCAAGGCTCAATTTTAAAAGCATGTCACAACTAATCAGGAATTAGCAGGAGCCTAATTGAATCCAGAGAAGAGAATTGTGGGGATGTGTTTTTATTTTGTCAAGCTACTATCAAGGTGTTTCACTCATACACTCGTGATAAATAGATTTTTTTTACTTTATACATATTTATATATTATTTTATTATATTATATTTCATAATATATACTTATTATAAGTAACACTTAAGCTGTGAAACCACATTTTCATGGACTTTAAAAGAAGTTACATGTATTTGATACAAGCTGTTCCTGTAGGTCTTCTCTCCTCTCCTCTGGTTAAATTAAACTTGAACAGATGAATAGCCTCAGATTAAGAAAATCTAACTAGCCCACAGTTTTCCTTTAATGCTTTTCTGCACTACTTTGTTTCACTTGGATCTTACTAAAATGTTGAATCATGCATATGACAACTTATTTGAGAGTGAAGCTTTATGAGAAACACTGTGGTGCAGCTTCTAACTCAGCTCAAATTAAGTGGCTAGTTACATTTTTGCAAACTGTGAAACATTTAGTCAGATTGAACGATATGATTTGCACAGCAAAGGTTATTACAAACAAAATAAGTAAAAGATAACAAATAAAACAGAAAGTGGTAGCTGATAAGAATGCTGCTGAGCCTGGCTGCAGTGTGAGAGGGAGTGGCTGGAGCTCAACATGGGGTTTCAAGGGCCAGCCAGCAGGTGCCAGAAACCAGGGGAATAATGGGGGGAGGAGTTTGCTTGTTACCTGGAAAAAGCCAGCAGCTCTCAAAATAAGAACATGTGATGCAATAGTAGTTATTTATTATTTCATTTTAGAACATTTAAAACAAAGCCGGTTAGTTGACATTCATGTCTGTCACTCACTTAACATTTTAACCATGAAGAATTTGCAGAAGCAGGGCGTATGTGTACTCTATATATTTCACAAATGCACGTACATCTTTGAATATTTACCTCCAGCCAGATTCAGATACAATCAATTAAACATAACATTTATTGTAAATTGGTTACTGACTTTTTTTTTGCTACATATGATTGTGTTAACAACCAAGCAATATTTACAAGACTTGACAGCAGAGACCGGTGCAAACAGTACATATAGTAGACATTTATTTAATATGGTGGGTGTGAATCAAAATATAGTGTGAAAAATGGCATCAAAACAGTATCACAATCTCCCTTAGCCTCAGTTTGTGCAGTAAAAATATTGTTATGTTATTTGAATAATGAGTGGAAGTGGAATGTTTAGCAGAAAAATCAGTGCTTACAGTCACTCAAAAATAACTTTACCTCCAAAAGTCTGACAGAAGTTAAATGAAATTGATTTACACTGGATTTAGAACCTGAACAAGTCTGGGAGAAACCTGTGGTGGTCAAAAAAACATCATGAATTATGCATACAATAGGTAGGTATATATGTCAAACTTTCATGGTCTAGTAAGAAATGAACTGTAGGTTTCATTGTTTATTTTTTTATTTTTTTTTTGTCTTGCTAATAATTTAAAGTAGCAGTTTTTGAAAAAGAAAAAAAGAATTCCCCTGGATTGATAACAGCCTACAGTTCAAATAAAGTCATCTTATGTTGTTGCTTATAAGTCCTTCAAAAGACTTGTGTTTTATTAGAAATATCCACAGCCGATATGGGATCATCAGACTTCAGCAGCAGCAGAAGGGTTAGGGTTGGGGTTCCTTACAGCCTTGTTTCTTTTGCAGTATTTCTAGAACTAGTGCAGAGCCCTTATCAGAAATCACACCCATTTCCTTAAACAGAGCTGCAAAAATACTTTCACTTTCCCTTTCGATGGATGTAATTGTAACGGTAAGACATCATTTTATGATAAGGTGTTTCATACGTGAATATCGGAAACTCTTAATCCATATTTAGGCTAATTGTTTGCTGTCTGTTTGTGAGAATTTAAAACGCTTATAAAAAAGAAGCCTTAGTACAACTGCGTCGTTGAGCCACAAAGGCACAGGATGTCAGACACAAAGGGAGAAAACCCCTGATATGCTACAGAACAACTGCGGTTTAAGGATATATACCTAAAGACGTGTGAGAGATTGACACATTTGTGCAGGGTTGAAATAATGATTACGATTAATTATGTAAAATCAGAACATTGAGAGAGTTTAAGTTAAAGTTGCAGTATGTAGTCAATATTCGGTCGCTCGCTCGTTCTTTCAAGCGAAGTTATATATAAAATTAAATGGCAAATGTATAAGACGAAAACGGCTATTTAATTTGTGTTTTGGAATATACATACACATACATACATACACACATACATACACATGCATACATTCATGATTATTTGTGTTTTTGTGCCCCTCTCTTGTTGCTCATTGGCATCGTACTCATACTGTATGATTCTATCAGATTTATGAAAATGAAGGACATGTTAATGTAATTATTACCCTTTTGGACCATGACATATGTGTGAGACACACCATATGAACGGTTTAAGAAAAGTAGTTTATTAAACAAAAGTTTAGCTCAACAATAACAAACAGTGGGGTGTAGCAGAGACAGTAGAGAAACCGAGACGCTTCTGTTTATTTCCTGTATCTGTCTCCACCTCCCCCGCCTCTAGGAGACCAGCAGCAGGTCTGGTTGTATTCATTCCAATGGGCGAAGTGAACGAGATCACAGATTATCACAGATTGTTTCGCTCCATAGTCACCGAAATATATATTGGACCCAGTTTTCGCAAGACACACGTTTTCAAAACATTCTGACATCAAAATTACATTTTTAAGATCAACAGATCAGGAGAAAATTTACTTGATTGGAGACCTGCCTCTGTGTCAGCGCCATACTCTCGCGAGATCTGTCAACTGCCGACGTCGTTTGCCAACCGATAACGAGATGTTTAGGTAGACCAGTTATTATTGGATTGATTTATACGTGAAACCGTGGATTAAACTTTAAATCGTAAATAAAACTTGTTTCATTGCTTAACAATTGCTAAAACAGAGCACTGACATGACTTTGTACTGGGTTGATCAGATGTCGTTAGTAGATAAAAAACAGCGACAAAAAAGGCGCAAATTGTCGATCGTCTGTTGTATTCTTTTGACAAGGACAAGCAATCCATGAATTTGTGTTAAAAATGGCTGAGACAGGAATAGATTTTAATATTACCTACTGTCACATTTCATGCTAATTGCCTGAAATCATCACTGCCACTAGATGTCACACAAGATCACCAGCATCCCAGACCTTCAGTCCGTGTTCAGCCATGGTCACTCCCTTCATGTTCTCAGCCAGCAAGGTGTTAAGAAGCCGACTAAACTCTCAACAAGTGTCTTCTGTGTTTGTGTGAAATCTGAATTAATAGTGGGGGATTTTTTTTGCGTCATTTTTCAGTGGAAAAAGTGTAAAGAATTAAATGTAAGACAGCTGAGCTTTGTAAAACTGAAGAGGAGAGGGAAACAAAGGACTTCAGTTTTGAGGTACATCCACTTTCTTATTTACTACATGTCAAAGGGAACTATTGCACGTTTGACTCCATTACATGGTTTAAGATGTAGTTTCCAGTTACTTTGCAGACAAATATGTGGTTTACAAAACCTGTAATCAGTCTAGTACATATGATTAATTTGTATTGATTATATACAGTGTATACAGTGCACACTTTATTGTTGTAAAATTAATCTTTAATGTATAAAACTTCCATTTTTATCAATCAACACTCGTAATGACAAAGTGAAAGCATTGAGAGTTTTCAAAAGATTACAAACTAATTTACAAACATATTCAGACCCTTTGCTTCCAAACTGTATTTGTTTATTGACAGGACTGATTAAAATTAACACAGCATGTTTGGTTTGTTTGTCTAAAGGTGTAAATTTGACCATGAGTCAGTCTGAAGACAAAGGTGGAGGGGGGGAGGGCGACACCACTCTACCTGAAGAACATGAGAGCTCGACCGAGGGGGGAGGGTCGGTGAAGAACTGTGGGGAAGTGAGTTCTACTGTCTGTAGAACAGACAACAAGAGCTGAGGGCTCCATCAACTTAAAATGTCCTGAGTCCCAACAGTAAACTGCAGTTCCAAGGTGGAAATACTCAGCAATGGTGTTGACTGCTATTTCGCTCATGATATGTCTTGTATCATATAATAAAAAAAAGATTTGGGGATAATCTTTGATAACCAGGATATCAGAGTTGTTGACTGCTGTTCTTTCTTTGTTTTCGAACCAGGATGGACCATGGTGGATCACAGTCAATAACATCTGGCCTGAAAAAGTGTAAGTGTGCTTTTTAATATTTACTATTTAACCAACTTTGTTTGATGTGTTAGTTATTTGCAGTTATTTGCAAATAAGTACTATACACAAAGTACAGTTGAGGCTGGGTCAGTCAGAGACGAACTACAAAGGGATGTTGTATGAGAGGAGGACTGTCAGTGATAATGATAATAGATATACTGATTATCCAGTAACAACAAATGAGTGGTTTGGCACCTTTGGTCAAAAATGTGAATGTTCTTTGCACAAAATGTTAATCTGTAGTTAACAAAAGCGAATAGTTACAGGTGAGTGTACAGCATAAGGCAGAGTAAAGAAACCTTTCACTTCTTTAACTGCTTTATTCTATTTGGGTATGGTTTTGTTAATTTATAATCTTTAATATATTATTTGTTTTTTAGAAACAATTTCAGAACAGAGTCTGAACAATATCATTTCTATTTAAAGTAAATGCAGTAAATTAATAAGTATTAAAATTTTATATGTCAAATTGGAAAAAAGCTGCTTTATTTTCTCTACATCAGATGCCCGTGAACTCACTCTGGACCCAAACACAGCAAACAGAAAACTCATACTGTCGGACAACAACAGAAAAGTGTCAGTGGGGAGAGAGAAGCAGCCATACCCTGATCATTCAGAGAGATTTGACTACTGGAAACAGCTGCTGTGTCAAGAAGGTCTGACTGGTCGCTGTTACTGGGAGGTGAAGTGGGAGGGACAGGTTTACATAGCAGTGACTTACAAAGGAATCAAAAGGAGAGGAGAGGGTGACAACTGCTGTCTTGGGAGGAATGATCAATCCTGGAGTCTGAGCTGCTCTGATAATGGTTATTCTATCCTGCACAATAACAGAAGAGCGTCCATCCGTAGACGCCACTCTGGTAGAGTCGGGATGTACCTGGACTGGGCTGCTGGCACACTGTCTTTCTACACCATCTCCTCTGACAAGCTGATCCACATCCACACTTACCACACCACATTCACTGAGCCGGTGTACCCTGCTATCAGAATTAAGACGGAACCATTTCACTCCTCAGTGTATTTGTGTTAGGCACGGAGAAGCTTATTTTCCTTTTTTGTCTTTAGATGAAAAAGCTTAATGATTGTTGCAACCGAGTATTTTTAATGTGAGATGTGAAAATTTCACAAAATGGCTGATCATACATTTGATCTGAAAATACAAACACACACAAAAGAAGCACTTTGCAACTAAAACCAACAAAAACTTCAGGCATGAATAAGAAAAAGCTCAATGTCCCTTTAATAGTTTAATACTCTAACAATGGTTTGTTAATGAAGATGATAAATGGATTCATAACCATTTATATTAGTCCCTTACAGCTCTGTGCTACTGAACAGTTATGATGTCATAGTTCATTGCGCTCAGCTCCTGCTTGATCCTCAGATTATGGCCGATTTCATGAACTGAAAAGAGAGAGAGAGAAAAAACTTATTAAAAGTGCAATAACACAATAAACCTTTGACATGCAGCACTGGATGTAAATAGACACATTTAAAAAGTGGTTTTTCATTCTTTATAATATAACATTCATTAAGCAGATCTAAAGGATAATTCAATTTTATTTTGACTGTTTCATTATTTTTCCATGTATGAAATAACAAGGACTTGCCATATTTGAAATATTATTCAATATTCATTATATACATATATTATATATCATCCAATCATCCACTTCCAATCCAAGTAACTTACTTTGACAATTTTTTTTTAATGTTTAAAAAAACAAAAAAATTACAGGTCACATATTTTATCCTGTTATTTTATTATAACCAATATTATAACGTTTTTCATGCTTTAGAAAATTATTCTCAAGCTTTTGTAATCCCAGCTTTTACAGTGTGTATCTCTATTACTATTATCATTGCTTTGAAAATCTACTTACGTATGTATTCCATTATCAGCATCTGTATTTGATTTATCTTTTGTATCGGTCTGTGAGCACAAGTTTAATTGATACAGAGTCTGGAAACTTCTTCTTAAAATACAGTTTAGACATTTTCCACTATTGCCCACTATTTGACATGATGACCTTAAATAATCCACTATAGTTGCTGATTGTTTTGTACATATGGACATAGAGATACTGTTTGAAATCATAGTGAAGATTATGAAGTGTTTCTGTAACCTTTTTTAATGTATTATTTCACATCTTTTTAAGTGTGCTTGAAATCTTTTGTTCTGTAGACTCACAAACAGGTAAATAAACAGCATTTACGCCACTGCTACCTGAGGTAGAATTTCTTTTACAATATAATAATCACAATCATTTAAACTCACCTGCTTGAAAGAGAAGCTGGCGACTTGGCAGTCACACGGCAAATTCAGGAGATGGGCCTTGAAACGATCTGAGAAAAAAACATTAATATATTTTGAATTTTTACACAAAATGTACAATATATTTAAAATCAGTCTTTCTCTGGGGAATAATCTGCACTTCGCTTTGACAAAAATCTGTTATTTAATCAAAAATCAGACGCCGCTCTTTCACTCACTTTGAACATTAGTGAGTCAGTGCAGCAGTTTTACAGGACACACAAATGTACATGTCCTCAGTACTTTTCTGGACATTTTGTGAATTGAAACAACCTGCAGAGAAGTTTCCGTTCTACAATTACAGCTCAGATTCTTCAATTTGAAACACTCATATTTCTCCGTCAGACAATATTTTTCCCATTTGGAAAATTGTGGCGGAGGATAAGATTTGCAGAAATGATTGCAGCTAAATTAGAAGCCACAGTCATGAACCTAGAGGAGCTGTTCCGCCTGCTCATACCGACCTTTGAGGATCTGCAGTTCTGTTATGACGGCCACATACTCGTCATAGTCGATCCCACTCCGGGAGCCGTATTTCAGCCACAGGATTGGGAAGGTTTCATCATCTACACCGAAGTCTGCACGACGGAGACAACAAGACACCAAAAGCTTCTGCGTGATTTAAAACAAAGGGAATTTGTTATTCTCACTGTACTATTAGCGATAGAAATATATTACCATGGACAGACAGAGCCCTCTTCAACTGGGCTTCAGTGACGGAGGGTGGAGTCCTCCTCTCGTAGCTCTCCACATACTCCCTCCTGACGATGGCCACAAAATGCTCCAGTTTGAAGAACTCCAACACATCCAGGTCTCCGGTCTTGTCTGCCTGAAAGTGCTGTTAAAGAGCTCTAACGGATAGAAAACACACAGCTCAACACTTTATTGTGGCTCCGATTACAGCTGAGTTCGGTGTGACAGATTGGTGATCCGTTACTTGGTTAGTGAACTGAACAAAAATCCTCTTTTAGGAGAGCAGTGAAAGTAGTGAGAGGATACATCCATGAGAATCAGCAGCAGGCGGGCAGTCTTGAGACTCAGGGCTTGATTGGGGGAAATAAATGAGATCATGAGGATGGAAACAAAAAACAAAAAACATCATCTTTCAGATGATAAGATGTTAAAACTGGTGGAAAAATAAACTGACATTTGCCACGGACAGAATAGCCACCGGCGTTCAGCTTAGCGAGAACAGTCTCAACATTCAGCATCTGCTGGAAACAAGAACAAATAAGAGTTAGGGGAATGGATCACGGCTTGAATTACACAGAGCTGTATCACACTAAATGATCCTACAATATTTGATCCACGTTTTGTCTGTATCGTTTCTTTTATTGGGTAATAATAATAATAATAATGGTCATTTATGTTTCTAAAGGTGCTCTGTGGAGTTTTCTTGTGAACTAATAAGGTTTGTGTTTAAGTTTAGTGTTGCCTTTACTGACACGTTGCTGTGTTTCTTGGCACATTATCACCACATGTTAATCAGTGAAATACTGTGAAAGCACCTCCACAGAATACCTTTAAATTATTTGTTATTTAATTCTCTTTTTTGGAATTTATTCAGGTTTGTTTTGTAGTTTGAGTCCAGTTCCCCTGCACTGTGGGACTGTATTGTGATTAGACCGACATGGTACACCGCCATGTTGTTTACTTATCTACATAACAAATATAAAATATAATATAAATGTTTATATCTCGGGCAATTACAAAACTTTTAACATACAATTTTTGAAAACCAAATACCTCAGTCCTGCTCTCCTCCTGTAACAGAAGAAAAAAAAGGAAGATGTCAGGTAAAGATATGACCGATAAAATATCCAGTGATTCACGTCCTTCACCAAACGCAACTCTTCTAGTTTCTTCTCTCACTCACTGAGATACACATTTCCTCCGGGAACGAGTTACAGTCCAGCTCATTCGGCCAGGAGACGCCGAAGCTGGTCATCAGACTCTCGCAGCCCTGTTTGGCCCTCTCGCAGAAGGACCTGCAGGGCCGCTGCACTTCCCCCGCCACGCACTGGGGGGCGTACACCCTGCACAGGAAGAGGCGTATGTCCACCGAGCACACGGTCTGCACCATGGAGTTGAAGAAGGACATCTTCATCACGGCTTCTCTTTGACTCGTGTGTCCCAGGAGATTGGGGATGATGGTCTGGTTGTAGGCCAGACCCTGACACATGGGGATGGTGATGGGCTCACAGATCCCCCCACTGCTGCTCACGCCGTACTGGAACAAGACACAAGTGCACACCTTCAGTCCAACTCCCTTTGACCGTGGCAAAACTGTTCGAACTGGAACTTTGGGACAAATGCACAGAGGACATTTTGTTTTAATAAACTAAAAAGTTATGATGAAGCTTTTATCGCCTGAAGATTCTTCCTCTGGTGAATCTTTATGTGATTAAACATAAAAAAGCCTTTCTGTTGGATTTAAAGAGATCACACTTACCTGTTCACAGGACTCCATAGTGAACGCCTCACACCTGAGAGATTCAGGCCACTGAAAGCCAAACTTGTTCATCAGCGACTCGCAGCCGGAGCGCGCCTGCTCGCAGAGCCTCCTGCAGGGAGGCCGGGCTTTTCCCGCCACACACTCGGGGGTGAAGACGGAGCACAGGAAAGACTTGAGGTGTGGGGAGCACTCCACCTTTACAAGAGGGAAATACTGATGTATTTCCAGACCCGCGTCCTCCTGAGTCTTGTGGCCCAGGATGTTGGGCATCACAGTCTCGGTGTACGGCAGGTCTTTGCAGAGCGGGACAGTGATTCTCTCGCACGTTTTTAAGGATGTTTGAGTAAAAATGGCGTCTTCACCCTGGATGAACAGAAACATGAATCAGTGGAGTCAAGTGACACAAGCCTTTAAAAAAGGAACTGAGCGGGACAAATATAGATTATCATTATAGAGATGTTTTTGCAGAACATTATGATGTCACAGTGAAGTTGACCTTTGACCCTTTTGGATGTAAAAAGGTCATCACCTCATTTTATGTTCATAGATGTTTTGAGTTCATTTGTGTCATAATTAGCCATAAGAATTTGTGAGTTATGGTCACAGTGACCTTTGACCTTTGACTCCAAGTGAATGTTTGTGCCAAATCCCTTCAACTTAAATTTGGGGAAGAGAGCCTCTTACTTTGATATGCCCTGACACAATAAAAGCATTTTAACTATATCCTTTGTGCGAGTGTGCCAGAGGTAAGCCCAGCAGCTTCCTGTTGTCTTGGTAACCATTTCAACTTCAAGAGCACCTTTAGATTTGCTACGGTACCGAGAGCACCCGCACAACATCTCAGTCCTCTCCATGTTAGACTCACGTGTTCACACGTCTCTGTGGAGAACGCCTCACACTTGAGTTCTTCAGGCCACTCCAAGCCAAACTTGTTCATCAGCGACTCGCAGCCGGAGCGCGACTGCTCGCACAGCGTCCTGCAGGGAGGCCAAGCTCTTCCCGCCACACACTTGGGGGTGAAGACGGAGCACAAGAAAGACTTGAGGTGAGGGGAGCACTCCACTTTCACAAATGATGCGAAGCGTTGTATCTGCAGGCCCGCCTCCTCCTGAGAGTTGTGGCCTAGAATATTAGGCAGCACAGTCTCAGTGTAAGTTAAGCCTGAGCAGAGGGGGACAGTGATCGTCTGACATGTCGGAGGGGAGGTCGGAGGAACACGGGGTTCTTCACCCTGGAGGAACAGAAACATAAATCAATCTTACTTCTGCCATTTTTCCTTTATTTTGCAAAGAAAATTCAACCCAAATTTGTCTGTGCCTACATGGGACACTGGATTTCTGGTTGACCCAAGTGGATGTTTGGTTTTCATCTTCTCGTTTCCCAAACTGTCAAACTAACTCTTCCCTTTCACACTTACCTGCACACAGTTGGACTCTGGTAAAGATTCACACCGGAGCCTCATCGGCCAGGACAGCCGCTTCGCCCTGATGACAGACTCGCAGTCCGTCTTGACCTTCTCGCAGAGAGCTCGGCACGGCTTCTTGCGGCTGTCGTCCTCCGAGCCGCACTCGGGCAGGGCGGTGCGACACATGAGAATGGAGACCCCTGGCGAACAGGCCGTCTCCACGATCTGACCGATCTGCTGCAGGCTGAAGCCCGAGGCGCCGCTCGGATGGAGGGTGGTGGTGTATCCCACGCCTTGACAAAAGCTGGATGTTATTGGTTTGCAGTTGGACCTGTCATCTCTCACGCCGTGTGCCTGCTGAGGAGACAGCAGCAACGATCCCAAAACCACCAAGACGAAATGCTTCATGGTTTAAAGAAATCTCAAAAACTGCTCTGTGCTGCTGAACAAAGCCCTTGGAGGTTCTGACACCAGTGCGTCTCTGCCGCTCTGCCCCGCTCTCTGGAGGTGGAGTACCAGTCCACGAATGGAGTTCCTACAAACAAGGCACTGATTTCGGACCACCGCTAAGGTCACATATCAACAAAATGCTCCACACAAAGTGAGAGCCAAGCTGGTCTCAGAGCAGCAAAACATCCAGTGCAAGGAATCGAGGGCTGTGTAAGAAGCTCGACATCTGGTTGTGATTTTGTGCTTTCTGTGTAACCCTGGGGGGCGAGAATTGTTGTGCACAAAGCTGGCACCGTAACCCGGACTTCTGGATGGAAAGTTTTTCAGCACTAATAGGATCGGGACATGTGGTTTGTTGTGTGTATGTTTTCTTTTGTAAACATCAGTGTCTCCAGTTCTCTGGAACTTTGGGACTTCCAGGATTGCACATCCACCGCGAGGCATGAAGAAGGTGAGCTGATTCCCTCCTGCAGGGTGACGTTAAATGACAAGAAAAGTGCGAGACGGAAGTCGACTTTCTTTCTAAAACATATCAGATTCTTGTGTATTTCAAAGACCCCTAAAAAAAAGTCAATGTTTACCAGAGAGTACTGGGTCAGGCAGTTCTTCTCTCTGCGCTACATTTATCTGACAGATAAAGTTATTTGTTATTCTGTAAATTAGGATGTTTAAAACCTGTAATGAGCATGAAAACCACAATATTTACTGTGAATCAATATCTTAACCTTCATATAAAAAAGACGTTATTAGTGTCAGTAAAAATATTAATAATGTTTTTGTCTGGCAGCTTGTTGAGGAGCTCTTCTGCCCCCAGGTGGGTAATACTGGAGCTTTAATCACATTTGTGGATGGAGCAGCTCCGTCTCCAACATAAGCTGAAAAAACATCTTTCAGTAGCAATAAGTTGCCAAACCTCTGTGCCTGAAATTCAAAGCATTGCTTTTGTTTATTGCTTCAGATAAAATAAAATAAAATACAACAATAAAATACAAAAACAAGCCAAACCACAAACACAAACTGTATGTTTGTGTAAGCAGAAAAAAAACATCCCATAAAAACCAAACTCAAACACATGAGTGTGTGATCATGAAGACGTGCATGATGTAAATAAAACCAAATGTTTGGACGGTGTAAAAGCTACTGTCTGGATTCAGATCCCTGATCTTCAGATTTCCAGCATGTCCAACATCTGAAGTAAGGATTAAGGATTCGTTATACAAATGTGTCTGCAGCTCAGATGATGTTCAAAGAACATCTTCACTTGGTTTCCATTCCTTAACATCTCTAGAGGCAGAGGCAATACTACCTTAAGACTTGGGGCACCGTCCATCACATAAACCACGAGTCATCTTTCATTTTCAAGAGGTAAAAGTGACTTTTTCCACCGTTTGACTGGAGACTTTCCCCCTTTTTGTCCTCTCTATTCACGAGGCTTCAGAGCCACCAGCACAAAGTTTCTGGGAGAAAAGTTCGGGTCGAAGAGAGCCACCAGCTGACTGTCCACACCTGCACAGAGATCAACAGGTGAATCAAAACAGATCCGATTAAACCGAGAGTTAGAATCTGTTTGACCGCGTCGACTGGCTCACCGTTCTCCTGCAGGTAGATCATCCTGTCCAGCAGCACCAGCGTCTCCACCACGGGGGCCAGCAGCAGGGCCAGGCTGAAGTACACCACCACCCTGCCCTGCTGCCTCAGCATGGTCTCCACCCGCTCCGGGTCCAGGGGTAACTCTGGAGGCAGGCCGACCCGAGCCAGACCCAGACGGGCGTACCTGGGAGAGGATGTGGACAGAGGAAATAGAGGCTTTTACTTTGAAACATTTGAACATGGGCAGCACCTCAGACCTGCTGCAGCGTTACTCACTCTGTGAAGGGTAATAAATGAGCTTTCTTTATGGTCTGGATTCCCGCCCTGCGTAGATCCGGCCTCGTGTCCCTGATGAACGTCTCCAGCGTCGCCCGGTAACAGTGTGTCCTCAGCAGCTCGCTCTCCTCCCTGAGCCTCCGCACGTAGTCCTCCACAGCGTGACACGCCCCCTCCCGCGCCTTATAGGACAGCTGATGTCCCGACAGCCCCCGCACCCAGGAGCTCATCGGGTAGCCGAACTCTGAGGGCACTGGCTCTTGACCCGGTGTCAGCGGGGCGGGAGGTTCCACCAGTCCCGGAGGGGCGGGGTTTTCTTTGGTTGTGATTTTCATGTAGCAGCACGCCACGGAGGTGATGCCGCGAACATGCGGGCAGCTGACGAAGTGGCGGAGGAGGGTGGCGCTGAGGTCGCCGCAGGCGTGGAGACCGGTCAGGACGAAGTCTGGATATCCTGGCAGGCTGTTTTCTTCAGGATGAACCGGCTCTGGACAGACAGGCTGGAGACAGGAGCAGCAGTCTCCAGAGGACGTCTGCTCCTCAGATGTCCTCCCGCTCAGCTGATGTTGTGATGAAGATTCAGAGTCCCGTGATTGACCGTCAGAGTCTGTGGAGCCATGAGTCTGGACCTCACGCGGACGCCCCCGACGATGCTCGGAGCTCCGCAGTCTCTTCTTGCTGGGTCCAGATGGAGTTGGAGGAGCTTCGCTTGAACTATCTGCAGTACTCAGCTGCTTGATGAAAGCCTCCCACGATGCCTTGGGGTTCACCCATCCGGCCACATGGCGGGGAAAGGACTGTGATGTTGGGAGCTGGAACGAGCAGTTCTAGGACGATAAAAGAAGTTTGTTAAGATTCATGTTGATGGTTTGTTGCATCTATAACGGGGGCAAAATGAGGACCAGTGTGTAGGATTCAGGTGGATCTAATGTCAGACATGAAGTATAATATTCATAACTATGTTTTCATTAGTGTAAAATCACCTGAAACTAAGAATCATTGTGTTTTAAGCTTAGAATAAACCCTTTATATCTACATAGGGAGCAGAAACAGTGTTTTCATGTTACCTGACGGCCACCGTACATTTTGACAAACCAATAACAAACCTGTAAATACTTATCTGACTACGCAGGTCAGATTTTCATCTTTCAGTTAGCTACTAGCTTAGTTTATATGAAAACTAGTCTGTCGCTTTAATGGCTCGCAACTGTTGCTGGTTTTGGTTTTGGTCCTGATCTCATAGTGTTGTTTCCAGCAGCAGCAGGAAGCAGCTGTTTCTCAGAGAAACGGCTCTGATAAACCCACTGTCAGTGTCCACTTCCTGCTCAGCAGCAAACAGCACACAGAGCTGGGGAAACACAGTGGAGCATGTAGCAGCTAAAGATCCAGGTGTTTCCCTCTGGAGTCGGTAGAGAACAAACAGGAGACTGAACATTGGACTTAAATTAATCAGATCATCTGTTTGCTATCGAGTTCACCATATCATCTTGTGTAGACATGTTGTGTTTACGGCTTGTCTGCTGCCCCCAAGTGGCCACAAATCAGCTACTGCAAGATCAAATACATCCTTCAATCCTCTTCCACAGTTAGACATCAACTTTTAACTTTCAAGGAGATAGGACGCTATATTTTTATTTTTTAGGTACATCAGTTCTTCTCAAATCAGGTTTAATTTAGAATCCGGTGTGTCTCAACAGAAATAATTAAAAAACAACATTTTCCTTCTGACAACCCCTTTAGAAACAGGTATAAATTTGTTCCTGTTGCTTTAGTGGCAGGGTGTGGAGATATACTACCTATATCTGGTTCATTGTCAAGAGGCCTTACTGCAAAAATCTTCACTGTTTGGCTTCAGGAACATTTCAGTGAGGAATATAAAGTGGTTCAGACAGTTTAATGCTCTTTGCTCTTTCTCAGTGGACTAATATGTGTGTAACAAGTTCAGCGAAGCACCGACCTTTTTCTGCTTTTCCTTCTCCAGAGCCCACAGTAACTGTCCGTCAAACCTGGATGCCACGGCAACCAGGGTGTGATCAGCTTCAATAGCGGTCACAGTCAGTCCAAGCCCAAAGGACAGGAAACGAGTCAGGTGACCCTGTTTGTGAAAGAGTGGTGGACACGTCTCGCTAAAAATAGTCCCAAACAAATCCACTATTTCCTCCTGTCTGAATAAAATTTGATAAACTGCCAGGAAATGACTTATTTTTGCAGGATTTGTTGACAATTAAAAGAAAATAGCACAGTCTTAGCTGTATCTTTTAACCTTAAAAAAGTGTTTTAGTTATTTAACGTAATTTATTTGCCATAACCTCAGTCTTTAACAAAGATATTGCAGATCATTTATCATTTTAAAAAGCATTGGCACTGAATGCAATCGAGGTATTTATCTGGTTTCATTAATACCTGTCCAGAGCCGACATCCACCACTCTGCTGCAGTCAGTCTGGTCACACAGTTGTTTTACCAGCTGAGGATTTAAAAAAAAAGAAAAAGAAGCCAATTAAAATATTATTAACAGAGGAACAAGTTCAAGTTTAAGTTAAGGAGTAAATAAACAGCCCTGTACCGTCCCCAGCTTGCGGATCTCGTGTTGTTTCTTGGGTTTGACGTGTTTCCTGAAGATGTGGCCCAGCAGCGAGCTCTGGCTCTGGTTCTCCTGGAACTCCTCGGGCTTCACGGAGCCGGGTGTCCGGCCCCGCTCCCGCCTGCAGTCTCTGGGAAAAGCCAGAGCATGAGCTGTGGCACGGAAAGCCAACAGAGACAGAGGCCACACGGAGGGATATCTGCAACGACAAAGTTTAGCATCTCTTCTTTATTATCATCTTTTGTGTATTAACCTTTTGCTGTTCTGTGTTTCAGTTTCTTATCTCGTGCTCATGTTTTAATTTATAAAGGGCCTGACTACAGTCCAGTGGTACCTCCTGTCTCCATGCGTAGCGTCCAGCAGAAGGTCTGCAATCTGTGGATACGACAGGTCCTGCAGCACGGGCTGCCAGCTGCTGGGTAACGTGTGCCACAGATCCTCAGTGAAGAACTCCTGTAAAGGAACAACACACAGAACTGTTACCAGACAAACTACAAACTAAGTGCATATGAACCCATCTATCTAAATGTGCATAAAGGTTTTTTCCTTTTCAAATAGTAGCTTGTGTCCTGGGGGAAACATTTAATGCTGTGCCTCTTTTTGCTCCACAATATACAACAGATAGCAGCTTCACTATATTTTACACAGACTCTGAAACCAACAAAAAGCAAAATTAAACTTCTGGCCCAACATGTACCTGGCTCCTCAGCCCGAGTCTGGCCCATATACTTCCCCATCTGGGCGGTTTCCAGCTGTTACCCTCCGGTTTTTAACTGAGAGCTGGAAGATTTTCTGTGTGTGCACCAGAATTGGTCCAGATGTGGAAGTAGCATCTGACAATCATGTCGTATATGGGCCAGATTCGGGCCGTGGAAGCAGGTTTATTATGCTATCTGGGTTGTACCTGGATTCTGAGGTTCTGTGATCTGAAGAAAAACAACTTTATTTAGGAAAATGCACCATGCCAGCTCAATATAAACAAATAATAAAGGTGTTACAACCAGGCTTAGACCCTGTATATGATAGGGCCACAAAATGATGAAATTACACACAGATGAAACTGAGCTGGGTGGGATGAAAGCTGGAATACACATCTGACAGCTAGCTCCAAATGTGCACAATCAAATATGAAATTAATGCAATAACGTAAATGCGTCGTTGTCAAGGAAACTGAGGTCGTCATGGCGGTTACTGTTTTAAGTTTTAAAATCTTTGTTTCAAAACAAAACATTCATTCACTGTGATATTCAACTGGGAAAAGCTGCCAACAGTCACAGCAGGATCAGTTATTGATACGCACGATTATGAAGGAGTCAGATAAGTGGCTGAACTGAGACAGAAACGTGGTGAGTCTTTCCGCCAGCTCTCTCTGTTGTTGTGATGATAGACTCGGTGTAAACATCTCCACATCTTGTGCTGCTGTTAGCTCAACTGACATGGGACTTAACAGGCGAACTAATGCTACTTATGTTTGTTAATGCGACGTTATTTTTCCCGGTGAGACGGAAGTGCTCCTAAAATACACAGACAGTTACTAACTCGCTCTTAAAATCGAGCTCTTTAAAACGTAGATCAGTTTTTTTTTTAATTTCATTAATGGTTGTTGCGTTTAGCCTTTAGCCACTGCAGCTAACTGTCAACTTCCACATGTAGGATGCCGAGGCGTTCAAGTGCTCCCCGTAAATCTAAACAGCTAGCTGTTTTAGGGATTTTTGAATTATTAGGGATTATTATTATTAAAAAAACAAAAAAAAAAACAACTTCTCTGTATGTATGACAAACATACATTAATAGAAAAGGTACGCAAAGTAAAATAAATACTGTATATTTAAAAATAAATAAATAATTCATAGAAAAAAGTGCAAGGGTATTGTAGCATTATGTTATTTTTATATGTATGAATTGTTGTTTTGGCTTTTAGTCGCTTGCCATTTGTGAACAGTTTCCATATATCTTCTTAGTTCATTTTGAAAGACATAAATGGCGGTTTGCTTGCAGATCATTTACTTTATGGATTAAATGTCGTCCAAGTTAAATAAAAAATACTGCGAATAACACATCATTAAAGTACAAGAAAACGTCACAGTCAAGATTATGTTTTATTGGAGTTATTGTTCACTTGTTGATTATCTAGGTTTTAATGTTATATTCACCAATAAACGTTATTGATATAGCGACGTCCCACTAAATAAAATTCAAAATTGTTTGTACTGATATATCCCACTGTCCCCGAAGGCAGCATGACCCGGATGACGTTGCTTTGTTTTGAGGAACGAGCAGGAAGCGTGCGGTCTACACGGTGTGCAGCTGCAGGTCTGGTTTTACCTTTAACACAGTTATTTTCAGAGATTTCCTATTAGGGAAACTATCGTTATCAAACCTGCTGACGTTCACGAGCTCTCTGAACCGAATTTTCCGTTAACGGACTGTCACTTCCCGCCACTGGGAACCAACCGACGGCTAGCTAACGTTGACAACCGTTAGCTAACGTTTAACTCGAAAGCAAATTTAGAAATATCAGTGTAAATCGATGTTTAGATTTTTTTTTAACTCACAAGCTTATTACGATATTAATTGTGTATTACGCATGTGGGTTCATGCTCTTGTCAGTATCCTGTAATTAACCGGCACAGCTGTGTGTAAAACGAAGCTAATGTGAATGTGTTGTTCCAGGTCAAACAAAATAATGAAAACCACATATTTAAACTATAGGAACTCCCATGTTATTGATCAACAGAAAAATAACCTGCAACTATTTTGACCGCTGATGAATAGTTTCAGTCATTTATTTTATTCTACTGCACTTTATTTATTGTATTGCTTTTTATTGTCCTATTTCTTTGTCTGTGTTTGGATATTTTGTACTTTTTTATAGATGTAAAGCACTTGATTTTGTATCTGTGAACGGTGCTGTACAAATCAACTTTACTTAATTACTTACAAAGCTAAATTAATCAAAATAAATGCTACAATTTCTCAGGGTTCAGCTTCTCACATGGTAGAATTTGTCATATACCATAAAAAAAAACTTAATATCTTTTGATATTGGACAAAATAAGACATTTGTAGACGTCACCTTGGGCAGTGGGAAGTTATGATTGGAATTTTTTTGACATTTCATACACCAATCAATTAATCAAAAACATAGTTAACAGAATAATTGATATTGAAAATAAATGTTAGTTGTGATCCTACAAAGACAAGCGAGGGTTTGATAATGTTATGTTTGTGTTTGTTTTGCAGGAGGTTCCATTTATTCTGGTTTCAGCTGATTTTAGCCAGACTACAAAGGACAAATACGTGTTGAGGACTTCAAAACAAAAACATCTGCATGATTGCTGTGTGTGAATGCGCATGGAGAAAACTTAATTGCAATTTCTGCGTAGCTGTGACCACAACCATGTCGACCATTACGATCAACGTGTACTCTTCTGGTGATGCAGCGCAGGGGGGAACTGTGGTGGGAAAGCGAAAAAGGAAAAACAAGAGGCCTCGGGGAGAAAACTTGGAGCAAAGAGGATACGTGGAAGGTAAAGAGAGACAGAACCGGTACAGGCACAGGAGTCGGTCCAGACACAACCAGACTCCACGCCACAACGGAGCGTGCTCAAATCATCCACCGCCTCCCACCTCCACACAAAATGAACGTTTACCTCTCCCACAAGGTGCTTCTCACTCCTTCAGGCCTTCAGCGTCTTTCACACGCAGCCTCCCCTCCTGTACCGTAACTGTGAGCAGCAAAGAAAGCCACGAAAAGCCAAAGGAACCTGTGAACAAAAAACCAGCAGCTGCCCCCACCCCGGGCCCCTCAGCATCCAGCAGCTGTAAACCTACCGCCACGCCAGCAGCAAACCCCACCAAGTACCTTGCTTTTGACTGTGAGATGGTGGGCGCTGGACCAAAAGGGCGCATCAGCCAGCTCGCACGCTGCAGCATAGTGTCCTACGATGGAGATGTGGTCTACGATAAGTTCATCAACCCCCCCTTGCCTATCACCGACTACCGCACCCGCTGGAGCGGCATCCGTCGCAGCGATCTCATCAAGGCCACGCCGTACTCCGAGGCCCGGAAGGAGGTGAGAGATGAGCTTGTGAAGCTATATTTGGCCACTTCTCAGGAGGTGGTGCGTTCAGGGGTTGTCGGTGGTTCTCTGACCCATTACATTCCCAGAGGACCCGGGTGTAATGGCTTGTTTTATCCAGCAGATCTGCAATTTATTGTCACAAATCTTCACAATTGAGAAGCTGCAACATTTTGTATCTTCATTCAACAAAATACTTAAGTATTTAACCAGTTATCAAAGCAATTGGTAATTAATTTTGTGTTGATTGACTAACTTATTAATCAACTAATTGTTTCAGCTCTAGATGAGCTGTCAAACAACAACCAGGACGACTACAGCAAACACAACAATAGTGACCAGGCAATTAAGTGCTTCATTAAAAGAATGATCAGCACATTAACCGATAATGAAAACAAATTTTAGGTGTAGCTCCACATCAGATCGACCCTGCAGCTCCACGAAGAAAAACGTGTGTGTGTGTGTCATTCATGTAAATCAGCAGTGTGTGTGTGTCTCTCCTGGTGCTGTTGTTTCTCGGTTTGTCCTCCAGTTTCTGTTTAACCTTGCGTCTCTGTTTTTGTCCTGTGGGACAAACTTAATCATGTTTTATTCAGACTTGAGCTGCATCAAGTAACAAAGCATGCAGGGCTAGGCCGGCATGATGGTGTTTGAGCTTCATAGATGCCTCTCACTATTGTCCACTCCTAAAGTATTAAATTCCTGGATTCTAGGAAAACTGAAATTCTTATTATTTTCTACTCAATGTGAAACTGTCTTTAAAATATTTAGCAAATACGTCAAATTAAAAATATATTTAACATCCACCTGTCACAGTCCAATAGCAGTTGTCCTTAAAACCTCAGCTGAACTCTTGAACACCTTTATGCTCAAAACTAGTTGCGTTCATGTAAATTTTTCCTCTTATTAATTGTAGTTCAGGATAAGTTTGTATAAACCTAACGAGTGTGTGTGTCTCCTCTGTTGGCAGATACTGAGGCTGCTTAATGGGAAGGTGGTGATTGGCCACGCCGTCCACAATGATTTCAAGGTCCTGAGTTACACTCACCCAACGGCCTTGACCAGAGACACGTCCAGAATCCCTCTGCTCAACCAGAAGGCCGGCTTCGCTGAGAACGAGTGCGCCTCGCTGAAGAGACTCACCAAAGCCATTTTCAACCGTGACATCCAGGTAGGAGGGAATTCTACGATGCCAGCTGTCAGTGTCAGTCTTTAAAGATTTCAATACGTTAATGTGCATTTAAATCACCTGGTGCAGTCTTTATCCGTCTGTAACACTGTAACACATTAAATAACATGATCGAGAAAAGAAATGCAGCTTAAAGTCGCCCTGTAGAGTGATAAGAATCAAAGCTGAACCTTCATCATGATTTAAAAATGTCTCCAACATGATGCTGAACTCGGCCTCTCTTGTGTCCTCAGACCGGAAAGAGGGGTCACTCTTCTGTGGAGGATGCCAAGGCCACGATGGAGCTTTACAAGGTGGTGGAGGAGGAGTGGGAGAGGTGGCTCGCCTCCAAACAGCAGGCCAGATAGTGCCATGTCCTCAGAGACAACGTGAAAATAAAGTGATCTTAAATGAACGATTGGTGTGGCAGGTATGTGGTTTGAACTGACGGACTCGCTGTAAGGTCACAGGATCAACCCGGAGAACTGAACCTGAACCTGAACCTCCAGAGAACTGGATACGCTTCTACCAGCTGCCTGAACGCTACAACTCTAAGATTATGACGGGAGCAGAACAACATGAATAACTGCTGGGTCACACACTTTGCTGTCACCTTCACTGTCAACAGGTCCTTTCTTCCTCAGGGTTTGCCTTGTGTTTAAACGGTGCTCCTGCCACTAGGGGGCAGTCATGTATTCACTCTGGGAACAAAAGTACATCATTAAAACAAAAAAAGCTTCCACAAGGTAAGTGTTTCTGATCAGATCCGTGAGTTCAGCTGTTCCAGGACAACATTCAACCCAGAGTCGTAAACTGAAAGTTCGTAGACGTGGTGACGGATCAAATCCCCCAGAACACAGAGGACGTGACCTCAGTGGTGACTACAGCCCTGATCGTCTCCATGTGGCGAGGATTGTAAAGCGCTTTGAGTGGTCAGTAAGACTAGAGAAGTGCTGTACAAGTGCAAGTCCATTTACCATTAACCATCGTCCTCCTGTCACAGACTGTTTGTCACAGTGGCTGATGGAGCCAGTGTCGTCTTGTTTGTCTGACCTCTGTTCAGTCGGCGGCGGTGAATCAGCTCTTCTGTTTTATGCGAGTGTTTACGTTGAGAGACCAGTTTCCTATGCAAAGTCCGATCAGGTCAGTTTCCTACTGTACATTCAGCACGGTGCTCTGGTGCTTGGTGTTTCATATCAATAAATCATTACCACATCGATTTTTGAGATTTTACAATAATTACTGTAACGAACATCAGACACAGGACTGTGAGCTCGGAGTTCAACCGGTGCTGCAACGCACACTGAGTCTGATTTGACAGGAAATAAAACAGGAAGCATTTAACTTTTTCTAAATCCTAAATCCACTACTAATATGTGTCGTCTTCTTGAATCTTGCCAGAGCAGGACAATAAACTCAGTCACCAGTTTATTTTACTGAGAGGTAGTTTTAATGTTAAACACATTTCAGTGTTTATATGCAGCAAAGTTCAACAGCAACATAAAGTTGAATCACGTCTCAAAACAGTTTTTGCTTCTGACAACAGAGTTAATAACAAAACAGTTTATCATGAGATGTATGTCAGGAAATCATCTGAGATGTTGGTTGAAGGTTGGATTATGTCTGACTGTCTCAGCTGAGTGAAGTGATCAATGAAGATAGTTTCGTCATCTAATCCTCCTTTTAATGATTAGATCTATGATCTATCGATGATGAGTCACTATCAGTAGAACTCAAGTCAAATACAAAGAATTGTCTTCAATCAGAAATCCAAAAACAACATGTTATTTCTTCTTGTGACAACTTTAAAATTCAAATCATTTTTCAACTCTTGTAACAGTAAGTATTTCATCTTAAAACCTTTTTTAGTCTGACATGTTCATAAAACCTGTCGGATGCTGAAATCTGCCTCTAGATTTCTGCTCTTCTTTGGATCAGTTGTTGATTTAAATCACATTAAACCCAGTTTTAAATTCAAAGTTCTGCTACAGCTGCTTCTGTTTAGACAATGTTTAACATGTGAGCACTTAAGTTTCTCATGTTAATGAAAAGAGAGATGTTGTAAAAACAAAGCTCGGAGGCTACAGCCCAGCTAGCACAGTAAAATAATAACTGACATTATGTTCAGCAGGTGTAATTATCTTAGTTTCATGTGTTGGCATGCTAGCTTTAGTATTAAACAACTAGCCTGAGGCTGATGGAAGCGTCATTAGGTATTTGGTCATAAATCCCTTTGTCAGACATTAAGATACATGAATGTCTGTAAACAACATCATTAAAAACACAATCCGTCCTGTAGTTGAGATATTTCAGTCTGGACCAACAGACACACATCACCATCCTGTCGACATTAAAATCTTCCCTCTTGGTTATGTTTTTGTATCAATACTGACACTCAGATCTCGTGTCAGAGTTTTTAATATACCACCCTCTGTAAGGCCTTAGCTCAGTGTGGGATCTTTTCTCCACCTGCCACATTTACAATGTCTCAAAACTTTCACCATTCTTTTGACAGCAGACCAGGATCGAACGTTTGATTGGACAAACAGCCACCGGGACTCGTCTGGTATTAATTTGCCGCTCTCTCCATGACCGGCCTCTCTCTCTCCACAGAGCTCATCAGCTGCATCAGCAGCTCTGCTCCTCTCAGGCCTGACACCGGCGGTCGTCTTGCACACTTGGTGTAAACACAACGTTTCTCCCAGAGTCTCACACTGCTCCACTTTCCGTCTCCTCTGGCAAAGTGTTTGTCCTTAAAGGTGAGCAAATCAGCACTGTGTCCCTGCCGTGAATTCAACACCAGCACATTAATTATACAGCATGCCATCCTGCCTGAAAAAAGCCAGAGTCGACACAGCTGCTGGCACAGAGAAGCTGATTAAAGAGGGACCAAGCCTCACAGGCAACACTACAGCACGTTCTGGGTTTAAATCAGGTACGACTGGAAGTGTCAAGTACTTTTGAGGGAGGTGTTAGTGTGAGATTAGTGAGCATCTGTGCAGCCTCGGTCTTTGTTAGAGAAGATATGAATTCAACAGTATCCTGCCAGAGTTTGCAGAATGAGGTAAAGACAAGTCCTGTGTCTGCTCTTTGTCCGCGGACCAAACAGGCGGCTGAAACCCACAGTGTCACACCAGAGGATGCCAAAGCATCCGATGGTCACAGTCTAAGTAGCTGGCAGAGGAGGCAGCCGAGTCTCCTGTGCTGGAAATTCTTGAGCTGTGAGCTCCACAGTGTTTTCAGGTTCTCAATAGAAGACGGGGAAAAAAACCGCACAGTAGAAATCTGGAACCAGTTGAAAAGTGGAATTCGCTGATAATTAAAAGCCTTTTTTAACAAGGAGAGAGCGAGTGAAGAAAGGCTTTAAATCTACTGGATTTGCAGCTTCTTCCCTCTGTTCACTGCTGAATGCTTAAAAGGATCAGTTCACCCAAATTATAAATGAACATTTTTCTCATTTACCCTCAGTATTGACCCTTTAAACTGCCATATTTTCGTCTTCTTCTGTGTTTTATTTGAAGTGTTGATCCATAAGAAGATATATTTGTGGATTTAAGAACCAAAAACCATCTCAGTGTAGTTTTACATCTCCTCTCTCAGGCTTCTCTCTGGAGCTCTAGTAACAACAGGTCAGCGAGCCAATCAGAAGAGAGGAGGCTCTGAGCCTCTCTTCTGATTGGCTGACTGTTTTCTGAGTGATCTAATAAAAATATAGCAGATTTCAGGTTAAAAACCAAATCCTGTAAAGGTTTGAATGGTGGGTCCAGGTGGGCGGGGCTTGGTGACGGCTTTGTTGTGACATCACAAAGTTCCAGAAGTGGTGTGTACAAATAGACATAAAAATATGTTGAAATATGTCAAGAAATAAGTGCAGATAAGGAATAATGCACATGGTGAGTTTGCCAGGTTTTGGTGTGTGTGGTCCACTGTGTTGTTGTTACACAAGGATAACGGTGGTTAATTGATAAGATTTCACCAAATTTTCACACTGATATTGAATGATCTCGTAGATTTGATGTTTCACGTTTCAGTATGTTTATAATCAGTCGGGTTGTGTGATTGCATTGTCGCCTGTTTATTATTTTTAAAGGCCGTACATGACGCGTACATGGATGCAATAATTCATACAAACGGCACAGACTCCAGGTCAGTCTCTCCTTGAATGCAAAGAGAGCTGGACTCTGCACAGCTGGTTAGTTGCTGCAGTTAAGCCGACACGATTGTCAGATAGTCGGTTACATAAAACTCTCAAACACAAACTCCAAAGTTGCTGTTACACAATCGGACAGACTTCATCTGAAGCACCCGGAGGCCTTCAGCCATCACTCACCTTTACAGGAACCCTGGGCTTCAGGCTTAGAGACAAGGTTGAGCAAAAAAATACTGCAAAGCAACATGTGATTTAATCCATTCCCTAGTCTAGATTATCCCATACTCTTTATCCCTCCTTAATCTCCTTGTGCATGGGCAATAATGTGAATAATTTGATTTTATTCCTTGTTATTAGCTCCATAAGTGAAAGCCAGAGCTTAAAACCAAAAGAGGCTTTGGATTTTCTTCTGTGGCTGTGTTGTGTTTAATATGTTAAAAACAAAACTTTCTCCTTCACATCTCAGGTTATAAAATGAGAAACATCTTTTGACTTGCTTGATCCTTCTTTCTTTCTTTTTTTAATTTTCCCTTTCTTAATTGTAATTCTGCATTATTGATTTAAATATTACTGTCGACATTTGAAGTTAAAGAAGATTAAGTGTTCACCTGCTGTATTAATCAGGCCTTGAAATACTTGAAAGAGCGCCGTTGGCCTCATTAGGCAACACAATATGGATTTTATGGATTTTATTACCCCCTGGGTCAAGTTATTGGGAGCTCGACTCTGCAGATTACCCTTCCCACACACACACACACACACACACACACACACACACACACATCACAACATCACACACCGCACACATTAGTCACGGCCCCGCATCAGCCACATGTGCATAATTCGGTTTTTATTACCCACTGCCAAGCCATAAGGAATTTGTCCATTTTGCAGATTGCTAGTTAACCTTACACATACAGTCCGTACACTGAGCACAGGGAGGGTCGGCTGCAGGTTCAGCAGCACGGAGGGTCTTAAACCGCCGGGGTAGAAGTCTCAGTTGTGATTTATGAAGTTTCAGGACAATTTAAAAATGCATAACAAAATTCAGCGAACAAGCGTTGAATGGGCCATAACTCGAATTCTGCCTCATGGTTTATGGTGTTGCGTCATTTCCACGGGGCATTCAGGGACCCGTCGGTAGATTCATCTTGTTTGACCAAATTAGTTTCCCACCGTCTTGAGTCTGAGTTAAAGCTGTTCTCGATTACAGCCCTACTGTAAGATTCATAGAGCGCATAGATTGATTTATAATTTAAAGGCCCACTAATCAAGATTTTTATTATTCCTCTGCACCGGCGAAAGTCAGAGCTGGAGCCATGTTGTTTTCAGGTTGTTCGTCCGTCCGTCCCGTTATCGTGGATCCGATATCTCAGTAAAAATTCAAGGAGCTTCTTTGAATTTGGCACAAACATTCACTTGGACTCAAGGATGAACTGATTAGATTTTGGTGGTCAAAGATCAAAGGTCAAGGTCGTGGTGACCTCATAAAATATGGTTTTGGCCTCGTGAATGCAATATCTCTGTAACGCTTTGAGGGAATTTCTTCAAATTTGGTAAAACAGTCACTTGGACTCAAGGACGAACTGAATGGCCTAGTGGCTAAAGGTCAAGGGTCAGAGGTCAATTTCACGGTGACCACAAAACGTGATTTTGGCCTTGTGAACACAATAGCTCAAAAACTCCTCAAGGGAATCCCTTTCCCTTTGGCACCAACGTTCATTTGCACTCAAGGGTGAAGTGGTTAGATTTTGGTGGTCAAAGGACAAAGGTCGCAGAACACTTTTCAGCCATTACTCAAGACTTCACTCAGCAATTATGACAAAATTTCACACAATTGGTGAATATTTTACGTGACTCTGGATAAACAGGGATGTAACCTGGAACTTGTCTGAGTGGCGGAGGGATACGACCGTTAGGAGGTGACTCTAGTTACTTCTGGCGATTGTATTTAGGCTTCAAGCATCATAAAGTGATGAAACGTCAAAGTGTGGTCAGTATCATAAACTTTTGTTTTTTGCAGTAATCCAAAAGCCAGTGTTAAAAAATCCCATTGGCTTTTTGCTGAGGGAGCCAGGGTGATGCTAACATCCGGGTTAGCCTACAGAAATACCTGCATCCCTGTGGCGCTCAATGGCAGTGAGCAGTCCAAGAGAGGCGACATCTCACACTTTATAATTCATCTCGTCTATTCATCCTGTTGTGGATCTCCTCTGCCCCCTGGTGGCCATTAAAAAGTCAGTTATTGCAGCTTTAATAGTGATTTATTGTTTGGCTAAAATAGGGCAGTTGAAGGGCAAAGTACAACACATCTCCACATATTTAATGATACAAGTTTGGGGACCTCTGTTTGAGGCTGCGGCCATCTTAGCTCTTCATTTACTGACAGATAATTCAGAGATAATTAATAACCACCCTCCTTATTCCTCACTTGTTCACCCCTCTGTGTGTCCTCTACCTCATCAGGGATTATGATGTTCCAGGCAGGAGGAGGAGGAGGAGGAGTGGTGGTTGTGGTGGGGAGGTGTTGGGGCTTTTAACACTGCCTTCATCCCAGTTCCTCCTCTCTTCACCTCCTCTCTCCTCCGCGGTCGGGACGGACACAAGTCAGAGCCTGAGCCCCTCTGTCGCTGATCGAGGACCGGTCGGTTCCACGGCTCCCGGAGGAAAAACAGACCCGCACCTGTCCGGAGGCTCCGCGCAGACACGAGGGACAACTTCAGAGAGCCGAGAGCGGGAGTTGAGCCTGATGAAAATGAAGTAAGTTACATCCGTTTCATTTATTAGAGAAAACCCTGATTCTTAATGAATGATTTCCGTGTTATATTTTATTCATTTAGCTCGTATCTTCACAGTCAGTGTGCGTCCTTATCAATAACCTGCCTTTACTTTGATCAACGTTTATTGATTTTGCATCGTCTGCCATGTTAATGGTTTCAATTTATGATTCATACATAAAAAGAAATACGTGATATTGAGGCTGCGCGTTTATATATAAAGTAACAGCATCAGTTGTCACCTGCTGCAGCATCACTGCATGTTTCCACAGCAGAGAGCAACACTGGGATCCTTCACACAAGTCAAAGTGGTGATACCACCATGTAAAATATGATGTATGTACTAATACATTTCAATATAATGTATGTACTAATACTAATACATTTCAATGAGTGTAAAAGTCCTGGATTCAAAGTAAAAGTACAGAAGAATGTTCAGATGGGTGAAAAGTTAAAGTGCACATTGTGCAGAAAGGCTCCTTTCAGAGTTTTATATTGTTAAATAAACATTTATATTATTGCACTGGGTTTTTATTAATAGTGCATCAGTGTGTAAGCAGCATTTTAATGTTGTAGCTCATCAAGATGGAGCTGATTTAACTGCTGTGGGTGAGTTAAGTTATAATAATGCATCATATTTTTAAGTTGTTCTACACAATATCTACAGGTTTCAGATAAAAAAAGTATGATATTTTTCATTTCTCATTTATTTATTTAAGCCTTTAAGATCAATTAAATTTCTCTCATTAGCAGAGTTAGAAATTAAAAGAAGACAATACTCAGTTTCACTGAGGTGAAAAAGTTTGAGATCATCGTCTTGAATTGTCCAGGTGTCTGAGCGTGTTGTAGATTTCCCTCCGACGTGAGGTTAACTTAAAATAACCACGTACCTCAAAACTGTAAGTTAGTGCAGGACTTAGTTAAATGTTCTTAGTTGCTGTTCCACTGAAGCACGTGGGAACTGGTTGTGAACGACGACTGGTTCTGCAGAAAAGATTTTCTGAGAACGTCTTGAGCATCACATTAAAACAATGAGTGTGAATAGGAAGGTTTTGATGACATAATAACGGAGGTAAACGAGCTCACGGTCAGTCAGGTCATGATGAAACACGTTAGACTGTTAGTACAATTACAATGTGACATAAAAACAAAATACCATAAAGCCTTATTGCTGTTTCTCAGCCACCACTAATAAACTGTGTCCTAGGAGGAACATTAAGGGAAGATCTGTTCTTTGGAAATACACCTGTGGAATTCTGGGAAATTAAAATAAAAACAGAGGGAAGGTTTTTAGGAAGAAGTTACGTGTGCGTTCATGAATTAAAAGAAGAAAGAAATAGTGATTCCTAAAGTGAACATTCGCCTTTAAAGGCAGATTTAACATCCAGCTGATAAACTTGAAGTTGTGGTTGTTTGAAGAGGTTTTTTGTTTTTTGTTTTTGCATTTATTTTATTTAAGCTCGTGCACGATCCTCAATGTAAAGGCTGATTGTAGCTGTGATGAGGTGAAGATCGTCTGTCTGGAAGAAATAGGTCAGACCCTTTAAAAAAATATCGACTGTAAATGCGTCTACGTACAGCCGCACATTGATTTGCAGACAAAACCTGTTACTGGAAGCTTCTTGTAAAGATTTAAGGAGAGGGGTTTTTGTCTGAACCAGGAGAGCAGCAGCGCTCTGAATGAGCTGGGGTTGTTTAACGGCCAGACAAGAGACGGGTGTAATGGTCCGTTCTGCTGGAACAGGAAAGGAAGGAAGTCCTGGAGGAGATTTTCCAAATCTTAAGATGTCTAATTCTCACTCTGTTAAAACAACATACTTTCAGGTTTTTGTCTTTTCAGACCTGGAATCAAGCTGAGAAATAACTTTAGTCTTTACTCCTCGTTTAGAAATAATAGTAATAAAAGGACACAAAAAACCCTTAAGTTTCATCCTTAAGATTTCCTTAACATGTTTACCTACTTAGGGTTTTCTGCTTATTTGAGTCTCAGTTAAACTGTGGCACAAAAGACCTTATAGTCTTTTAGTATTTTATGTCTTTCTCTAAAATCTCTTTCACTGCTGCACGTGTCTCAACTTTTTTCTTTAACTATAAGGAAATCTTTGATTCTGTGCAACACCCTTAAGTAAATCCCTCAGCTAATGAGAAATAAAACCTTAAGTGTCACACTTAAGTAGAAAACTTACGGTGGTTTGTGCGATGACTGGCCCCTGGAAACAAGCTGAGCAATAACTTTAGTCTTTACTCCTCGTTTAGGGACACATTTCTGAATTCTCTCTTAGACACTTGGGACACAAAACACCCTTAAGTTTCATCCTTAAGATTTCCTTAAAATGTTCACCTAAGTATATAAGGTGTTGTCGTTATCTGAGTCTCACACTTAAGGAATCACTTAAAGTCAGTTAAACTGTGGCACAAAAGTATTTCTTTCTGTGAAATCTCTTTCACTGCTGCACGTGCCTCAACGTTTTTCCTTAACTAAGGAAACATTTTTAAGAGATTCGGTGCAACACTCTTAAGTAACTCCCTCAGCTAAGGAGAAATTAAACCCTAAGTGTCAGACTTAAGTAGAAAATGTAAGGTGTTCTGTGCGACCGGCTCCTGTGACGTGTGTAAAGGCTGCAGGTGTGTTTTTAGATATGAACTCTTCCAATTTGCTGTGGTTTGTCAGTGCTTGATGGTGGGGCTGGGTCTCAGTTAGGTGGGGGTGGGGGGGGGCAGCAGGTCATGCAGGTCACTGTGGATGCTGCGCAGTGTGTCTGTAACTTCAGAGGGTGACGCGTTTCCGCAGCAGCAGCAGTGAAGTTTCCAGCAGCTCGTGTGAAATGCGACTCGAAGTGAATAATGAGAGGCGACCGGTGCTGTGTTCGCTGTCGTGTTGTTGTCACCCTGTCTGAGGTATAAGCCGTTATAACTCGCAGCCATTCTGCCTAATCAGCTTGTGGTGCACGGACGACAACACACACACAAACACAAACACAAACACAAACACACACACACACACACACACACAAACACACACACACAAACACACACACACATACACACACAAATCTAAATGCAGCTGAAGCTCACAACCAAAGTTTAGTAACTTATGGCTTTTGTCACTTTATTAAAAGTTTTGCCCTCGGCGGCTAACAGCTAATCAGACATGGCCGCTGCTGGAGGCGGGCGGGTGAATCATTCCAGATCCTTCCTGCGAACTTAATGTCTCTCTCAGCACTCAGTCATGCTGCACACAGCTTTCTTCTTCCTCTCTCGCCACCCTGTTCTCCCGTTTGTTTCCAGCCCTCCCCCGGCTTCCTCCTTGCTTCCTGTCAGATTGTGTCATTCGGGGGGGGGGTTGTGGGTGCAGGTTGCCCCTGGAGATGGCCAGACCGAGTCATTCGAGGTGGTGCAATGTGGGACTGGTGGGCTGGTATAATGGAGGAGCTGACGAGGGGGCAAAAGCAGGGTAATGGTGGCGGTTCTTGCCGTGAGAAAGCAGGGTGGGTGG